>NW_011499851.1:343413-401652 GCF_000495115.2 Populus euphratica
ATGCTTTAGTTAAAGAGTTATTGATACTTCAAGTGCAAAATGATGATATAAAACCTTGATAAAAATTCACTTTTAAGTACTAATCAATGGTTAATTTTAATCCACTCATTTTTAATTTTTTTTTAAATAAAATATTTTTTTTTCAAAATCATGCATCAACTTAATATCGAGACTATTTTTTACATCATGATAACCTTGTATAAAACAAATCAAAATAAATTATCGGGCTTAATCCCTAATCAACACAATATGTAAGGATAAATTTTTAAAAAAAAAACTTTAATATAAAAAAACTTAAAGGACCAAAATAAAAAAAAATAAGACAAACACCATAGAAATATCAATAAAAAAGGAAAGCCCTTTTTTTTCCTCATTCTCAAACATGTATATGTGTGTGTAAAATTAAGTGTCAACCTAATGTAAAGATGTCTTTTAACAACTTGATAATTAGATTAAAAAACTAAAATAAATTATCAAGTTTAATCCTTATTTAACGCGGTATATTGATAAATTTGAAAAAAAATTGATGACCGAAAAAATAAAAGATTAAAATAAAAATAAAAAGACAAATAAATTTAGGTATGCCTGTATTTGAATGCAATTGAATAACTCTAATCTAGTATGTGTAAAATGGTTTGAAGTCAAGAGTGTTAGAAAATAAAATCTGAATCAAGACAAGGAAAGAAATATAAAGGGGGCACTACATTGGTGTTCGAAACAAATGTTTTTGAGATTTGGATTATTAATTTGACCAAGTTTAATAAGATAAGCTAATTTAAATAATACAAATAAAAAATATAACAATAATAAGTAAATTAAAAAAAATACATTATAAAAAAAGGTAAAAGAAAATGACTCTAAGCCTATTTAGGTTAAAACACGAAGCTCAATTATAAAACAAGCAAAAAAAAAAGAAAAGATTAATTAAGAAAAAAAAGATGTGCCAACCCGGGATAACATGCTAACCTCATGACCACGAGTATAAAATTAAGATAACTTTATAGAAAAGAAAGCAAAAAAGTGACCACGAGTATTTGAGATAACTTTATAGAAAAGAAAGCAAAAAAAAATATGAAAATCAATTTCTAATAAATCAAATGTTGAATGATGAAATTTAAAAAATCAATCATAAAAAGACCTAAAAAACATCAAAGTCAATTGTATTAACTTTTGAAACTCGTGACTCTGTTTATGAACTAGAGACCAACTCCATAGAAGTCAAACTCCAAAAAATAACGAAATAAAATTATAAATCAATAAAATATTAGGGAATGAAATTAAAAAATAAAACTTCAAAATGAAAGAAATAGCAATAAAAAGAATATGGACTAAATTTAATACAAAAATAATTTAAAATTAAATATTAAAAGGTAAAATTGAAAACAAAATGTAATTAAAAAAGGGCTAAAAACTAAATGAAATCAAATGATGAGAATGAAATTGAAAAAAAAATTAAAAAATTAAAAATAAAATGATGAAATTGAAAAAAAAATAAAATATTAAAAATAAAATAAATAACAATCAAAAAAATAAAAACCAAATTAGATACAAAAAATAAATGAAATGACATATTCATTTTTTGGAAAAGAAAATAAAAAGAAAAGAGGGAGGAGAAATTTTTTTTTATCAAAGTCTAATTACTTCTTTATTGGTCACATGCCAAACCTCGTTGGAAAGAACACAGTGTGCCACTTCCAACATCAACTTGGAAATGTAGTGTGTGGACATAAAACGACACCATATACTCGTTGCACTTGTTAGTAATTTTTTTAATTAATATTAAAAATATTAGAAGATTAAGTTGTTCTCAATCCAACCTATTAATTACAAAAAAAAAAACTTAAAAATACATAAATATCCCTAATTACAAGTTTTAATCTTTTTGTTTTTAAGGATATCAAAATTGTCATATTATTTTTTTAAAATATAAAAAATCAAATCAACCCAATCACCCTGTTAATTAAAAAAACAACCTAAAATATACAAATATCTCTAATTGCAATTTTATTTTATTTTTTGCTTTTAAGGGTGTGAAAGTCTTAAAACATTATTCCCAAAAAAATATAAAAATACTAAATTGATCATGATCAACCTTTAATTGTGTTTTATTATTATTATTTTTACGAGTAATATAACTCTAATATTGTATAATTAAAAGACAAAAAGATCAAACTGGTACCAAAAAATTGCATAATAACTACTGTCTCCTGTAAAAAAGATGAAATTACCCTTTAAAGCAAGCTAGCATGTTTTTTGTTAGAGTGATAAAAAATAATTATATTTTTTTGATGAATAGTGATATGTGTCGATCTGCATAGTATTTCATCAATGGATTTTAGTTTATTTTTAATTTAATTAGTATTTTTATTGAATTTCGGTACACGGATATTTTTATTTAACAAGTAGTTAAAATGTAACCTCAAGTCAGCACCGAGACTAAGTCTGTGCAATCTTTTATTTAATGCTTTTCTCATGCACGAAAAATGAAAAATAAATGAGATATCGGTATGAGAAAATGCTCTCATTTTCATTGTAGTAATTGTATTTTTTATCAGCTAGATAACGTCAGGGTGTTTGAGATTAAATCTGAATCTGCTTTTCATCCTAAAAAATTTAATTTTTAATTAATTTTTTAATATTTGTAAATTATTTAATATACTAATATTAAAAATAAATTTAAAAAATCCTAAAGAAATGAATTTAATCCTACTATAAAAAAGAAAAAGTAAAAAAAATGTAAACACAGCACTTCGGTTAGTCTGTGCAATCTTTTGAAACGACCGGCTTGACTGGTGGTCCAAGACTCCGGCTTGACTGGGGGTCCATCCTATGACAAGTCATTGTCATAACCCCAGGCAAGGTGGCCCAGAACCTCTTTCTCTGTTTAGTGTTGGGCTTTTTGATTAAAAAAAATAAAAATTCGTGTTTAGTGGGTTGGTATGGCCTAATATGCTCCATAATACGATCTTGACATAATAATTGAAAATGAGTCCCTGCTTTCATTTTAAAAAATAAACTACAAAGAAAAAGGATGGAGAAAGAAGAAGGTTGGTCAAGCTAATTGAAGTTTCTAATAAAACATTGGATACTAATTTTTATGATCATCTATGAACTCTAAATCGAAAGAATTGACTTCGCAGTTTGTGTGTGTGTGTGTATTACCATAAAAAAAAAAAAAATTCTCGTATGTTGTTAGCTTCGACATGAAAAGGATGGATTCAAACTAAACACAAGTTAATTTAATTTTATATAAAAAAGTTGTAACACAGTATTATTTTATTGTATGAAAAAAAATTAATTAAATATAAAACTAAAAAATACAAAGAAAACATTATTTTTTCACAGCTATTAACTGTGAGGATTATCATTATAATAATAATTCACAATATTATTTATTTATTTTTACATTTTGAACCCTTTTTTTCATTTGTTTATTGATTTTTTTTAATTTAGTCATTGTATGATGTGTTTATAGGGATTTAGAGATAATAATTTATTTTAATTTATCTTTTATATGTTTATCACAATATCACAAAAATACTATAGCATCGAATTGATATCAAAAAAATATTTTAACATCGTCGTATAATCTATTTTTTAAAAAAAAACTTAGTTGAATAGAGAATAATTAAAAAAAATAAGTTATTAAACTTTAAAAAAAAATTAGTTGAATAGAGAATAATTAAAAAAATAAGTTATTAAACTTTGTGGAGTCAATGATTTGATTTGCAAGTTTGATAATATAACTCAAATTGTGCTGATTTGCAGGTTTATCAAGATCCTTTTTTTTTGTAATTAAACACAATTATATAATTGTTTATTTTTTTTATCGTGTAATTAAAAAAGTATTTTTTAAAAAATACATGTTGAATTTTAGAAAATCCATGGCTCTATTAACGGGTATGATGAGTTTAGCTTCTTTTTTTTTCATGCATTTATTTATGGGAAAGTGATTTTCGAGAAACACTTTCCAAACTTTCACATGTTTTTAGTCATTAAAAAGTTGATCAACGGAAAACATTTTTTGATTAAAGAAAAATTTGACTTGGTTTTTAGAAAAATATTTTTATTTTATTTTGGGAGAAAAACACTTTCTGGAAGTTGTGAAAAATTTAGAAATGTTATATTATTTGTTGATTATATCAAATTTGGTTCTTGAACTTTTCATTACTATATATATTTTGTTTTGAATATTTTTTTTCAATTTCATCCCTTAGAATTTAATTTTTATATTAACTTTGGTCCTTATTTTTATAATTTTTATTTGCCTTTTAATTATTATTTTTTAATTAAAAATTTTTATCTATTAAATTTAATCTTCATTCTCTTGATTGTTACTTATTTTATTTAAAATAATTTATAAAATGATAATTATTATTATTTTAATTTTTTCATCTTTCAATCTTTTTATTTTTTAGATTTGATCTCTATTATCTTGATTATTATTTATTTTATTTGAGATAATTTATGAAATTATATTTTTTTCAATTTCATTTTCATTGAACCTTTTAATTTGTTAGACTTGTTCCTCATTATTTTAATAAACTTGAAAAAAATAAGATATTAATAAGTTATTTCCTAGCTGATTTTTCATGACATAATCAAATATTGAAAAGTGTTTTCCAACTTATTTTTTATTATACTACCAAATATCAAAAAATAATTTACTTTTTTTGGAATTCACTTTCCAAAAGAAAACTACTTTCTAGCAAACAAATGGGGTCTTAGATTCATTTTTTATTTTTTTATTTTATCATATAATATTTGACTAATTGAGAGTTGAGTTTCATAATTTGGTTTGTTTTGCTTTCTAGGAAGTTATCATAATCTAAAAAAAAATTTTAGTATTTGTTTGACGCTCGATCTTGTAATCTTCTATTTTTGTTATCATATGGTTAAATAAACAATAGCTTAAAAAAACCAAATTATTAATCCCAATAAAATTTATTACTTGGTTTGTAGTTTTGAAATGTTGACTCAAGTTACCCAATTCATATATTTAAAGGGTTTAATGATCAAATTTATAACACAACTACAACATAATTTATAAAAATTATCAAGAAATAATACTATGTCGGCTACCTAGGCTCTCAATAATCCCTCAATTTATTTATTAATTTATCATAAATTCATTCATTCCACGTCTTAAAAACTCAATTTCAAGATAATTTATATTTTTTTCAAATTTTAATCTAGAATCCTAATTCAATTTTGCAAGAATTATGATGAAAATCAAGAAATTTTTATTCAAATTGATATAAACACATTCTTAACATCCTATGGAGTTATAATTTGAGTTTGGAACACTAATAAATTTACGTTTTCCCCAAGTCTCCTTCTTTCTCTCCTCCTTTATTCACTTTTTTGTCTAAAAATTTCTCTCTCTCTCTCTCTCTCTCTACAAATCCTCCCTAATCTTAGTGTTTTCCTTTGTTTAATCCTTCCCTAAACCCAACTCATCCCTCAATCTCTCTTTTCCTAAGCATTTATATAAGAATTCTTTCGAAATTTTTCATGCTCTCCTAATACAGTTGCCGCCGGCCTTGGAAGAAGTGAGAGAGAGATGGAAGTTTTTAAAATTTGAAAATTTGCCCCACAGTTCCTTTAATTCATTATTTGGTTATTTTTCTAAACTTCCTCTAACATTTAATACCCTTGTTTATACTAACTTCGATCCAATTTTCTTTTCTTTTCTTTTTTCAAAACAATCCCCCTAATCATTATTTATTGTTATCAGAATAAAATCCTCATAATGTCTTATTTATCCATTCTCAATTAAAAGAATTATGATAAATGAAAACACATACATAATTTTTTTCATTAAAAATTAATTTCAAATCATATCCATAACACAACCTGAATAAAAGAGTAGTGAATATCTATAACACACATAGTAAATTTTGGGTGATTCGGGAATAAATAAATTGATACAAGCAGATATGCAAAAGTCAAAGCAACGATATCGTCACCGCATATCACCTTCCACGCTTGCATAGAAAATTTTCTGCAGAGTTCATAGTATCTGAACTTCTTCTTAAAAAACAGCTCTAGGGATTGACAGCAAGAGTTGTCGTGATCCCGGTTTACACTCTAAAATTCAAGATTGGAAGTCAAATCTCGAATCAGAACAAGCAGCAGCGAGATTCATACATAAAGATAAAATCAAATGTATTAGTTGTGAAAGGGAGTGGGATCTTGGATTAGTCTTCCTCCTGTTCTTGTCATCCAAAGAATAATAATAAACAAAATAAAATGTTTTGCAATAGAAAAAATCCCATGCGAATTGTACTTTGAAAGTGTTGAATGATTTATATTACTAAGAATTATAATACAGTTAAAATTATGAATTAAGTCATTATTTCGATGCATGTTGGATGAAGATTGATTATTAACTTCTCAATGATATATTTCATCTCTCTTTAAATTTACATTTTTTTCAACAGTATTTAGCTTTTATAAGAGACTGGTTTGATTTCCTTGCTGTGCCGTGGGTGAAAGTTTAAATTAATTTTAAATATAATAAAATAATGTATTAATATTACAGGAACTTCTTTAAAAATCATGGTTTTTAACTAAAAAAAGTATACATGCTATTTTTTTTTAAAAAAAATATAGTCTATTTGTTTTGGATAAAAAAATTTACATGAAAATATTTTTTAGATTTTTTTCGTATTTCTTCCAAGAAAATATTTTTCTATCTTTGTTTCTCGTAAAATATTTTACTAGAAAACTAATAAATAAATAATATTTTACCATTAATCTTCAAACTTAATTTATTTATTAAAAGATATTTTCAATTCATAAAGTTTCATTAAATATTTTACAAATAATAACCGATTAATAATATAATTCATTTACTTCAACCATTAGTTCAATTTCACCACCTTCATTTCCTCTTTTATCATTATTATTTTCTCATTGTTGTCTATCTTCTCTTTCATCATCATTACCACGATACACGATTACCTTACCACTACCTCTTTCTTTATCTCACCATTACCATTATTATTTTATCACTATTATTACCATTAATAAAACAATTACATGTAAAATATTATTAAGTCTATCCATGAAAAATATCTTACATGTAAAATATTTTACTTAAAACAAATGAGCCCTTGATGTTTTTATTTATTTTATCTTGGAGGTTTTTCTTTAACTAAAAACAAATGAGTTTTATTTTTATAAATATATCATGAAAATAAAAATTATTTATATACAAATATAAAAGGAAAAACTAAAGATAAATTACAGCAATCTCTTTAAAATATTATCATTTTTTTTAAATAAAACTATTAATTAAAAAGTGTGCACTGCGCTATTTTTATAAATATATCATGAAAATAAAAATTATTTATATACAAATATAAAAGGAAAAACTAAAGATAAATTACAGCAATATCTTTAAAATATTATCAATTTTTTTTAAATAAAACTACTAATTAAAAAGTGTGCACTGCACAATTTTTTATAAATAGAAGAGATAATTTTATTTAAAGTTTATTTGTTTTTATCAAAATATTTATTTCTTGAACCAAAAACTTGTGAGAATCATAAAATAAAATTTTAATAAAAAACAATGTTTCCATAACTGTACCAAAAATATAACATTAGTATGTTGAAATTTTTCGGAGTATGTTTTCAATATAATCCTGCAATAATAGAAAAAAAAATGTAGACAAGAGCCAAAGAATTAAACTTAAGAAGAAAAACAAAGACAAATCATGAAAGGTCGGAAAACAAATTCCCTTAATAATTTTATTAAAATAATATCATGTTAATAGTAAAAAATACATTTCTTAAATATATATATATATATATATATTCAAATCTTTGAAAAAAATTAAAACTTCTAAAAGGGTAAAAACAGGCTAAGAAAAAGAGCATGCGCTTGACCCATTGAAAGATAAGAATCTCGTGTACCACACCATTTATATTTCTTCATTTGACTAAAAAGGTGAATGACATATCATTCACTTTCTATTTTTATTAATTAGAAAATAGGTTGCCTCTTGAATAGAATTCAATTATCATTATAGTGACCGGAAAATTAATAAGAATTTTGCTTTAAAATTTCATTTTCACCATAAAAAACTCTTTAAAACACCATAAAACCTATATAAACCACCCAATAACACCAAAATACTCTCAAATCATTTAAAAAATAAAAACCAATTGAATCTATAGAATTAAAATCGAACATGATCTGTCTCCCCTGCCATGTTTAGAGGGAGAAGTCATCTCCAATGAATTTCTTTCGAGAAGATGAATCTATTGATATAAAAATCTTCTTTTTAAGTGGTTAGATTGTGGACCAATGATAACTCTCTTTCTCTTCCCCCTTCATTGTTTTTAAGCAAGTTTCTCTCTCATTTCTCTAACTTAAGGACTAAAAAAAAAAAAGCTTTTGACCAAAATAAAAATCATAAAAATTTTAGATTTGCCACTATTTTTCTTTGTGTTTTATATTTTATTCATCTCACTTTAAATTTTATCTTTCTATTTCAATTTAAAATTTATCTTATGGAATTAGGTCAAGAAATGATCAAATCAAAAAGGGAAAAAAATTATAAGAAAAAAATTGAAAAAAATGGATAAAAAAAAGGGTAGGGGAGGAATTAGGAAAAAAAGGATAAAGTAAAAAATGAGAAAAAAGTCTAAGGAAGAAATTGAAAAAAAAATAAAAATAAAAAAGGGGGATGAAATAGGGCAAAAAGGATGAAGTAAAAAAGAAGAAAAATCTAAGGATAAAATTAACAAAAAATATATTTTGCTATTTATATAAACAATGTAGCACTATAAAAAAAGTTTCATCCTTTTAGTTATGCAGGTAATTAAAAACCTAAACTTCTTTTTTTATTAGTATCACGAGACAAAATACTTCTTAATAACTAGAGGAAAAAATTAGTTAACATGCTAGCTCACATGGATTGAAAAATATATTCATTAATCTCTTCACTAAAATATTTAGAAAATATTATGGTGCTTAATGTTTATATAAACAACAAAACACCTCAATTTTTTAAAAACATTTCAAAACCTTTTCCTTTTTAAAAAAGAACTTTAATTTTCAAATTTTTTCTTCAAATTTCATCCTTAAATATTTTATTGATTTTGAATTGGTCATCATAATTTGTTTTTTTCCCTATAAGATCATCGTAGTCTTAAACAAATGTCCTATCTTTTTATTGGTGCTCAATTTTTACAAACATCTATTTTAGTTATCATATAATTAAATAAAAAAGTTTTAAAAAATAATTTTTTAAACCCAAAAAATTCTATGATATGGATCGCATGTTTAAGAAGTCAAACCATAAAGTTTAGATCGATTTAATATGTAACCACCAGAATTTTTTATTTTTTTTTAAAAAGGAAAAGATGTTATCTTAATTTTTTTTTTAAATCAAACTATATTTTTACCAATTGTCTGAATTACCTTTGATCTCGCTAAGTTAACTTGGTCATATAGAGTTAATTCCTATGCATTTTAATTTAAAACTTGAGATAAACAAGAAGTTGGGTAGAGAGATTTCAAGATTGACTTATTGTGTTCGATTTAATAACAATGTCATGTAGTTTTTTTTTTTTAAATCCATCTTCCATTTTTTGTTATTGAATTTGTTACTTGTTTTTATCAATTTTATTCTTTAATAATTTGGTGATTTTAAATTGGTCTTCATGACTTATCTTGGTTTTTTTCTATAAGGTTATTACAGTCTTAAATAAATATTCTAATATTTATTTGGTGTTTAATTATATGAGCATATATTTTTGTTATCATATCATCAAATAAAATATAATTTAAAAAAACTTTTAAATTTAATAGAGTCCATGATATGGGTTGTAAGTTTGGATGGTTAACCCTCGAAGTCTAGATCGATTTAATATATTATTGTGTTAATATTAAAAAAATATTATTTTAAATTTTTTCTAAAGTTAAATCTCAGTTTTCACTGGTCACCTAGATTGTTTTTGAATCCATCAAAGCAACCAAGTCATGCTAAGTAACTCCCCCAAGGTTAATTTTAAACTAGAGCTAAACAAAGAGTTAGATTAGAAGAATTTACCATTAACATGTTGGATCGAGTTTAATAACAATGTCAAATAATTTCTTGATTCTAAACATTTATTTTAGATTCAACTAGTTATTTGAACCACGCTTCACCATAGGTCAGGTATTTTTATCTCTTATAAAAAAATTTGTGCATGCAAGTTTTTTCAATGTATTGTTTTAGCTAAAAAGTTTTCAAGTGTAAATAAAAAAGTTTACGCGCATATGTAACGAAAAATTGAGAATTATACGTGTTAAAAATTTTTAAGAAATAATTAATGATAACTAAAAATAAAACTTGAAAAATTAAAAGACTAATGTAAATCAAAATATTTAATCTCGCAATACAAGATACTTACCCAATTATATTTGCTAAATTTTTTTATTTAAAATAATCTTTTTATTCAATTAAATAATAATAGAAATAAACACAATCTTTTTATTCAATTAAATAATAATAGAGATAAACATACACATTAAATTGTTTGAATAAAATAAAAGGAGAAGATAAACTACGCAATATATATTGAAAATATTATATAAAAATAAATATTTTTTATATTTAAAAAATAATTTCATCTATATAAAAGTTAAAAAAAAATTATAGATGAATAAAAAAAATCACTTAAAAAATTAAACACCCACAAAATAATTTTATAAAAATCTTTACCCAAAAAAGGTTAAATAAACAAATAAAAAATAATCACAAATTAATGATATTAATTGAAGTATAGATTCAACAACTATTAAAAAAACATATTAAAAAAATATCAATAAATATTGCGTAGTTTATCTTCTATATATATAATTTGGGTATTGAGGACCCAAATGGGTTAAATAATTTTTTTCTTATATATATATATATAGAAAAGAAAAGAGTTTAGGTGCGAGCGTGGGCCTTTAAGCCCAGGCACGCGGCTTGCACACCTTGGCTTGACTCTTCTTTTTCTATTCACTTTTATTTTTTAAAAATAAACATAGGCAATACATTATTTGCCAGACAACAAGTCATAATGGTAAGAAAGTCTATATAACATTTCTTTTGATAAAAAGTCAAAATTTTAAGCATTTTCAACTTTAAAACACCTCAGTCACACCTTTGGTACTCACAAACCAACTTATCAACTTAAAATACCAAAAAAGAATTCAAAAATTAGAAATCAAACTAGTTTAGATCTATTTTCTTTAACCTAGATTTATTTTTTAGGAAATATTGAGACATCAAACAACCATTATTAATTAAACCCTTTTTATCTTATAAAACTCATGGAAACAAACAAAATTTATTTTTGTGGTTGAAAATAGCTCGGATGGTGACGTTCTTTTTCATTATTGGAATTTAATAATCCCTTTCTCTCTCCTCTCTCTCTAATTAGTGAATAAAAAATGTTATAAAAAAAATTTTATATTAAAATTGATTTTTTTTATGGAATTTAATAATCCCTTTCTCTCTCCTTTCTCTCTAATTAGTGAATAAAAAATGTTATAAAAAAAATTTTATATTAAAATTGATTTTTTTTAAAATTTAAAGGGAGTTGAATTATATATTTTATGTTATTTTAAAAGTTTAAGGATCTAAAATATTTTTTTTAAATTTATGGCATGTCATTGTATTTAATTTCTTTTTATTAAAGTTTATTTTTTATTATAATTTATTTTCTTGTAATTTTATTCTTGACTAAAAAATTTAAAAAAATTAAAGTACCTGGTCTTTAATTAAGATTAAATCACCAAAAATTAAACTTTAACAAGCAAGATAAATTACTAAAAAATACTTGGAAGGTCCAGTTTTATGAATGTGATAACAATACAAATACAGTGGAAATCGTTTTAGTTTTCTACTATTAGTTTTTTTGTTTTTGATACCACCCTGCACGGCAACGGCATAGCTGTTGTGGTGCAGGGGACCTTGCTGGTAGAAGACAGTAAATAAGGGGACAAAAAGGTAAAAAGAATAATAAAAAGGACATAAATAAATATCCAACAGCAGCAACATGGCTTTTGCAGTTGAAACTGTCAGTCTCTTTAAAAGCCAAAAATCTCATTGGCATAAAAAAAAAATATACACAGCACATACACAGAGAGGGAGAGGGGGAGAGAGCGAGAGGGATGGAATCACAATCATCCAACAAAGCAACTAGGCAAGCAAAGAGAGAACGAGACAGAAAGTTAACACAGAAAAAAAAATGATAGTACAGTAACACAACCCTCACTGTTAGCTACTCCTATATTAGTGGCTCATCTTTAGTCCCACCCCCCCTCCTCTCCCCTCTCTCTCATTTTATTCGGTGAGAGAGAAGAAAAAAGAAAAAGGAGAGGAAAAAGAATTCATCTTTCTCATTGGGTTCTCCTTGATCTGATTCCCTTTCCTTTTGTCTTGTCTTTCATGATGGGTTTTGTATGAGTTTTACTTTCGTTTTTTCCATCTGGGTTTGTAAAGAAGAAGTAGAAGATTACTATGTTAATGGGTTCTTTGCTTCGTGGTACTTTCTTTTTTCTTTTTCTATCTCTGTTTATTTTTTTTACATATTTTGGGATTTGAGTTTTTTTGTTTGTTTGTTGATATCATGTATTTGTTGTGTAATGTTTGTTCTTTTGTGCGTGTCTTGGGTTTTGTATAACAGTGTTTCGTTGTGTATGAGCTGGATGGAAGTGGAGTTTTGATCTGTTTTGATTGTCCTTGTATAAATCTTGCTAAAATGTTTTCAAGCTATAAACTTTACATGCCAGAGAACACTTGTTAAGATTCTACTTGGTTCATGAATCATTAACAAAAGTTATTTCTGTTGATGATATGCAAATCCATGTCATTAAATGACATTTACGGGGCCTCTTTTTTGGGTGAGAATTGGCTTAGTTTTCAATGCACATGAGTCTCATCATCTAAAGGCTTTATTAAACTTTGATTGGATATGAAGGCATCAGAGCCATCCCTTGTGGCTTGGAAAAATGAGCAACTTTCATTTGTGGGTTGATGTCATTGGGAGATTTGGGGATGGCTGCATGAACAGTAAATTTGAGAAAGCATCAGTGCCCAAATGTCAAGTCATATCTGGGTTTTTGTTGGTCATATTTCATGCCCATGTATGCATTGGCTTCTACGAATTTGAACTTTGTTTGCTAGCGAGTAGTGATCAAGGTAGAGCGAGTCAGATCATATATTTGCTTTGTTTGGGACATGCCTAATTGTTGGTGGTCTGTTACGTCTGGGAGTGCTGAAAACAGAATCTCGAGCCTGCAAGGATGTAAGAGGCTTTGGTGATGATTTCTGTTGTCCGGCATGCAGTTGATATGTACATCATTTCTTATTTTATTCATAAATTGCTGCTCTGGAGCTTACTTTTTATGTGAATGATGAGTGCCGCTTGGTATTTATCTTGATTTTGCAAGGGTTTTAAGAAGGGGAAGCTTATTTGATTGGTGCTGCTTAGTCTTTCATAGAATGGCCAGTTGCTTGATTGATGCGGTGCATCTCATAGTATCAACTCTTAAAAAAATGCAGGGATGGCAAATGGATGGCAACTTGGTTCTTACTGGCGCTGCCCATCTCATAACTAGAAATCTGCTTTTGAATTTGCTGGATGGAATATAGATTTTAGAGACAAATCATCGCAAAATGCAGCTTTTTAAGGATACAACATGTGGTGTGATATGATGGACTTGTTCGATCCTGGCAAGAAGATGTTGATGCAAGGAGATTTCGATCTGAACTCTGTTCAGCGACACGCAGATTCATTTAAAGGAGTTATAAAGCAGACAATTCTCAAGCAGGAGGTTATATTTAGGACTCAGGTATTAACCTCAACCTCGCATCATGATAAGTTTTTAGCTAAATCCGGCATCATATGGTTCCTTTGAGTCTAGTTAAAATGTTGGGTCACTTCTATCATGTAGCTTGAACTACTCGTGTAAACTAAGCGGAGCTCTGATTACACTTGCTAAATACGGTTTGTCTTATGGGTGAATCATGAGGTCATGGTTGATGGCATAAAGCATAGAAGTTTGCTGCAATACTCTTATCTCTATGGTTACTTATTTTTCTTCAGGTCCATGAACTCCATCAGTTATATAGGACGCAAAAAACACTGATGAAGGATCTTGGTAGTAAGTGTTGTGGTGGATACAATTCATGGGATGCAAATGTACAACCATCTCTACCACCTTTTCCGAACCCTTCAAGAATTGAACCATTGGTGAAAGAAACAGGAGTTTCCTCAATTTCCAAGGTAAATGAAGCCACCAACTATAAGCTTGCTATTGAAAGTAATCCTTTGTGGAGGGAGATGAGGGTTTCTTTTTGTTTTCCTTTTTCAATCATGGTTTTTTGGCTTCTTCGGTGTTTTTGTGGCACAAGTCCTAGTCTTCTATGGCATGCCATATGAAAGTCTAGCATCTGACAATTAAAATAATTTTTGGCAGTACATTTAGTAGAGACCTACATGTAATTCCTTTCAACGAGTTCCTTGTTTGGATTGTTCGTGGCTTTTTGGTCCTTCAAAGAAGATGTGTTTGTTGTATCATTAAGAACACACTAATGATGTACCACATCTAAAGAGCTTTTCAAAAAATGACGATACACACTTTCATAATGCTAATGTAGGAGCTTGTCTTTCAGGTGGGTTCAGCACCTTTCGCAAGCAAGGAGTTGTTACATGGGTGCCAAGATACATATTATAGACTTAAGCAGAGGCCTCTTGATCTTCAACTCTCTGCTAACAAACTCATCAACCATGTCGAGGAAGATCGCCCAAACAGAGGACATGCCTGGAATCATCCCTTAAAAGAACCAATAGACGTTAAACTACCTCTCTCTGCTAATTACTCTTCAGGTACAGAGGAGTTGAAGCTTTCTCTGACTACTAGAGATGACTATAGAAGAACAGAAGGTACATTGCGGACTTGGTTTGATAAGAGAACTCATCAGTACTGTTCCGTGATTGATCTGGAATCAGAAGAGAGGATATCAGATGACAGTGCAAAGTGCACACCTTCTGTTGGCTGTGCCACTCCAGAAACTTATTCGCCAGGGAAGTACAAAAAAGTTTCTGCCTTCTCTAGTTTAATTTTCTTAACTGGCGCAGAGAAATATCCATCTGTCGAGATTTCAGAAAGCAGCTATTTTCAAGAACATAGTGAATGCTGCCAAGAGCAGACCTCTTCTAATGAAGGTACTGATAATCAACCACTTGAAATTAGTTATAGCATTCTGTGCATGAATTTATGTTTCTGGATTTTGATCTTGTGCAATAATTATATGCTTTGCCACCATGTATTTAGCTATTGTTATCGGTCTTGCAAGCAGGAATTATGGAGTGCCATGATGATAACCTGTGTAATAATCTTTCCACCAAAATGAAACATTCCTCTTCACATAAAGGAGCTGATTTGGACCTCAACAAAGCTCACTTTGATGACCCGTCATGTTTCTCAAATGATCCTCTAGTGGCCTGTCCTTCACCAGCTAGATCAGCTGGGGACTCTGCGGTAGTTATTAGGAGCATGCAGGAAGAAACCTGTCCAACCACATTTTGGGAGAAACAGGTCAATAGCTGCTCAAATGAAATTTCTGACATGCTTGCAGAAAATAATTTCATAAATGCAACTGAAGTAGATTTAAACAGCACAACTACGAGTACAGATGTTTGGACCGGAAATTCTGAGCAGGATGGAATAAGTGGTACTTTACCAAACCCTACAGGCCCAGAGCCCATACCCAGGCCCCCTGTAGACATTTCTGAAGACATCGACAGGTACACTGGCGACCACAAGAATGATAATGTTGTGATGAAGGCGAAACTCGCGAATTGTCTTCTACATGATTTAAATCAAATGCCTTTAGATACTAGAGAACTGAGCTCTGAGAAGAGCCAAGTGGAAGATGCTGCCTTTTCATGTATTGATCAGTATCAGAATGATGGGCATGGCAATCAATCTCCTGTTTCATGCAAGTCTGGTATTTATGATAATGATTCAAACAGTGGAAAGACAGTGCACTTTGGCAGTATGTCTGGTGATGTGAACACTGATTTGAAAACCCTATCAGGGTCACAAGTTGCCGGTGCCTCATCAGATCAGCATGACCTAAGAACTTCTGACAGTGGTGATTTGAAAAATGAATGCTACGACAAGAAAGAAGAATCCGCTGAAGTTTATGTTTTGATGAAAAGAGCAGCCGAATCACTTGTAGATATGTCTTTGAAGAATTTAATTTGCTATCAAGATTCTTTTGCCAAAGAAGGGTCTAAGGAGATGAGAAAAGAGACGAGGGAGCAGCCACAGCATACTTGCGATTCTTTTGAATTAATGGTTATGGAACTAACGGAAAGCAATGTGGATGACAATTCAGTGACATCAAAGCCATATGAAGTAAATGATATGGAAACAAAAGATTTTGGTTCTAAACTGAGACGAGGAAGGAGAATGAAAGATTTCCAGAAGGAGATACTGCCTGCTCTCGCATCTCTTTCTAGACATGAAATTCATGAGGATATAAACATTATCGAGGGAGTTTTAAGATCAAGAGAATACCGCAAAATCAGAGGCAAGATGGCAACAAATGGAGAGAACTGGTCTCCACTGGTGAGAAGTAGACGGTCAAGACTCAATAATGTTGGGAGGAGAAGAAGTTCGTCGAAGTTCAACTAGAAATCATTAACAGCTTGATAACTGATCATATCCATTCTAGGTCTATAGAACATCTTTGCATACATAGCAGCACACATAGTTCGATCTCATTTCCTAGCTTTAGAAACAGAACCCAGTGCTTCAAATAGATGGTTGGTCATCACATTTTATTCCAAGTCTTACTAGAGCAATATTTTTCTTCACGCACACCTATCTTCAGCACCTACAATGCTTCACTTTTTCTTTTTTTTCCATCTTGTCAGAGCAACTTTTACATGTTTGTTTTCCCTCGGTGCGGTATTAAGCGAGAAAGTTGAAATTTGCTGATGGCAAAGAAAGTTATCGAGAGAAAGTTGATATTTATTATTTATGTGCTATGCTATTCGATGGATAGAAGCAGATACTAGAAGTCTCATTTTGTGCATTGCGATTATCCATATATATAATGATAGCTTCTGTAGTTTCATGGTTCATGCAGTATCAACGGATTCTATGATTCTATCACCGCATGAAAACGTTTTCTCCCGGAAAATTCACTCTCCGAGATGCAGGGCATGTAAGCGGGGACTGTAACAGGAGTCATCTTGTTTATCAATCGATGATTTTCTTTCTGTTTATACCTCATATGCTGTTGCCTATCGTGGGCATGCTACTGCATGCCAAAGATCTGGCCCAACTTTCTGACTGGTGACCGCTCACACCTGGTCGTGTCGCAGCTGGAACTTTGTCTTTTTTACAGTGAAAGGCTATCTTAAAACAAGATGATCATGCACTGTTCAGTTCAGTTCGCTGGATTTTAAAAGTTTAAAAAGAACATGGAATGTTGATGATTTTTTTCCCTTCTCTCAACGGTGCCGGCCGCGTTAATGATTTTCTTACTATCAAGAAATAAAAAAAATATTTATTAGAAAAAAAGTTGAATATTTATTCCCAATTGAAATTGGCTAAAGTTTTAATTGGTTTAAACATATAAAATTAAATTAAATTTTATCAAATTAAATATTAACTCAACAATATTAACTCAATACTAAAATTTATTTTTAATATTATAAAAACCTTATATAAAATCAATTGAAATAAAATATAAAATTTAATCTTAACGTGAAAAGATGGTTTGTCTTACTTTTATATTGCATTCTTATTATTTGATGGTTTGTCTTACTTTTATATTGCATTTTTATTATTTTTTAATATTTATTTTATCTCTTTTAATATTTATTTCATCTTATATTGTGTTGCATGCTATAATTTCAAACACCATTTCATGATCCACCAGCATGAGTTTTATGAAATTTAATTATAATCATTGAAAGAACCTATTGAAAAAAAGGAAGGATACAAAAGTGGTTCACCGTTCATTCGAACAACATTTCCATCCCAAATGTTTTAATGTTTTTAGTAACACAAACATACTAGTTAATGGCTATCACTCAGCTACAAATCATACCAAAACAGGCTAAACATGTATTTCGGCTTGTGCACTTGACCTATGAAAAAAAAACTTGACTTACATTTAAGGTCGTATTACCAGTCCATGTTTTTTTTATAATAAAAAAAATATATATCATCTACAATCCTAGAATCCAGCGATTAAAATGTCGTTGGAAAATCATGGGAGTTTTTTATGTTTAAAACCTTGTTTTTCAATTAATTTTTGTTCAAAAGACCTAAAAAATACACTGGAGGCATTGATTAACCCATTAATGACTCTAAAAAACCTACAAATAAGTTCTAAAATCAAAATCAACCAAAATCCAGAAAAAAATCTCAATTTTAGATCTACCATCTTAGACAATATTGATGGCAAACAACAACTCAATGAAACTCCTCTCATCTAATAGAACTCTTTGACACTAAAATTGATTATTTTAGTGGTAAGAATAAATGTCAATCAATTTTCTTTTTATTGACTATCGGAATCTGACAACTCTCTCTCTTCTTTCAAATTATGAACTAAAAAATAATAAAAATAAAGTTTTGTAATAGTATTGAGTTTTTAAAAGCATAAGGGGCTGAAATTGTATCATTTGAAAAATTGGAGGACTAAAGTTAACTTTTCATATCAATTTTGAAATCTCGCCTATTTTCGGTTCCTTTTCCACTTTGATCTTCATTCTTTCAATTTTGTTATTGGTTAATAAATAGGAAGCAATTGTTTTTAAATTTTGCAATTTAAGGAATCTATCTATAGGAAAAAAACTTTAAGGATTTAAATAAAAAAATAAAACATACTACTCTAGACCAGTACACAATGACATGTGAGAGAATATACAGAACAATGAAAATGTTTATGAATTGCCTTTTAATTTATTTTTAATATAATAAAGCTATGATTATAATATTGAATGAAGGGATAAAATCGATCCACCTAGGATTAATGAAAACTTTCTTCTTTGTTTGGCCTCCCATGTATTATATAGTTTACATCTAGCATATTATTATATCAACTGGATCAAAAATCATATTTTTAAATTAAAATTTGATTAGATTTTTATATACTAATTTGAATTGCGTGTGTGTATTAGTCTACAAATCATTTAATGGGGGCATAAAAGCGAGCCACCTAAGATTAAATCTTCATGTAATATTTAGTTGACACCGACATATCATTATACCAATTAGATTAGAAACTGTATTTTTAAATTATAATTTGATTAAAAAACAATATATTAATTTGACTTATATATATCAATTAAAGTAAAATAATATTTTTAAATCAATTAGAATAGAAATCATTTAATTATGAACCATGTTATTAAACAATATAAAACAGTATAAATTAATTTGAGTAGGGCTGTGTACTCAAAGTAGATTAGTAATCATATTTATAAATTAAAATGAAATATATTCATTATAAAATACAAACAGAGAGAAAGTCAGTTCTACTATAACATCTGCTTTTGTAGAATTTATCTTACAAGCTTTATACTGATGTTTATGGAATCATTAAAATGATAATATAGCCTATAAAATAAAACAAAACAATAGCATTTAATTATGTTATTTAGGGTAAGGTGAGATGGCGGGCTAGAGACAGTTAAAATTAAATCATTATCTTTGTATATTATCATAATAATATTATTAAAAATATTGATATAAATTATATACACAATATTCAACCCACTTGGCAAGCGTGCACAACCATTTTTGTTTACATTATTTAAAAAGCATGGAAAACTTAAACTTGGCCCTTCTAGTTTTAATTTCTTTCATTGTTTAATCCTTGTTCTTTTAGAATCTTACAGTTTGATGCTAAACTTTATTTTTTTCATGTTTAAGTTCTTGAATATTGATAAATAAGAGAGAGCTACAAAAAAGATAAAGTAGAGAAAAACTAATTGGTTGATAATATAATATTCTTTCGATTAAAAAGCCGATATTCATGTTAATGAATTTAATTTAGAGAGGAGAGTTTAATGGAAATGATTTTGATCTTCATACATGCTAGAAATAGCATATCAAGACTCATAATTTTTGTTTTGGTTTAGTTTGATTTACAGTTCTAAACTAATTAAAGGATATTTTAGAGTTGAAAATAACTTTATAAAGTTTTTAGAATTTTCATGAAGCATTTTTAGTTAAAACAACTTGAAGCTTGGATTTTTGAGGTTTTAAAACTTTGGCTCTAATTTTTTAGCACCAACAATGGTAAGAATTTGAATAAGAATATGATTTTTTTGTTATTATAAATGGATTAAATGGATGACCTATCATCTATTCTATTAAGAAAAATTTGAGTGAAAGATGATTTGTTTGTCGGTTTAAAAAAACAAAAAAAAGCACATTGTGTTGTTTGTCGGTTTAAAAAAACAAAAAAAGCACATTGTGCAAGTCTAGTAACTATTAGATGCACTTGCTCGTCCTTGAATTAAGTGTAAAAACAATTATATAAGTATATAAAAATGATTGATTCATAATTTTTTTTAAGTTTTTTATTGAAATTTTTTTATAATAATAATAAATTTTTATTAAAAAAACAATCTTATAGTAAAAATATATGTTTTTTTGTCAAAATAAAAAAAGAAATACATAAATAAAAAAAGAGACTTTTGATAAAAAGATAAAAAAAAATTTCATCACAAATCATTAGAATTTGAAAAAGCATGTTCCGGTGGGTATCCATGTGAATTTGTTTGAGATCAAATTTCTCTTCCATATATATAAATTAATTGAATGGTTCAACAAATAAGGATGGTTAATATATACAAAAACATCATGTCAAATATATACTGGAAACTCATTTGATGTAGTCTCTAATAATGATATATCATTGATAAAATTCTAAAGTTTTCTAAATGGAAAATAAGATAAAATAACTTAATTTACTCCCAATTTGGAAAATATTATAAAAATAGGAAACTAGTTTCAAGGCATGGGGTGTGGCTTTTGGCTGTCACGAAAGTAAACATCTATTCCTCCATTGTAGCACCATGGGGGGATTCCCGTATCATAAGTTATGCAACTGTCATGGCCTCCTTAGAGAACTGCCTCGAATGCTCGTGTTGAATTTGGGTTTTGGGGTCCATATGCCCAGACTAGTTGTTTTTTTTTTAATGAATTCACATGCCCAGATCTTATATTCAGTCTTTCACCTTTGCTTCTCTTGTTAGAGAAGACGAGGGAAGTGTCTTTCTGTGTTTTTTTTTATAAAAAAAAATAGATTTTGGTCATTTTTTATTGAACATATTTTCAATTCACAATTTTATAAAAATTATATATGAAAAATTATTTTAAAATTATGATTAAAAATAAAAAAAATGCTTTGTATAAATCATTTCAAATGTTTAATACATCAAATCAAGTTAATTCATATTATAGCGGACAGGCAGGGCACCTCAAATTGATGAGAGCCAGGAATTTATTTATTTTCTTCCTTTTGGGTGACACTCAAAACAAAGTCTTATAAAAAGATTGGTTTTTAGTTGGTAAAAGGCAACATGGATGCTATGACACCCAATTGCCTGTTCCAGTAGGTAGCACCTGCACACTATTAAAATGCAACATCTATGCTATGACAAGATTGGTTTTCAAGTTTTTCATTTAGGTCTTACATTTTGTTTTTTAAGGTTTAAGTTCTTAGCTCTTAAGAGAGGAGAGAGCAAAACACCAAAAATTTTAAGGAGAGAAAGGTCTTAGATGATTGGGTTATGATGACTAATAATTTTGATTTTGGTATTTATAAATTAGACTTTAAGAGAGTAATTCAATAAAGATATTTTCACCTTCAGTTAGATTTTGAGTTTGTAAACCAATTAGAATGTGTTTTGTTGTTAGAAATGAAATTATAGAGTTTCATGATATATTTTGAGGTGGAAAATAGTTAGAATATGGGTTATTAGGATCCAAAAAGTTGGACCTTGATTTTCCGGGAATTGAAGACAACTTCAATGATTGAGATCCAAAATGCTGGACCTTAAGCCTCTCTCTTCGTTTTCCGGTAAACTTGAACTTGCTCTCTCTTCGTTTTCCGGTAAACTTGAATTTGTCTTTTTTTTTTTTAGATTAATCTGGGTGTTCGGGTCAGCTTGCACGCACCACGACTAATCCCACGGGCCCTGAAGTTAACGACCATGTAAGCCTCCAGTGGCCATCATATGAGCAACCAAGGACTCGAACCTGAGACCACAGAGGGAGCAAACCCCTTAATCCCAAGTCTTTACCACTTGGCCACTACCTAGATGGTTATTGTATATTAGGGAGAAAAGTTGTTTCTAACCATTAGATCTTCTGACTGAGGAATTGGGACAATCCCTACGAGTACCAACTTTATTAATATCAGCGATGATAGGGTGATTCTTGATAATTAAGGCCATAGCTGATCCTTGGAGGTAAGATTACCGGTGTGTGCTTTCTGATATGGTTTCTTTATCGTGACAGGAAAATAAACAATGCAATAATAGGAGGAGTGAAGATGAATCCACCGAAAGCCATCCTTCGGGAACAAGCATTCTTCAATGATGAACCCAAAAAGGATATATGCTAATGGTCCAACTTCTTGAGTGGAAGTGACTACAACTGCAATGTCCGGCTAGCTGGTTAGTGGATTAGATTCATGGGGAAGTGGAATAAGGCCACATGCAGCCAAAATTCTTCCCTAAATATTTGAATCTCTGTGTCTTCTTATGCACTAACTTGCCCCCACAACCCACATGTATAATGGGATGATGAATATTTTTTTATATATAAAAATGGATATCTAATAAGTTTGACTATACAACTAGTTCATGTTTTTTATACCAACACATTCCTGAGGTAATTCTATTGAATTTATATTGAGACCATGCCTTCATAAGTAAGATTAATCAGACATAAATATGTTAGGTTTTTTTGTAATATAAAAAAATCAAATATTAAAATGTAAGAATAAACATTACATGCTTGTTTTTTACCAAGAGGGAAAAGAAGAAGAAGAGAGAAAGAATATCACATGTTTAATTGTTCTTTCATTTGTATTACTCTCTTGTAATCTGATGTTTCATCCTGCAAGTTGTAGATTCTTGATTACATCTCTATTAATACTGTTGCTAATAACTTACTTCAATGTCACTACTCTGATGCTACAGTCGGAGTTTGGAGTGAAGAAACATCATCTTCTATAATTGATGAGAAATATGTTTCTTTTTTATGATTTTTTAGTGAGTTTTGTTGCGTTATTGTATCAAAATTACTATATGATACATAAAGCCTTTTTTATTTTTTGCCCCTTTGTCTCAATTTTTCAAACTGAGTTTAGGACTATTCAGTTGTCTGTTGATTAGACGGACTCTGTAACCCAAGCTACCGTTGACTATCTTTGGATATCAGTTGCGTACATGAAAAATATATATATCTTCATTACTGGGTTTTGAACATTTTGCTTACTAAATTGCCTGTGGTTCACCTGCTATTAGAAAAATATAGCTTCTCTATAAGATGATGGCTCATCTCGCCATCCATGGTTGTTAGGCTCTCGCTGTCTAAATGCTTTGTTTGAGCCACCTTGGAGGCCTGTTATCAGGTAGATTTAGATAATAGGCTGTCAGGGTAGCCTATAGTCCAGATTAAATATGAAGGAAGCTTCAGGTGTCTGTGTTTCAATGAGACCCAGACAGGATTTCAGAGTTCTTCAGGTTGCTCAAAGTAGTTTCAGACAGGCTCATCATCTGTTTAGCTGTATTTCTGATCAAAATCAGAAAAGAAGCATTCAGGAAGTAAGCCTGATTGCTCAAGATACAGTAAATGAATTCAGAAATCTAGTTAGACTCCTTGATGTATCAGAGCAGTCAGGGTGTAAGAGAATCAGGAAAGGTCCTTTGCCACATTCCCACGATATAAACCCAGTTGAATTGATGGATAGTCCCAACTCTGTGTCTAGAAGCCCTGACCACAACTTTTCTCAACCCAATAGGCAGCTATTCCCTATTCAGAGTATTCAGTCAACTACTTCTTTGATCCATGCCAATAGTATCGACTTGTATAGGGAAAAACAGAAGACTAAAGACAACGTAGACGTCAAAACTAATTTGATCCTGGGGTTCAACCTTTCCCTCTTACAGCCAAGCACATCCTTTTCAAGTTTAGATGGAGGTGGCAGGATAATTCATCATTCAACATCAGAAATTCTTCCTTCTCAAGATGATGCCTCTATATTTTCCGAGAGCAAGAGCGGAGTGAAAAGTGAGGAGAAATGCCTAGCCTCAACCGGTGGATGTCACTGCTCAAAGCGAAGGTAAGTCCTTGTTTTGATTTGTCATGTATTCTATCTATACTAATTTGTTTCTTTCTGAATTGACTTTAAATAGTGAGGAAACTATGGGATTGTGATTTTGGGAGATACTCCTTTTCAGACTTTTACTTCATGTTATAATGATAGTTTTCATGATATCATCTTGTACTTAATTTTGTTCAAGAATCAAAATGTTTCCATCTGTTGTCGAGGAAATATTCTAATTCCATCTTCGATTTATTATCTAATAGGAAATTGAGGATCAAGAAAGTAATTAAGGTCCCTGCTTCAAGAACTAAACCAGCTGACATACCTCCTGATGATCACTATTGGAGAAAATATGGACAGAAGCCAATAAAAGGATCTCCATATCCCAGGTACTTTTCCATCCTGACATTGCCTTCTGCCAATTCTCTTTCGTTTCTGGGAGAGGGAAACTTCTGAGATTGTTTTTTTTCCCTTTAGTTGTGTAGAACCTTAAATTCATTCTTTCCCTGTATTCAATTAACCCAAAATATCACAATACAAAATCAAACAGGATAGACTGGACTAGCTCATCATTTCTCTTCATGCTTACCATCTGTGATTTATGAAGCTTGAGACAAATTATTACTGTTTTCTTCCTTTTGCCCCCAAAGCAACGTTCCAGACAAAGCCGTACTTGTATTGGCAGTCACAAGTTCACATGTTTGCGTATCTAAGAGCAAAGCCACCTGGACAAGTTATATTGCTTACTCACATCTTTCATTCTTTGGTGTCAAAGAAGCTACTACAAATGCAGCAGTACGAGGGGATGCCCTGCGAGAAAACATGTAGAAAGAAGCTTGGAGGATCCTACCATGTTAGTTGTGACTTATGAAGGGGAACATAATCACTCCAAAATTCAATCTCCCAATCCCGACATCATGCTTCATATTTAACAATAAAAGCAAACCAAAGGACACGCGTATTTTCCTAGCTGGAACTGATCGTGCACCTGCAAGCTAAGGTGAACCTTCTGCGGCTTCATGTTTCCTTAAAAAGAGATCATGTCACTCCTTTAAGGCTCGTTATTTTTAACTTTCAGTCTATATGCTTCTCCAGCAATGCTTTTGCAGGTCTACTTGTATATATGCATTCTCAAGATTTCCTAATAAAGGTTGATTAATTTGCTTTGTGCATGACTGATTGATTCTAGTTTGGTTTTCCAATATCTTTCACTTCAAAAGAAAGACTCAACCAGGAGTTGTCTTGTGCCTTCCGAAATTTACCATGAAAAATCATTTTTTGAACCTTATTTTGATTGTTTAGCTCCTATGTCATACCTGCAGTGTTTGTTTTTCAGGAGCTCTCAATCTCATCAGTATTCATCACAACACACATGGCCTGATCAAGCATCAAATGCTTGGAGAGTCTCTCTTGAAAAAAATTCTTATAATGCATACTTACAGTAATTTAGAAAAGGGCCACACGACTCCTCTGGCCCAACACAATTTTTGCCACAAACAGACAAACCTTCATGCTCTTCTTGACTCGTAGATAGGGTGCTTATCCAATAATCTGTCCACCATCTTTTACGTTTCAATACAGAATTTGGTTTGATTTATAATGCTCAAGGTACATGACTGCATGTCCACAATGACAAGACAAGCAAAAATGACAATGGCTAGAAAAACGACTTCTCCTCATTGTAGCTCAGGTGGGCTCCAAAAGATTTGCTCAGGCCCAACTTGTACTGTCCCCAGTTGGCGAGGCCTCTTCTGCACTATTTTCCACTTTCCTTGAACCAAGAAAGTGAAAATATAACCAAGAGTTCACCTCCTTGTTAGAGCTCTCCATTTTCTGAACTCGATTTCATATTATATTTTGTTTAGGAGAAGGGTCGCTACGCCAAATTATTTAGATTTAACAAGTTCTCGATGCCTGCGGAATATTCTAGGTTAGATTCCAAGCTAAGTTACAATGCAATAACGTTAACTAAAGACTAAAGGAAAGAGTTGACATTTATTCTAAAACGTAAAAAATACATACACGTGTTGGGTAGTTTTTTTTTTTACTTTAATTGTTGAAAAAATGATATTTGTAAAAAAGATAATGATTTAGATTTTGAGAAAACAATAAATTTTAGTCAAAATTCTCTTTTCTTATTAATATTTTTTTTTAGAAAAATATATTTTTTAATAGTAGTTATTAAATAAAAACTAGGGGCAATTAAAATAAAAATTATATTAATTTGAGATAAGAACTAAAAAATGCATCTCATTAATCAAAATTTCCTTTTTTATTCATTTTTTCTTATAAAAATTATCTTTTTTAAATAAGCATTTTTTTTAAATTAAAACTTATCATAATATTAAAAGAAAGATTGAATATAAAAGATTATAAATCAATAATTTCAGCATTAAATATATAAAAAAAAAATCCAAGAAAAACCATATAAAATATTTACAACAAAAAATAATTAAATTGATATTTTATTTGCATTAAATATACATGAATGAAATTTCTTTAAAAACAAACTAGGCATGTTAGGTCTATATATAATTATCAAAAACATAATCATTAATATTGTCATAAAAAACTCTAATATTATTTAAAATTTATTTCATAATAAGATAACTATTTATATATTATTTTAATAAACTTGTTTAAGGTAAATACAATTATAAAATATAAAAACATAAAAAAAATTAAAAAAAAATCATACAAGATTTAGTCAGAAAAACTAGCCTGTATATTTGGCCTAAAAGTATTAAGCCCATATGCTTTTGGCCATATAAATCATGCCCATGCACATAGTTTTTTCTTATGATATTTTATTAACTTCTGCTTTTGTTTTTAAAATAATATAGATAACACATTATTTATAGGGATAAATGATATGCCATTCATTTTAAATATTTTTTAACCATTGAAGCTATCTCAATAACTGGAAAATAATGGTCAAAGGTATTTATCCTATAAAACAAAATTTCAAGTATTTTTGACACAAAAATATAAAAAAGGCATCAATTTGACCTCTAAAACCTCATTATTAAAAAAACACATTTTAATTGGACAAGAGACTCAAGATTTAAAAAAAAATTCAAGTCTTTGTCTACTTTGTTAGGTATCATTAAAGGTGGGAATCATCTTTACCGAGCTTGGAGGATCCTACCATGTTAGTTGTGACTTATGAAGGGGAACATAATCACTCCAAAATTCAATCTCCCAATCCCGACATCATGCTTCATATTTAACAATAAAAGCAAACCAAAGGACACGCGTATTTTCCTAGCTGGAACTGATCGTGCACCTGCAAGCTAAGGTGAACCTTCTGCGGCTTCATGTTTCCTTAAAAAGAGATCATGTCACTCCTTTAAGGCTCGTTATTTTTAACTTTCAGTCTATATGCTTCTCCAGCAATGCTTTTGCAGGTCTACTTGTATATATGCATTCTCAAGATTTCCTAATAAAGGTTGATTAATTTGCTTTATGCATGACTGATTGATTCTAGTTTGGTTTTCCAATATCTTTCACTTCAAAAGAAAGACTCAACCAGGAGTTGTCTTGTGCCTTCCGAAATTTACCATGAAAAATCATTTTTTGAACCTTATTTTGATTGTTTAGCTCCTATGTCATACCTGCAGTGTTTGTTTTTCAGGAGCTCTCAATCTCATCAGTATTCATCACAACACACATGGCCTGATCAAGCATCAAATGCTTGGAGAGTCTCTCTTGAAAAAAATTCTTATAATGCATACTTACAGTAATTTAGAAAAGGGCCACACGACTCCTCTGGCCCAACACAATTTTTGCCACAAACAGACAAACCTTCATGCTCTTCTTGACTCGTAGATAGGGTGCTTATCCAATAATCTGTCCACCATCTTTTACGTTTCAATACAGAATTTGGTTTGATTTATAATGCTCAAGGTACATGACTGCATGTCCACAATGACAAGACAAGCAAAAATGACAATGGCTAGAAAAACGACTTCTCCTCATTGTAGCTCAGGTGGGCTCCAAAAGATTTGCTCAGGCCCAACTTGTACTGTCCCCAGTTGGCGAGGCCTCTTCTGCACTATTTTCCACTTTCCTTGAACCAAGAAAGTGAAAATATAACCAAGAGTTCACCTCCTTGTTAGAGCTCTCCATTTTCTGAACTCGATTTCATATTATATTTTGTTTAGGAGAAGGGTCGCTACGCCAAATTATTTAGATTTAACAAGTTCTCGATGCCTGCGGAATATTCTAGGTTAGATTCCAAGCTAAGTTACAATGCAATAACGTTAACTAAAGACTAAAGGAAAGAGTTGACATTTATTCTAAAACGTAAAAAATACATACACGTGTTGGGTAGTTTTTTTTTTTACTTTAATTGTTGAAAAAATGATATTTGTAAAAAAGATAATGATTTAGATTTTGAGAAAACAATAAATTTTAGTCAAAATTCTCTTTTCTTATTAATATTTTTTTTTAGAAAAATATATTTTTTAATAGTAGTTATTAAATAAAAACTAGGGGCAATTAAAATAAAAATTATATTAATTTGAGATAAGAACTAAAAAATGCATCTCATTAATCAAAATTTCCTTTTTTATTCATTTTTTCTTATAAAAATTATCTTTTTTAAATAAGCATTTTTTTTAAATTAAAACTTATCATAATATTAAAAGAAAGATTGAATATAAAAGATTATAAATCAATAATTTCAGCATTAAATATATAAAAAAAAAATCCAAGAAAAACCATATAAAATATTTACAACAAAAAATAATTAAATTGATATTTTATTTGCATTAAATATACATGAATGAAATTTCTTTAAAAACAAACTAGGCATGTTAGGTCTATATATAATTATCAAAAACATAATCATTAATATTGTCATAAAAAACTCTAATATTATTTAAAATTTATTTCATAATAAGATAACTATTTATATATTATTTTAATAAACTTGTTTAAGGTAAATACAATTATAAAATATAAAAACATAAAAAAAATTAAAAAAAAATCATACAAGATTTAGTCAGAAAAACTAGCCTGTATATTTGGCCTAAAAGTATTAAGCCCATATGCTTTTGGCCATATAAATCATGCCCATGCACATAGTTTTTTCTTATGATATTTTATTAACTTCTGCTTTTGTTTTTAAAATAATATAGATAACACATTATTTATAGGGATAAATGATATGCCATTCATTTTAAATATTTTTTAACCATTGAAGCTATCTCAATAACTGGAAAATAATGGTCAAAGGTATTTATCCTATAAAACAAAATTTCAAGTATTTTTGACACAAAAATATAAAAAAGGCATCAATTTGACCTCTAAAACCTCATTATTAAAAAAACACATTTTAATTGGACAAGAGACTCAAGATTTAAAAAAAAATTCAAGTCTTTGTCTACTTTGTTAGGTATCATTAAAGGTGGGAATCATCTTTACCGAGTTCTTATCTTAAAGGTGAATCTACATGTATTAAAATTACATTTATTTGTGACTAGGATTTTATTATTCAAAAACTTCCTTTTTTTTTTCCAACAACTTTCTTTTTCGTCTCTAGATATCTAGGGATTGAAACACGAGAAAAATAAACTTATGGACTGAAGTATAAAAAGTTAAAAGATTAGGGACCGGGAATGGAAAAATAAAACTTAAGGGATAAAAGTGAACATGTCTAAGCCATTTGAACAAGGAACATATAAAGAGGGTCATTTTTTAAAATTTTGATTTGTCATGACTTGCTTTTTACCCCATTTCCAAATGTATATTTTTAAAATGAAAAATACAAAAATGTTTTTTAAAAATACATTTTCAATACCATTTGGTCAATTTCCTGTTATTTTGTAATTTCTTACTCTTTCGCTTATTTTTTTTGTATTTAAAAATCTCCTAAAAATAAAAAATAAAAGGAAAAAACAACAAGAAAATATTAATGACTGAAATGATAATCAAGTACAAAAAAAGGGGTCAAAATAAAAATATTTTTTAAAAACCCTTCTCAAATCAATTAAAGGATTAAAGAGTAAATATAGAAATAAATAAAAAAGAAAAAAAAGTTGTGAAAGATTGGAGAATGTGAGATAATAAAAGAGAATAAAAATGAAGGAGAGTATAAATAGAGGTATACTTACATATAAGCAAAAGGGAGAGGGAATAAAAAATTTAGTGGATTTTGACAAAAAAAAATAGAGTGAGAGAAAAGGAAAATAAAGTGAGAGAAAAGAAAGAGTAAAATTAAAGAGAGCGAGAGAGAAAAATTCAAAGAAAAAAATATTAGTTACAAAATAAATAAAAGGAAAGAACAAAAAAATTTTAACTCTAAAACTCTTTCTCTCTCTCTTTTTCTTTCAATCTTTCTCGCTCATTAAAGCTATCATTTTTATTGTGGATTATCGACAATTCCTCTATCCACTTGCCATAACACCGACCAATAGAGTAAGCCATCTTCTTTACCATTATGACAATTGTTGATCTCATTCACAACTTCATTTTTATACGGTGTCATTAACAATCTTATCATTTCTTACTAAAAACAAAATCATTAAAAACCACAATCAATTGACAGCAATAACTCCATCTCTAATCATTAAGAAATAATATAATTAATGAAGCAATATATAAAAAACAAAATAGAAAAACCAAAATAAGAAGAGAAAATTAAGAGAGAACAAGGAGGTGAGAAAACCCAAACTTAAAGTGTATTGATCTATTTGCTCATATAAAAGTGCATCTTATTATTGGTATAAAAAAAACAAGAAGTGAAACTACAACTAGTCAACCAAAAAACACAATTGATAGAGGCAATGTATGACACTATGTACCTGTAGAAGTGGCGGCATATAGACCATATGTTATAGTATTGCCGGAATCTCCATCTTTGTGAGTCTTGTTTTGGTAACTTCAGGTGACCTTAATAGCTTTAATTTTATTTATTTTCAATTATATCCTTAAAAATTATATTAACATAGTTGTATTTGCTCTTTTCTACTTATATTTGCATCTTCATTTGTGTTTGACTTGTTGTTAATCCAACATTGAAATAAAGATCAATTTTATAAAAAAATAATTCATGTTTGTCATATGGAACATCGATGCAAACTATATGTAAAAAGCGTTATGCAAACTAAAAAAAAAAAAAAGTCATCACTTTTTGATAACCAGAAACCTTAGCTAATTTTTAAAATTTCTAGGTAAGTTTCTTCATATTTGTTTATAATAATAAAGGTATTTAATTTTTTGATACATTAAAATTTTACCTAAATTAATGTATGTGTGTTTGTTATTAAAGATAAAATATCATTATAACATAATAATAATAAAGCTTAATCATCATTTTTAAAATACGAGTGTTAAATCTATAATAATGGTGAGTAAATGATAGACATATGCCCATTCAAGATTATATAGATTGAAATGAATCAAAAAATCACTGCATACACTTCATGGATCCATATGGGATCACACTTATTTAACTCAATTTCATTTGTTATATCAAACAAAGATATTCTGAAACAAAAAAACAGAAATAAATTCAACACATGATAATAAAAAATTTAAATTAACACAACATAAAAATTATTATTGTTATTTTGATATTTTTTTATATTTATTTCTTGTAAAAATGAAACATCTTAAAAATATTTTAAACACACCAATGTAATATATTAAACAATTTTATTATTAACTGATTAACACTTTAAAAAAATACCCAATAATTATTTATTTATCTTAGATGAATTGATGAATAATAAAATTATTAATACACAACATTATTAGAAGAAAAATAATATTTTAATATTTTTAAAAAATAATAATATAATATATCTAACCATTTTATTATCCATCAATCATCGACACCTTAAGATAATACCCAGTAATGGTTATAAACACCTGAAACAATACATAGGAAAGTGTGTAAAATAGATATGGCTTGACCAGTGTTGCATCATGTTCGGATTGGACTTTGGCTATAAAAATTCCAACTAATCGGGCTTGTCTTAGGCAATGGAAACAAATATGTTTTTTTTTTTAAAGTTGTTTATCTTTTTAATTTTTTTCTTGAATCAGAAAAAAATCTCACGCCAATTTTAAAAGCAAAAAACAAAAAAGCATGATTCGGAGGCTCTTTGATTAATTAAAGCTTTGGTTGTATAGTGAAATGACAACATTACTTTTAGAAGCAGAAAAATTAAAATAGGTGTTCGAGGGATTTTTCATATCTTTATCATGATTTTTCAGTTGTAACCAAGTTAAATAAAAAAAATTTAATCTTTTATCATGGTTGGAGGGCTTTTTTGTATTTTCACGCTAGGACAGGAAGGATAAATAAAATTTGCCCCGTTAAATTTAAAAAATCTTGTTTTATTTTTTAAAAAAAGGTGAACAAAAATCATTACAGCTATAATCATGTGTGCAGTGATAAATTGAATAAAGTAGGTGCAACGAGGAATGCCATAAGAGCTTGATTTTGTTAACAAAACGAGAAGATTGCGAAGATCTTAATAATTACTCTCACGTACCTAACTTCCAGGACCACTTCATAAATGTGTGACATTTCCAAGTCCATGAGCCCTTTTGTCAGTATGTGTGAGACAGTACATCTTATTTTTTCCCCCGGAAACAAACCATCCATTTCTACAGAAGATCTCCGAATATGAATTTCTCTCTCGGAGAAAGAGACGTGGGCCCTGCCCGAGGCAGGAAAATTGATTGCCACAGTGCCCCGTCCCATGCATTTGCATTCCTATGTGTGCAGGCAACTGCTCAGTTTGACTCTTCCCCATGAAGCCAATACAGTTATTTACTCGATCGGTAGCCGTTGCAGAACACTATTCCTTATAGCATCTTGTTTCTTTGAAAATTATACTCCATATTCTATGTTTATATGAAATTATTTTTTTTTAATTTTTTATGTGAAATAATTATATTATATTTTATATTTTTTATATGCTTATATCCACATAAATTATTTCTTTATTTTTTTTAATATGGGACAACTACATTTCACTTCATTTTTTTTTATGTTCTATATTTACGCAGATTATTTTTTAATTTTTTATATGAGATAACAATGCTATATTTTATACTTTGCAGTTTTTTATAGCTTTTTAATGTGAAGTATTAAAACTTATTTACCTTTATAATTAAAAAACCTATAACACTTCATCTTGGGGCTTGCTGTCTTTCCACCTTGATTTTTTTTTGTTTTCTGGTTATAACTAGGTAGGTTGAGTGGGAAATTGGTATTTTAACGGCTAATAAATATCATTTTATTATTCAATATTATATTTAATATATTATAAATTTAACTTTGTTGTTTTTCTAGATATATTGATCCCTTCTTTGAGAAATGTCCGGGCATCTAGAAATTGTTTTTTTATAGAAAAATAAAATACAAGCCTGGATACCAGGGCTTTTTAAGGGCTAAATTAAAACTTATTGAAAATACTTTAAGTTGTATTGGAAAAATTAAAACTATAATTATCAGACCTGATCAAGAGATTGACCTGGTTAAAAAATCAAGTCTTGGGTTATATGGGCTAACCCGGGTTAGCCAAAATCAACTTGAAAAAATTAAAAAAATTAAAATTTTAATATTTTATATAACAAAATTACAAAACAATCTATATGAAAATGAGTTATACATGTTATAAATAACAAAGTTTAAAAGATTATTTTAAAATATTTTGTATCTCATGTTAAAAAAATATTGTGTTAGTATGTTATTTTTTTAAATTGAAATATTTAAATCAAAATTTTTTTTATTTCACATTAAAAAAATAGTTTTTTTTTTTATGAATATAGAATATATATATTAAAGGCTTGAAATCTTATATTAAAGAAATAATTTTTTTCTTGTGAATATAAAGTGTGTGTGCGTGCGCGTGTGTGTGCGCGCATACTAAAATGCTTTAAATTTTATATTTAAAAAATAAAATATTTTTCTAGTATCTATACAATGAACTTTAAAAATGATTAATAATCAACTAAAAGATAAATAAAAAAGGAGGGTTTCTAGCTCAGAGAAAAACACATTTAAACAATCAGGTTTCAATTAGATTTTGCCGGTTGTCTGGGTCACCGGTCAACTAGGTTTTGTCAGATTTTTGTCTTACTTAAATGGTTTGGCCACCTGGTTAATCGGGTCCCAGATCAACCTACTAGGTTTTTAGATTTGACTAGTTTAGCATGAAGAGACTTGAGTTGTATTTTAAGAGACCGAATCTTGTATTTTTTTTAGGGATCTACATGTCTGTTAGTAGAGGTCTGAATAAGTAAATATTTATGAATGGTGGAAATTTTTTATTGAATTTTAGCACATAATTATTCAAAATGTAGAATTTAAAAATTAATAAAAGCTATTAAATTGACTATTATCTTTTTTTCGCATATTCAAAATAAATCCCCATAGTCTTCATATATTAACCTATAAGATTTTTCTGTTTTATAAAAATAAATAAAAAATAAGTTTGTATTCTTTTTTAATTTCACAACTCCCAAGATATAGATGTTGATGACTGTTCTACACAAATAATTAATACCAAAATAATTCTTAATTGACAAAGTGAAAGTATCATCCCTCAAAATTTTATTCTTCATAATATTAAATTGAAAATTGATTTGGTTTAGATTAATCTAAAAAAAAAAAGTTATCATCCCTCAAAATTTTATTCTTCATAGTATTAAATTGAAAATTGATTTGGTTTAAATTAATCTAAAAAAAAATAATTTCTATTGATCCTTGAAATCTATATCTTGAACAATCTTACTTAAAACTACAACGGCCAAAATAAAACGTCTCTACATCGCACGGCAGAAAGCTCATCCAAAAAACATCACCAATGCAATTTGCAAACTTATTGCTTCGTAGTTTTTTGCCAGGTTTATTAGGTTATACGAAAGGGCCAGGAACTCACAGGCCAAAGTCCCAAGATGACCTGACCAAGCAACTGTGAAGCTTATCGTTCCCAGCAAGCAAGTGCCTGGTTTGGTAGGTACAAGCTGACACCAACAAGGGACTGTCCAATGTGTGAGCACTTGTTCATTTTTTGCCCAAAAAATATAGCCAAAGGTGCTTGTGTTGAGAGGTAATTGTATGGAGAAAGCGGGGACAACAAGATCTCTGGACTATCTTCCATGGAGATATCCCATTTAATAAGTACTAAATCCGACAGCTGCCCCTCCTGGCCATTTTAGGTTTGAGGGCACTATGTCCTACATTGTACTCTTACTACTATCCTACTGTGCTCTGCCGCTCTATCGGAGTCTATCCTACCTCTAGGTAGGGAGGGGCTAGGACTGGGGAAACATTGGGATAATGCATGGCGGATTGATCCCGTGGGCTCTTTCCATCATCGTGACCTTTTTTCTCTGCATTCGACTTCTTCAGACTCCACTTGCTAGGCAAGAGCATAAAAACTAGAATTTTGATGTCAATAATACCTTACCTTGGCCATTGATAGTAGAATGACATGATTTACTGTGCTCCTTGCAGCATGGAAAAAAACCCAAATTCTTAATTAACAAGAAAAACCAGCACAAGCAATTATCATGTGTTCTGGTGATAATGAAGCATTAAAGCCGCGGTGGCTGAAAGGTTGAGATTAAAATATCAGGAGCTGCAGAGCTCGCGATCAAATCCTCAAAACTATTTAAATAAATAAACCCATGGCCCTTGCCTTTTTTAAAAGAACAGAACCGGGGAATAAAACACATCCAGCTTGGCGAACAATGCAAGGTTAGTTCCTAAACCAAGAAATCGTTGTTGTCAGTGGTAGTAATGATAATAATCTTTACCGAACCAGAAAGGAACAATCCTTCGTGTCATGCACTTGTTGTCTCCATCTTTAAGGATTTTTAACGAGTTTAATTAAATACTGGCTTAAAATAAGAATCAATATTATCCATAATCATTCTTAAGGGAAGGCATTGCCTCTCTCTTTTTCCCCTCTGACATTTAGCGCAGAGAAGATTGAGAAACAGAAGGTTGTCGGTTGGGACTTGGGGACACGTACTCTTTCAATTTTTAATGTATAGTCCCTACCAAACCCTGGCACTTCAACAGGACACCAAAAACAGCACTTCTGCCGCCACTTGAGACAAAACACGCATGGCATGAGGTGTTTTTTTTTTTTTTTTAATGATCTCGAAGAGCGATTCCGAATGAAAATAAGAAAGAGTCTTTGTTGTCGAGCGGAAACATGGTATTGCTTGAATTTGTATTTTTCCGAAAAAAATATTTAAAAAGTTTTAATGTATTTTTCAATAAAATAATATTTGACTGCAATTGAAATTTAGAATCTTCTTAATTAAGATTTTTTCTTAAGAAATATGTGTGTTGCACCACAAAAAGTTCTTCCCCTACCTAACTATGTTTATAAATTAAGCATTTATGGCTGGAGTAGGTTAAGTACTGAGAAAGAAAGTTGTATTGATAAATGTTTGTTTATGTATGATGTCGAGTAAAAATTATTATTTGGTGTCTAGTTATATTTATATTGAAATTGCCAAATGGTACCAAGTACATTACCATGTCGAGTAAAAATTATTATTTGGTGTCCAGTTATATTTATATTGAAATTGCCGTTGAGATTCAAAATGGTACCAAGTACATTAGCAAGTAATATCTTAATATTAAAAAAGAAACATGTAAAGTTAACTATAACAACTGAAAAATAAAATAATTTTTGTTTGCTCTTCGTCAAAACATCCCAGCAAATAAAAATAAATTAAATATATTTATCACTTTTGATATATTCTGTATTTGATTTTCTCTCTGCTGTCTCTCTCTCTGTTCTTCAAAATGAAGATGCCAAAATTAAATTAAATAAATTAACCATGATTTTTTTTATTTTTAACACGTAAAATAAAAAATAATACTAGTTAAAAAATAAAGGAGGGGAAGAAATAGTGAGGAAAAAGGGACCAAAATTACATATTAACATGTGCTTCTTTTAGCTCTAATTATTATTGAAAGCTCCATTACAGCTTTAGCATCAAATTTGAGCGCAATATGTAATAAGCTCTCGGTGATTGATATATCCTAAGGTTATCAGACCTCATTTCTTGAAGGACATCGGTAAGGAGGATCCTTAAATAGAAAAAAATAAAAAATTGATAACTTAAAAAGATAAAATAAAAAACTATATACTTGAACCGGAAATTATAGTTTTGAACTATGACCAATCACACAAGCATCCACCCATGTCTCTTCCAACCATGTCTGAACATCACACAAGCATCCACCCATGTCTCTTCGAATCATGTCTGAATATTGAAGAGCTCCGGCCTTTGAACTTTTCAGAATTATCAAAGACGCATCCAAGAATCCTAGTAATAAATCACCATTACTTTTCTCTTTGTTTTTTTTTATTTTTGTTTTTTTAGAGAAAAAGAAAAAAACAAAAATGATATGTTCAGTAACAAGAAAAAATATATTTATCCTTTTATTTTCAGTTTTTGTAGAAAATTAAAAAATTATTTATTTATGAGAAACAAACAGATCTTCTCATTAAAAAATAAATATATCAAGACTACAATTATTTTTCCGTAAAAGATTAAAACCATTATTTTATTTTATTCATATTAAGAATTACAATAAAAATCTATATTGTTAACAAAAAAATGAACTCTTTCCGTTGAATTATAATAAGAATTAAATTTACAACACTAATTAAATATATAAAATAATTTTAATATTTTTCATTTCTAATATATATAAATAAGAAAAAAAAATATTGTTGAATTAAAAAAACAGTGAAGAGCTTGTGTTAAAAAACTATAGAGAATCTTTAAAATGTGCTTTTCGAATTCGGTATAATATTATATTTGAAAATTAGAAGCTTTAATTTTTCCTTTTTTAACTCTGATTGCTTGAAAAAAAAAGTATATTTATCTTATTTATATTTACATATAGCCATAACAATGACCTCATGGTTAGGTCCAAGGTACAATTTTGTAATCTCCATTTTAATGATTTGTAGTTGATCTTGACGTGTATGTTAAGTTTAATATTTTAGATTTGTAGAAAGATGAAGACATGTTGAATTATCAATTTATATTAGTTTACAAAGTATAAATGTCTCTTGTAAATTGATATAAACTTTACTAGTGCATGAATATGGTAAATATTGTGATGAAGTATATGTTGAGGGGGTAAGCTTGAGGCTGCCCACCAACATTGGTTGTGTGAACCAAATGTAATATTAATGCTGATTATGTCATCATATATTAATTATGGGATAAATTTTTGGTTAGGGCTTGTACAAGGGAGAACGATTGTGTTAAAATTGTATAAATCCTTTAAGATAAAATGAAAAACTCTTGGATGTTTGATATGTATTTGTAGGGTACATGCCTGGTAGGGCCTCGGTATAAAGAAAACTTGGTTCATTATTTTTTTTTTAAAAAAAACCACTTCTTTTCTCACCTGCATGATCTATGTTTAGGGCAAAAATTATATTTCAAAAAGTAGAGTGTTATAGTTGAGATTTGTTTTGACTTGTATTTTGTTGTTTATCCAATGTATCATATAATATTTTGATGTTAAATTATAGATTGGTTTTATAAAATATAATTTTAGATTATTGTTGAAGCAGAAAAGAGAAATACCAAGTAAACAAAGCCTTTCTTCTTAAAGGTCAAGAAAAACTACAATTTGATTTCTCAAGTTTTTATTTGTTTATATGTTTGATCTATGTCCTTTAATGTTTTTATACCTCAATTTTAAATTTTATTTTTATCGGATTTCAATTCTTAAATGTTAAGAAATAAGAAATAAAGTTACTGAAAAAATAAAAGAGAAAGAATGGGGTTTGTTTGCCATATTCCGATCATAAAAGAATTAATTTTTATTTCAATAAGTTTATTTTAAAGTGAAAAGTTCAATGAATATAGTTTTGGCTTTTAAAAACATAGATACAGATTTATTAATTTTATTTTGACTCGGTTTAATTTATGATTTTTAATATGATTAAAAAGTGTCTTTAAAATTATAAATGGCTTTATAGATATTTTTATTGTGTTTTTGACGTGTTTTAAATTAAAATAAATTAAAAATTTTGTTTGAAGGTCTAAAAACTTAAATCCTAGCTGTTTAATTGCCCAAAAAAGATCAAAACTCGAACCAGAAGACAATAGATATGCGCTGCACCTTCTATTAAAAAAATTAGCGCGCTGTTTTTTTTCAAAAAAAAAAAAGGACTATGCAAGTGTGCTTGGCATTTTAAACCCTTATGCGCCTAACTTTTTTATTTAATATCCCTTAACTTTTTTATTTTTAAAATTTAGAATAAATTTATCTTTATATAAGCTTAATGTTTAAATAATTATCCAATTAATTCATAACTTTCAAGAAGATTAGAGTTTTGTTTATATAGTATTATTAACAATTATTTTATAAATAATTATATAATAACATAATATGTAGATTTTTTAAAAATATTTTTATTAATATTTAATAAAAATAAAAAAATATATACTTTTTATATACTTTTATTAAATTTACCATTATTAACTTTTTAATATAAATGTGTGAAAATAATCGATATATAATTTTTTAATAAATAATTTTTTATATATAAAAAAGCACTAGCATAAGCACGTGAGCCTCTCTCAGACCCACGTTCTTGAGCTTTTGTTAAAGGTTCATGACTTTACATTGACTTTGTTCTTGAGCTTTTGTTAAAGGTTCATGAACTTTTTTTTAAGTTTATTTTTTAATATTTGGTTTTTTTATAGAAATTTATTATTTATTATAAATTGATTTTTGTACTTTTTATCATATAAAAAAATAATTAAATTTATTAGAATTCATAACTTGGATTAAAGTTTTGATGAATTGACTATAGTGAATCTAACCTACTTTCTGTTCTTTGAATTTTTATACTGGGAACCACGTAATTGACAAGGTTATAATAAAACAACTCCCATATAATTAAATTTAAAATTTAAGCTAAATAAATAGTCAAATTAAGAATTTTTAAATTTAAATTATTATACTGAGTTTAATAATAATATATATATAAAAAATTAGAAATCTAGATATTATTTTTTTATATCCTAAGAACTTTTTTTTGGTCTAAATGACAATGAGATGGCGATCTATAAACTAATCATCCTTGTGGTCCATCATGACAGGCAAATCAAATTTGACTGCCAACCTGTTCATTTTTCTTTTTTAAACATCAATTGCAAAAATCTCACACATTGAGATGAGAAAGACTTTGTTGCCCAAAATTGAAGGAAAAACCATCAATCATAAAACAAATACAAGTAATGTGATCTTCTAATCCACTGCGTGATTATTGCTAGAAGGACACTTGTATCAATGAAAAGGATATTACATTGTTGTCAAGGGTCCATTTTTCTGTAACCCTCTTTCTTAGAGGCATATTCTTTGTAGCTGTCCAACCTTTGTAATTTTGTGGCTGCTAGCTTTCAAAAGAACGATCTGTTTGCATCTTTTATTACAAAATTAAGGAGCTTTCTTAACCAGGAGAAAGCGAAGAAGTTCGTGCCATTTTTTAATATACCTTCCACGGTGTAAATTCAAACAGAGATGGTCAGTATGCATAAGGCTCCACTGTTTCTAAAACTAAATAAAAAAAATAAAATTCTTACAAGGTTCCTGGAATGAGATCTTCACAAGCACCCTGTTTTACGAGGTTGACGAATTGCATGCTTAAGAGCTGTGGCTCCACACGTATCGGGTTTGTTGGCATGAGCTCTATTATTGAACTTTTAATTAATCATCCAATCCCCAATTAAAAATATCATAGAACAATCCACTCTCACGAGCAGGTCAAATGGTTTCAAATCGTGTTTTTTATACAAGCGACTGTCATTGAATAATACATATTTTTTAGAAGTTATTTTTTTCTATGGAATTGACTTAAAAAAAAACCCTTTACAGCAAACAAAAGTCATCCAATTTCCGGACACAAGAAGCCCACAAATTGTCAATGCCAATCTTCAGTGCAAAAAATACTGGGAGCTAGGCAAATGCGGTGCTGCTGTAGCTATTAAATTAATAATGTTTCTGTTAATGCTACAGAAATGAGAGCTGTAAGCACACAGCAACGGCCGCCATTCTGCATCAGGATAGAAAAAAAAAAAATCCCTGACCTGGCTCCTTAATTCAGTGTTAATTCAGTATTAGTAAAATAATATGAAGAGTTATTAATTAAATATAAATTTAATAGTTTAATTCAAAACAAAAACACGTTTATCCTCCGAGGTACTTCGATCGTTGAATCTCCTGGATAGCAGCTGGGAGATCCTCAAACCAATAGCCACTCGTTTGCTCACACAATGAATAAATTGACCACCGATGCTGTAACTCGTTGATTGTTAATGTATAATAAAACTTAAATCATCAGCGTATATTCTAACAATTTACTGTTCTCATTTCTTGATTAAAAAAAATTATGACTACTTTAAAATTATAATTATAAATTAAAAGGTATATACATGCATTTAAATAAATAAATTAGAAATTATCTATGCCAATAAATATGAAAAAAAGTATTAATGTATTTATTCAACTCATTTCATTACGGGTCAAATAATTTTTTTAACGCAAAAAAATGAATGTATAGCTATGAACAATAATTTTTTAAATATCAATAAATTCATAAATTCATAAATAAAAAATAATGCTTATTTATAATAAAATAAAGTGAAGATCACATGTTAATAAAAATGTATAAGATCTTATATTAATTTTTAATATGGTAGAAAAATAAAACAATGTTACAATTATTATAGTGAAACATAATTTTCTTTCAATCTTTGTATAATAATTTTTTAAAAAAAGTATAAGGAGAAAAAGAAAAAATTATAAACAAACTACAAAATAATAAAGATAATAATAAAATAATTGATATAATAAACCAAATATCCAGAGATAAATATTCTAAATGTAAAAAATAAAAAATAATATTTTTTTTCAAAAAATGTAAATAATAATGATAAACTAAAAGGAATTATAAAATAATGAAGATAACAATAATAAAAAATGGTGACAGGAGAAGCAAATCCAAGCAAATTTTTATCTCCTAAAAAAACCAAAAAATTACATTAATTTTCGCAGCAGCTACAGTACTCACTACAATAAATAATTGAACATTTTTTTTTTCATAATTATGCAATTTCTATGAAAAACACAAGACCTTGTATATATATAAAAAAAACTCAAGATTACAATATAAACCAATTTTCTAGCATTTCACAACAACTATTTTTTAAGATCTCTGGAGGAGAAGTCACTGAAGACAACAAAGAGAAACAGTAGTGATAATTAATCCTTCGTAAATATTGACCGAAAGTTGGAAAGCACACTTGCCTGCTCATTATTATACATATATGAACTGAATCGGACGACTAAACCACCCTTTTGAGTATTCGGTAGCTAGCTACATATGATCGAAAGTTATTATTATGCCTGCTTTTAAGTTTCCTAATTGATGCGGCTGTAGCCCACAAAGACCTAATCCTTTTACGCCCTTTCCTTTTCCTCTGGTCTCTGAAAAAATCAAGGAGCACTAATCAATAATATCCAGAGTCCTGTTTATCTTTCGCCATCAATATATCTTTTGGTTATTGCCAAAGCAAACTCATGGCAGAGACCCTCTCGCAAGAATTATTCAGGTACCAATCTGAAAGCAACGACTTGAGCTAGGATGGAGACCTTGCTTGGTAGAGGGGGGGTTGGAGCATGAATTCTAAAGGCATGACAAGTGCAAATATCACAAGGTAGGACCTAACATGAGATGTGTTCTTTCATCTTAACATGCCATTTTAGCAGACATTGAAGGTTACCTGTCATCCTTCTCCTCTGGGATTACATTTCCTCTACGTGTTCTTCTCATCCTTTTATATTCACGCTCCGGCGACGACATGAGCGTGTGTCTATACATATATAATCATCAAGGTTTTCACGACTAGTTCACATATCGCAGCATAACAAAAATATTGGGAGGGAGCTCCAGATATTTATTTTCACGCGCATCACACGTTCATGTAAGATATTTGCACTAATTTAATGTATTTAAATATATAAACTCTTCTCTGATATCAAGAATATTTAAACTAATCTTCAAGTTAAAGGCTGCCGTGAACTTCCTTGACCGCCAAGTCTATCCTTTAAATTTATAATAATTAGGTGATTATGATAAAAGGGACACTTGAAGTGATAAATTATGGAATTATAAGTGCTTTGTTTAGAACAAAAAATAAAATAAAATAAAATTTAAGCGAGTGAATCTCTTTCCTTTAAGGCTTGGTTTGTAGGAGAGGTAGACTTTGTCCTTGCAAATTTAAACGAGTTCGAGATAACTTTTTATTTGGGAGAGTTTTCAAGGGAGGGTAAAATTAACACTCAGGGGGTAAGATTTAATCTACAGTATTAATTTATTATTATTATTGTTGTTATTTTTTTTTCCTCTTTATCTCTAGATTAAATACACACTAAATAATTTTTTTTTAATTTGTCTCTCGCAAATTATTACTAATATTTTTTTATATTTTTATTAAACATTTCACCTTTTAATTTATTAGGGCCCCAAATATTCCTAAAATCAAACTTTTATATCCTTAATAATCATTCTTATAATAATTATGTTTATAACAATTTACTTTTATTTCTTAACCCCACACCAAATGACACCTTAAATATCTAAATATGTTGGATTTTCTTCCGGATATGTTTTTTAATTTTAAAATAAAGTTATTAAATCTTGCCGTCCCTTACATGTATTGTCCTGAAAATATCCCTCAAAACATATAAATCTTAAAATAATTTTGAAAAAAAAATGCAAAACAACTATTCTGAATATAGGCTGGTGTTATAGCTCCTAGATAAGATATAAACGAATGCCACGTGTACTGATTAGAATTAAAAAAAATTATGATAATACGAAATCCTAAATGAATTCAAGAAAAAAGAAGTCTGTAAAGCGAAGAAAGATATTCCACAAAAACAAGATAGGCGTAAAATCTTGCGATGGGCGCCCAAATCCCAAAAGACCATAGAAGCTGCGTACGGAGCTATTTATATTTTATACGGCAGCGATTAAAGGATAAGGAAAATAACTGCACCAACAGAAAAAGTAAATAAATAAATAGAAAGCCCTCGTGATTCTCTTTCCCCCCCTTCTCCATTTTACCTCTTTTTTTTTTTTTTGTTATTATCAATCTGCCCTTTCTCTTTCCTTTTCTTGTGCAGAGAGCTCCCTCCTCCTCCTCCTCCTCCTCCTCCTCTCCTCTCCTCTCTTTCTATAAATACATCATCTCTCTCTGAGTCTCACACACACACCCCCCTTTTATTATCTCTCCCTGTTTTGTTTTTTCTTTGTTTTCTTACCTTGAAAAACAGCTAGAGGAGCTAAAGAGAGACACTGAGGCAGACACGCACAGGCTTTCTTTCTTTCCTTGTTGTAATAGAATTACTATTTTTTAAGACACATCAAAGTTGTTAAAAATACCACCACTGCTACTCTACATTGCAATGTCGGCTTACAGAGATGAAGATCCTCGTATTCATGCCATCAAAACTAGGATTCGTGTTGTTCCCAATTTTCCAAAACCAGGTTTTTTCTGTTTTTTTTTCCTTGGTTGCTGAGAAACATAGACTTGGCGGAAATAGCTTTAGGATCTCGAATTTTAGAGTTAAATTCAAGAATCGGTTGCTGCCACTGGCTTTTGCATACGAAGTTCCTTCTCGATTCAAAGTTTTGTTCCTTTTTAAAATCTGCACCAAGTTGTTTTGAGTTTTTCTTTTTATTTCCATTTTGAACGGCACCGAATGTTTATGCTCTTTTGTTGTTTTGGTAAAACACGTTTAATCTTTCATGATTCAAGACTGTACGTGCTTTTCCATATATATATGCACTACTCTACTGGCGGTGAAAAGCGGAGAATCTATGGCTATGCTTCTTTTTTGGTTATAAGTTTATCATTGATGGTTTCTTATGGCAGGTATTATGTTTCAAGATATCACTACCCTATTACTGAATCCTAAAGCATTCAAGGACACAATTGATTTGTTTGTTGAGAGATACAAAGGCAAAAACATTTCAGTTGTTGCAGGTAAAAAAAAACAAAAAACAAAACTCACAAGAAAGAGTGAAAGACCCCATTTCTGCTTTCTTTTTCTTTTTTTCCTTACCAAATTTTCATTCTGTCTGAGGTGTAATTAGAAGATCTGATTTTAGGCCTTTTAACAACTATGATCTTGGGTTCAAGGTGGTGGGGTCCTTTTGCTTACAGAGCAAAATGCACCACTGCCTAAGTTTCTGGTTGTCTTTTTTTCTTTTTATAACTGGCTTTTTGATGGGCTCATTTAATGCTCAATGGAAGAGACTGTTTGAGTGTATGTGATGTTTAGTTTTTCTTTCTTCTTTCTTGTTCGCCTTTTTTCTGCTAGAGAGTGATTTCTTGTTTGACTAATGGGCTTTGTTAGTGTGGCGTGCCATTGATTGCTATCTGTTCATTTTTTTCCCCTTAGCGGCTCTCATCTGACCACTCTACTTCTCTCTATTGTTGCTGTTGTTGTTGTGGGCATGTGCTAGGATCTGATTTGGGTGGATTGTGGTTGGTGATGGATGCCCACCTTGTTAAAAAAAATAGGTGGACCCAAATGATGCTAAAGTTAAGATGGGCCGGCTTCTCTTGGCTCTATTGTAACGTAGATTTCCCCATATTACTGTTTGATGTTTTGATCCCATACCTCGGTTATATTGTCTCTTGTTTTTAGTTATATCCTTCTACTTTTCCTTTTGCAGTAGCCAGTTTTGCACCTGCAATTGATGGCATTGTGAGGTCTTAAATGGTTTTAGGTTTTCTCCTGCGATGGGTGATTTTGTAAGATGGCCACGGTCGCATCCCTCTTTGGTTAACTGGGTGATTTTTTTATTAGCCGCACGTAATGTATTGTCTTGCACTTACAAATAATATCAAACTATGCATACTTGAAGAGGTTTCATGATCTCTTATTGATAGTGCCGTTAGGCCTCATTTTGATTTTGCTTTTCGATGATGAAGGATTCGGTCAGCATTTAAGTGTACTTTGCTTTGTCCCGTTGTGTGGGCATTAGAATCTGTCTCTTTGTACCACGTGGATGAATTTTGTCATCTTGTGTTTATGTGGAACTTTATACATTAGTGGAATCTTCTCTAGAGATTTTAGTTTCACATGGAAAAGTTTCGGCCTTTTCCCTTGCCAGATAATTATCTGTGTTTTTCGTACCTGTCACCAGTCTATTGATGCTACCACTGGATTAGCTCTAGTGCATGTGTTCCGCGTTTGGTCAGTTGGAGATCTAGCTTATCAAATTCCAGTGCAGGTTTATGTCACATTCAAGTATTACGGGCATTGACTCTTGCCACTTGAGCTTAAAATAATCACATTCATCATCATTTCTGTTCTCTGCACGGTCCCATTCATCATATTTTAGATGTGGAGTCTTCCAAAACTGTATATATAATGCTTTGCAGCTCATATAATTCTTTTTCCTTGATAGAAGTTCTGATAAAAAACAATTTGTTGGTCAGAAAGTTTTCCTTTGCATCATTTGCGTGTCCTAGCTTTTGTGTCGTTCCACTGCCAGGGGGGCGCATTTTATGGTTTTCTTCACTGGAAGGACTCCAAGTCACGTGGTGATCAAATCTTAAATGTGTTTCATGATAACATATCTTGTAGCCTGCATTGATGCTCTCCTGCAAATTTTGTTAACTGCTGCCACAGTTTGTAGTTGCCTCCTGTTACTGTTTATTATTATTATTACTTACAAGTAGTGAAGATTCTTTGACTTTTGAGCTGTTTCCATGTGAGGTACTCTTTCAAGATTCGAAAGCTTAATTAATGGATACTCCTCCCCAATACACACATACAAGACTGATTTTTTAACTAATAAAAGAGCTCAGCAATCTGTTTAGCGCATCAGAAATTTGGACGTAAAATGTGAGCAATTGTCTTTTTCAGGAATAGAGGCTCGGGGATTTATATTCGGACCTCCCATTGCTTTGGCAATTGGAGCAAAGTTTGTTCCTCTGAGAAAACCAAAGAAGTTGCCTGGTACTCCTCGTCTCTTTACTAATAACCTTTCTGCAGTGGCACGAACATGTTTATATTTCAAGATGTATTTGGTACGCTCATGATAAATAGCAAGCTATATAATGATCGTACGTTATTTGATCACTGTATTGCATTTATCTCTTCTTCTCTGCATGCTCTGGGACTCTACAATTGATACTGATTATTTTTTTATGGCGCTTCACAATTTTTATTGAAGTTAAATCGACTAAGGTGTAACTTGAAACTAAGACCTCACCCCTCTTGCTTATGATTGTGGATATAGGCACTACTCCTTGAACTGTATTCTGGAGCTACGCTCATGTGGAGCAATTATCAGCCGCTGATTTACATCTTAATTTTATACTACTATAGTTGCTAAAGTGTGTACTATACAGTTGGTATCCTTATTAGGCGTGATAGTGGATGTCCATTCTGCGTTAGAAAGCCATATATATTCCTCGCAGTTGATATGGTTACTGTATTAACAGAATGCCTGTCTTCTTCACACTGTTAGCCACCCAACCAGTATAAGTGCTTGAGTGATTTGCATTTTCTTTTTCTTTTCCTCCTCCACTGCTAGCTTAGCTGTGTGGAGTGAGTTTGTCCACATTAATTTTCGCTCTCCATATCATCTGTCACATCAGAGAATCTTTCAGACACACAAGTATTGATGTCATTGATTTCTGTAGATGTCTCTGTTTTATATGGACTAGAAATCTCAGCTTCAAAGACGCTTCATGTGATACTTAAATTCCTTTTTTCTCTGTTTACAATCTTGTTAATAATTATTGTCGTGTTTACAGGCGAAGTTATTTCAGAAAAATATATTCTAGAATACGGAAGAGATTGTCTAGAGATGCATGTTGGAGCAGTCAAATCAGGTGAACGTGCTTTGGTGGTCGATGATTTGATTGCCACTGGTGGCACTCTCTGTGCTGCCATGAATTTACTCGGTAAACCTATTTCTTGTTGAAACACTCGAGATTCATTTGTGTTTTAGTTGTTACGTGAGCTGTCTGTATAACAATTCATGTATACAAGACCATTGATGAAAAAATACGCAAGATTAAAATGATCCAAAAAAACTGAAATATTTATGTTTGATTAAAATACAAATTCAGCTTCTGGTCCACTGATGAGGGACATTTAAAATGTCAAATCTATCCAAATAAACTAGGCATGAAACATGCTATCTGGAAGTGAATTATAAGAAAGTTTTAGTGGGCAATATTCTACTGTAAATGTTGGTTGCAGAGCTGTTCAAGTCTTCATAAACAGTAGATCCATTTACATGACAAATTAGAAACCCAAGTTTTGCTGTACCAGAAAAAAGAAGATACTGACTAACAATTTTCACCAGGGGTTCATTGCTTCCCATGTGATAGAGAAGTTACTACAATGTGATAGTTTTATGATCTGATTAATGACTAATATTTCGATAAATTTGTCTCCTTGTTGATTGCTTTCTCAGAAATTTCACTGAAGCATGATCCAATTCCTTGTGATATATTTTGTTTGTGTATTATCCAAATCTTTGTTCTGATTGAGTGCACAGCTTGACTATATTATCTTTCAGAACGTGCTGGAGCAGAAGTGGTTGAGTGTGCATGTGTAATTGAATTACCAGATTTGAAGGTGTGTATGCTTCCACATTTTCTTATTTTTCACTATATTTTCTGTTGATCTTTGTGTTTGGAGTTTCTGTTAGAAACAGGACTTATCTGTTGCTTTGATGTCTTCAATTTTTCTGTCCTCTGTCAGTCTTTCTCACACTCACTCATGCTCTGTAGCTAATCGTCTTAGTTACTTGAACGGAAGATAGGTTGCATAATTCAACAGTTGATGATCTGTGTTCTTGTAATCCTAGGATTTTCAAATGTAACAAGAAAATACTTCCAATGGCTTGAACTCTTGAGGTCAAGGTCATCGTATTGCTACTTGTGTCTCTCGGCGGCAGCTTCCCCTTAGTTGTTGGTTTCATTTCCTGAGCCTTTTGCCGTGTAAACCAGGCGTAAACCAGTTAAAGGTCTGGATATTCAAATATAAGATTTTCAATGAATTCATAATTTTTAAAGATGAATTACCAGCATAGAATTTCTGGGGTAAATAGCTCAATGTGTCCCTTGTATAAATGGTCAGCTCTTTAACATGTCTTCATGTTTTTTATTATATCTATTATGTCCTTGTATAGTATCAAATTCTCCAATGTAAATTAACATAACTATACTTTTCATTCTAAAAATATCCTTAAACTATACAAAAATATAATTTTATGTTTTTAAAAGATTAATGACTAAGTAATTTTAAACTCTTTTATTCTTAAAACATTTTGAGAAAATTTTCTATTATAGAATAACTGTACAGGGACATAATGGACTCAAATATAGGGGTATATGTAGACTTTTCCAATTATATAAGGATATAAGGATAGATTAAGCTATTTACCATTCACAATCTTGAGAATAATTTTTTAGTGGTACCTTTGAGGTTCCGTGGCAAAATTGGCCTGGATTATTTAATGGTTGTAAGCAAGCTTTCTGCTGATTTTGCATGGGGTGAAACCATTATGTTCCAATCCTGTCTAGGAGAGATCTTTTGCTCATCACTTTCTATGGAAATAATGGAACTACTAAGTTCGTACAAAAATGAATTTAGTCCTTGTGAGATTAGAATTTTGACTTCATGGTGTCAAATTGGAGAGGATTCCTAAGAAGTGAGTTTTCTTCACTATGTAAAGAACCTTTAAAGAGATCTTGATCACCATTTTAGAACCTTAATCGTGTCTTTCCAAGAGCTCCACCTTGTCCAAAAATGATGGGTTAATGAAGACCTACCCAGAGTAGTATATGCTTTCCAAAATATTTATTTTCCAAATAATGCCAACTTCAGGGTTGTTTCCCTTAGAATTGCCTTTTTAAGCTCGTCTGTGAAGTGCAGGTGCTTCAAGGAAAACTACTTTCTCCTTCTGTTTTCATGGGAAATAGGCTTGAGATGAAGTTTCTGTAAGCAGGGTTAGAGTAGCATCACAGCTTGACTTGATGTAAATGCTGATTTTGCTGTGGTTCTGAAGCTCAGCAAGTGCTTAAATTGACAATGGGATTACTCTTAAACTCTAATGGTTAATATGAAAGTAGTGCCGCTTATCTTGCTGAGTTTATTGATTCTTTGAAACTGGCATGTAGATGCAATGCAGTGAAATATGGTAAATCAAGATATTGTTACCTATCTTTTTAAGTCTACTTAATGCTTACTATTTGAGCAGCATCAATTGTCGTTTCAGGTTTTGTTTACATGTATGTTAATTCTCATTCATGAATGCATTTTTGAATTTTAAGACAACAATTCTCTGCTACAAAAATGGTATTCCATTATCACAATTATGGGTCTGATGTTTCAGGGTCGGGAGCGATTGAATGGCAAGCCATTGTATGTACTCGTGGAGTCCCATTAATCATGGCAGATGATAAAATTCTCCTGTGATGATGCAGAATGATAAATGTACATTAGAGGGATATCATTTGTTATTTTTCAGCTGGAATTCGCCTTTCATTGAGCCCAATTGTTTTGACTATTAGTGAGTTTTTGATAAATCATGGTGGTTGACACCAATACCATGTAATGCAGAAACATCGAATTTATGTGAAGGGCTTGATCTTGAGGAAATGATTGTAGGAATTTCTCTCTTTTTTGTCCATCTGGAAGATGAAATCAACCTATCTTGTGTTCAACCGAGGTTCAGACTTCAACTTTCAGAACAGAGATTATGTTGCAATCCAATTATTCTCTCTGCCAGACAAGGCAGCAGGCATAACGAATGGAAGATTCAATAACAAACGGAAACGAGTTAAAATGACAATGCTTTCCTTGCTCGCTCCTCTCCACATGTTACTTGCAAGTTAGCATGGCTGGATTTTGTAGAGTTGGCTCCAGAGTTTGCTGTGTTATTGTAGTTTTCCTGAACACATGGCTATGATATTTTGCTTTTACGGACGCTCGCAGAATGAAAAGCAGGATTCTTCCTCGGAGAGGGAAAACCTTGCATGATAAGAGGTTGATGTTTGGCTCGCGTCGCAGAATAAATTGTCTTTATAACTTTCTGGTTCCACTGCGATCTAAGTGGATTGGACATGTACTCCTTGAAAAGTCGAAATTGGAAATCTTTGTTTTTATTTTTTCTTTCTTTCTTTTGGATAGCCAAGCAACTATGTCATGGAATTTGCGTCAGCTATGGAGTTACAATCTTTGCTTGAACTACCAAAACATATAGGCAGGTAAGTGTGTGGTAGGGGCCACAGGTTCGGTATTAGATGAATGAAACGATAGGATCAGAAGTGTCTATCAGAGATGGTGACCACGAAACATCCATCTGCCTTTCATTTTCTCCCCAGGGAAGCGATTGCTCAATCAACTCAAACATTTTAATATAATTACTCAAACTTCTTTATTTATAAATAATTTAAAGACTAGATAAAATATTATTAAATAATTCATACGCGAAATGTACATGTTTACACAATTTATTTTACAGCACATCCAGTCGGCTTCTCTTTTTTTATAAGCCTTTGAACAATTATTTCATTTCAATCATTAAACTATTCTTTTTTTAATCAATTTCATCATCTCATGTTATGTTTACACAATTTTAGGTTTAATAATTTATTTTAGTTCACATTCTTAATAAAAAAAATATCATATCATCAAATTAAATATTAATATTACAACATAGAATTTAAGTTTATCAATTATAAACGAAAATCCAATATTGAAGATTAAGTAACTTCTTTTTATTTTTTCAATGAATGATTTATAAATTCATTAAAGTGATATCAAACTTCATGTAGAGAAGAAATAATTTCTTTTTGAATGTCGTAACTGACATCACCATGATAATATTTATTTCTAAATAAGAATAAAATATATTACTATGTTTTTTCTAATTTAAACATTTTAAATGCTTATTTCATATATATAATAAATATTTTAAATTTATTTTATATGTTCTTGAATTTTTAAACCACTTGAACTTAATAGTGCATCACCTAAAACATGTGAATTGTGTACATTTCCTTCTTAATGAGATAAAACATATATAAAACTCAAATTGAAATTTATAGCTACTAAAACATTTTTGGTTGTTTCTTCTTTTCTACCTTGAAACTTCTCTTGAATTTCAATGGAAATATTTAAAAGAATATGGTTATCATCAATTACTCTCACATAATTCTATATAAATATGAAACAATAAAGATAACTTTTTTCTTCTTGATGTAATTAATTAATGTATAAAAATATTAGTATTATTCTCATACCTTAAAATAAGAATAAAATCTTTAATTATTTAGTATCTCTATGGGAACCATATCCATTAGGTGTTTAATAAGGTGTTTGCACAACTTAAGAACAACCTTTAAAACAATTCTAAAATAATAATGAATAATTTCAACATATCTATAGTAAATATCACTAACAAATGAAATCTTTAGTTTCAACCTATGATTTGTAAGAACACAATCATATACTCCCTAATAAACACAGTTTTAGTTGATTATAATAGGTCATAACTTGTGAAGAGATTATACAAATGATAAAATACATGTTGTTTTATATGAATTTGTTCGATATAATATCTATTATCTCGATCCAAAATGCTATTCATATAGAATTCTCTTTTAGCAACTACATTCATACGTGGTTCTCTTAATATATAATTATATTTCTTTCTCATTTAATAATAGTAACCTTTATGGCTAGAATGGATACAACTGCTCATATACATGTTGTATGAATAGACTTATCATCTATAACAAGCAAGTGAAATTCTTAGATAACAAGGATAATTTTTTTTTATTAAACACAAGATTTAAATATAGTACCTAAAGACATATTAATCTTAGTATTACAATATAAGAGATAACAAAAAAAATATTGCTTTACGAGTATAAAAATTTAAAGCCATAATAACTCAACACAACACCATTACACAACACATTTTATAGCTCTATCTTAAGAAACCACAACTAATCACCAACCAAGCTACCATATTATCTTCCAGCCCACTAATAAATATAAAATTAAAAGTGTTCAAAGTCATAAGTTAATGCATAAAACTATTAAAAAAATCAAACTTTGTTATTTTGAACCTGTGCACTTAATATAGCTCTAATACTCTATACATACAACATCATCAACTATTGGATATTTATTATGCAAATTTGTAACATGTATAAAAACTCATAAATGAAAATGGTGTAATTATGTTAGAGATTAACCAAAACTATGCCTACAATAAGACAACTTATAAACTAATATTAGAACCCGACTTATATATCTCCCTTATCAACACTCAATCTAGCACAACATTAAATTGCAAAAGAATGTTGTGTTATTTTTTACATGTCAAAACTAAATTTTTTTTTATCCTTTTGGCACTGATCACACTATATTTCTTAATGACTCCATCCTTTTTCTTCAACTACTCCTATTATAACTGATGATAAACATTATTGGACTTAGCACCATAAAACAAAATATATAAACTAAACTAATCATATTAATATATGAAGCATAACCTAGAAAATAATGCATTTGTTTAGTTGGAAAGCTTAATCCCTTATAACAGATTAAGGTTTGCCTTTAAACTTGGTTTCTTTATCATAATATTATTTTATAGTTTAGACTCTAGTTTCTTAAAGATTATAGAAAGCTTAATTTGTTTTAAATTCATCGCCATTAATTATAAAAATATACCGTTGATTCATCCATAAGAAAAACAAAATAAAATCTAGTCCAATAATAGAAGATTTATGTCTTTTTTAAACAACTAATCAATATTCTTCATTGATGATTCAAGGAAGGCATATTCGCTAATGTATTAGCTTAGTTTTGCTTAACCAAATCGATCGATCTAGTGATTTAAGCAAGGCTATAGCCTTTAAGATAAGAATTTCCCTAGCTTAAAATGAACCCAAATTTATTTTCTTTTTTAAATAACTAATCAACATTCTGTTTTTACTATTGGAAGTTGCAAGAAAAGGAATAGGTTATTTCAAGATTTTTCTTCTTCTAATTTATAGAAAATAAATGTCATTTACAGAATAAGGATACTATCAACATCATTAATTATATGAATAACTCAACTCATTTCCATCCTTCATAAGAACTTGTACCTATTCATCCTTTTGAATTGTTGATACATGATGAGATGCATAATTTCTAGATAAAAAGTTGAGTAACAAAAGAAATGGAAATAAGGAATTAGAGATTCAAAAACTCTTACTACTAAAACTTTGATGGAACATCTATCCCCATATACAATTTCCATGTTAATGTCGATACACAAATAAGAAAAAAAAATCAAACCAAGTGATCTTGATTATATTTTTAAAAGCATCCATTATAGTAGCAGATTTTATCCTTGAAAATTAAAAAGGCTTGAAACTTGATTTTCCTTTCGAACAAACCCATTTCGCATAGATCTTAATAGATCTGTATCTTCTTTATTTCCTTGCCAAACCCTAATTTCAAAATTCTATCAAGATGGTCAAAGAAAGTTCAAGATTTTTAGGATTGTAACTTATAGATTTGGAACTTTAATTAATCCAAGGCAACACATAAAGATCGTCTCGAGATTATTATAAAAATAGTTTACTATCTTGCAACATCACATAATAAATAACCATTAATCATGTTGTCTTGACCTAAAATCCATCAATTCAACAAATTTAAGGTGTTGTAAACAATATATATCATGTCAAAGAAAATAACTTCCAAGACTTTTTACACATCCTGATTTAGGGGTGTTTGCACCTAGCCCTCACCAATGGACAAGAGACTTCCATTCAATCCATACCTATAAAATCAAATAACCTTTTCACCTTTTTATGAACATGATACTTCCCACATAAGTAAGCATAACAGAAATTCAAAGGCTCGAAACCAAACATAAACATGTCACCATTCCTTAATTTCATCATTAGCAATAAACTTCCTTAACACCTTGCCCATGAAACCTAGATTCAAATCTCTTAAAACAAAAATCAAACCAAAACACTCAAATTCAAAAAGACTAGCCACCAATAATAGAAAGCAATTCATTTCGTTATAGAGTAAAGTTTAACAAAAAATCATTAAATAGATCATAATTAAAAAAACATATTATGAGAAATTTCTCAATGGTTAAAATAATTAAAGCAAATCAATTGAAAATGTAAGGCAATAATTGACAAAACATGGACAATAATCATCTAAAATAAAAAACTAGAGCATGACTTAGGCCATCGAGCAAGGACAATCAAAGGACAATTGTTTCTTGTTCTTTTTAGAAAATCACAAAGCCAATGGTGAAATCTATCTTGTTTATGTGTTTTGCTTTATTCAGTTATATGTAAAAATAATATTTTAGTGAAAAAAATAGTTATTATTTTATAGCCGCTAAATTATGGATAATAGTTAAATTAATATTTATTTAGCTTTGGCTTTTATTTTATCTCTAGCATTGAAAATGCTCTTGTAATTCAATAAATTTCTTTTACAAAGGAACCTATAAAAAAATCCAACACTTAAATATTATGATCATAATTTTATGGCTCATCAATGTGCAAATAACTATATCTAACTAAGATTCTCCATTTAATATTGCGATAACATGGTGCCATTAGATATATTTTAGGTTGATCACAACTTTAAGAATTATTTAGTTTTCATTGTTTAAACTTGTTATTTCATCTCAAATAATGGTAAAGACCTGGATTTGAAAAAAAAAACAATAAAAAAACCCCATTATAACAGTAAAAGTAAATACAATGTCAAACAATTTCTCACAGTCAAATCTCAATCTTAATCTCAATTTATTTTTTAAAGAAAAAAAGTACCCCGACTTGGCCTTGTCTTGTAGTCAGCACGAGAGCTCCAACAAAAAATGAGTTGATAGATAGCTTAACAAATCAGCATCAATCTAATCGTAAAACGACTAATGACCCCCCACCCACACAAACACTTTTTTGACCAAACTCTCTTATTTAATCACAAATAATAATAATAATAATAATAATAATCACAAAAGAACAAGAATTGGTGGGCTGGTTAATGGGCAATCATAACCATTATTAGCGCATTTAAACAAAAACAGGTAGGTAGATTAATTAGCATTTATCAACCCAATTTCTCCCACAGTAACCACACCATTAAAATTAAAATTAAAAATAAAAATAAAAATTATCCACAGCTCAGCATTTAAAAATCAAGACGCAAAGAAAAATTGTGTTGAAAAATGCACCGTTTTTTTTTATATATATAAAAAGGGACTTCCGTGGAGATAAAAGAAAAGAGAGAAAATAATCTCCACGTATTTTTACAATCTATAGATAATAAGAAAACAAGGCAACACGGCACGACTATCAAATACCAGCAACTCGCCATTATCCCCACTCACCGAGTCTAACCCGACCCGACAGTCATCTACCAACGAGTCAAAACCGATTTGCTTTGTAACCCGACCCGCTACAACCCGACAAACAAGCATTGCTCTCCTTCCCCTACCAGCACCAGCGCTCTCATGAGCTGCTCCACTGCCGGAGAACGTGCAAACCACTGCCCCTTTACCCCCCGGGAAAACCCACCCAACACCACGCGCGTCATGTACACCTCCAGCGGGGCCCAGGCAATAAAACCGCATCATCTCGTTTCCATCGGCGACGCACCTTGCATTCTCTTCCCACGTGGTCCCACCCGACAACCCGGCCCGGGTTTTAACAATCTCTCTGTATTCTTCAAATCGGGTCACCGTTCTGGGTCCGTTTTGCACTTTGAAAATCATCTCGATCCGACCCGGAAATGATTTATTGCTCCAACTCGTGTGAAAGATAATCTCTACCACATTTCTCGAAGGGTGTCCCTCGGGCAGCTCGGCGAGGACAGGGAAAACCGGGTCAGGGTTGCGGGCTGACCGAGAAAGCGTCGGGGGTGTAGAAACGTGTTCAGGCTTGGGCTTTGGTTCGTTCTGATTGATAGGATGGTGTTTAGGTTTTGTTTTCTTGGTTTTGGTTTCAATAATGACATCTTTAATGATTTTTGAAGAGGTTTTCCTGCAACTGGAACTGGGCAGTAAGTGTATGGGGTTCGGGTTAAAAACATCATCAAATGCTCTTGACTTACATTGCAAGGACTTGACCCACCCGCTCGCCATTGAACGGACCAGCCTGCAGATTAATGGTTACTTCCAGCAAAACAAATACTTGCTGTAAAGTTAAAGGACTCGAAAAGAGAACAAGAACGAGAGGGAGAGGGAGTTTCTTGAATTCTTGTCTTTCTCCTTCTATCTTGAGTTTCCTGGGTGAGAGTGTTTGGGGTTGTGTTTGGTGTTTGGTGTTTGGTTTTCTTTTTCATGACAGAGGTGAGGAGTTTGTGTTGTGTTATGTAAAGAATGGCATGGAAGGGACATGGCGCGATAATAAATGGACTGCCTGCCTCTTTCTCACGCTCATGGGGTATGTTTTTGAAATGACGATAATGACCTAGATAGGGTTCATCTCTGATTGCCCACGTGCGCGCGCGTTTTGTTTGTTTAATTGGTTTTCCTGCGAAGAACAGAAGAACGAACGTTGCTTTCTTCCGGTAAGAAAAAGAGAAGTTCAGGTGAGTTTTCTTTTTACCAGAGGTAAATATTTTGGGTTTTGAATGGTGGAAGGTAAAGGTTTAAACTTTTTATTCATTTGCCGGTTTTTAATTTAATGCTGTCATTCTTGATCATTATTCTCAGTCTTGAGAGAAAGAATGAAATTGCCATATCTTTTCGAGTTAAGTATCCCCCCCCCC
>NW_011499851.1:401662-446622 GCF_000495115.2 Populus euphratica
CTCTCTCTCTCTCTCTCTCTCATATGTATGTATGTATATGTATATGTATGTATGTATCCATATAAAGTAAAGAAATTTGGTTGCTTTGGAAAGGATCTTATCTTATTAACACCTTTTAATTTCATCTTTAATGCCTTTTTTCAGTACAATTTCGTTTGTACCGTGTAAAATAATAATAATAATGGTTACATTATTATTATTTTTATAAAGAATAATTTTTTAGAAAAGATTTACATTTTTTTATTTTAAAAGCAACTTCATAAAAATAAATACGTCAACTCGAGTTAATTTGTTAAACTCGTGATCCTTGTAATGAGATTAAAATATCCTAATATAGATCTATATAAAAAAAATAAAAAATCACAAAACTTGTTTTTATAAAAATTAAAAATAATATGAAATGATGAAATCAAAAAATAAAATAACTAAAAAAACAACATCAACCTCCACTCACTTTCCAAACTCATAACTAATGTTATCAGACTGAAAGTACTTTTTTTTTTAAAATCACAAAATAAGTTTTTAACCAATTAAATATTAAATGATAAAATTAAAAAAATAATTAAACTTTACAAAAGGACCCAAAATAAAAAAAAAATAATTAAAAAAACAAGGATTAATATTGAAATAAAAAAATTAGAGGGGTATTACTTTTTTTATGAAAGGATAAAAAATAAGAATTAAAATAAAAGATAAATTAGAGGACAATTGTAAGTTATTGATTGAATGTTGAGATTGAAAAGAAAAATCAATTTAATAAAATTATAATTAAAAGAATGAAAATCGAATTTGAAAAAATAAATAAATTAAAGGATAAATATAAATTTTTTTATTGAAGGGTAAAATTGAAATAAAAATCAATTTAACAAAATGATAAAAAAATCAAAATAATGAGGAAGAAATTGAAAAAAAAATAATATATCACTAATTAATATTGGATGATAAAATTAAAAATAAATTAAAAAATTACAAAGGAGCCAAGAGCAAAAACTAAAAATCAAAATAATAATAACTAAAGTTGAACTCTTAGTAAATAAAAAGATAATTTTAAAATTTTATATAGTTAATATAAATTTTGAGAGTAGAAGGAAGAAAAAATGGGAAAATAAAGAAATAAAGTGCCTTTGTTATTTTACTGTTACACCAACAATACCCCATGTCACCTATCAAGAAGAGGTCGGCACAACGCTTTTAATGGTCTGATATAATAGAGAATTTGGCTAATGAGAGGAATTACTACACACACCACCTGAAAGCTGCAAAATTATTGATTTTGATTGTTTTATTATGTTTAATTTTTTTAAAAAAAAAACTTATTTGCCTTCAAATAATTTAATAATAACTAATAAATTTTGTAAAAAAATCTAATTATCTTCTATAGCAATAACCGGTTAAAAAAAGGTTTTATACATGGGAAGAGCAAAACTGTTATTATAATGTTGTAATGAACAATGTACGTATGTGTTTGTCTGTACACACACACACACACAACATACACATTCGCTTCTTTTCATTCTTAATAAAAAAAAAAAAGGATAGTTCTCTGGTTATGACTTCTTTTTTAGAATAGAAAAAAAGCAGTGAGGTATTCATGGCTTTCTTTGGAGTTTGGAATCCCACTGCTGCTTAAATCTGTCAAGCCATATCAACCCTGTATTCTAAGATTTCTTTAGTCTTAGATAATAGCATTTTGCAAATTAATTGATCTGGGTTCAGCGAGAAAGAAAATTATAATGATCAATTAATATTGTTTTTCTTTTTTTGTTGGTTTGTTAATAATAGTTAATTACCGGCCTGTCTATCGGTAAAGTTGCTTGTCTTCGAGCTATATGATCACAGATCACCTGTCAACAAAGGAAAGGAAATATTGTATGTCTTCTCTGATTTGGTAAATCCCACAAAATCATTCTGTCCCTTTCTCATTTTAACCTTGTTGTGGACATTTTTATTACAAAATGCTGAGCAGCTTAAAGTTCATGATCAGTTTTCATTTCGGGCGTACCATCCATCTGCCCTGAACATAAAAAAAACTTAATTATTCTGCATCAACATAGCATAAATTAGTTAGCACTCAATCCAGTCAAGTCATTTTCCATTAAAGGCTAGCTCCGCCTGCCACCTGGTTTTGAATGCTTCGCGTCTAGCTTTGTTTCTCCTTCAAATCAAAGGAACATTAACTATAAACAGTTTTCTTGGTGAGGCTGAAGTTTCAATGCAATAGGAAACCCCATGGGACCCCTCCAGTTTTTTTTTTTTTTTTGTTCTTTATGCATCATATATTGACTCACCTGCACATATATAGGCAGCCTTGACAAGTTTCTCTATGATCAGCATTAGCGCTTTCAATATCAAAGAACGAAATAATTTAGTTACAGAGACTTGTTTGAATGATATACTTAAGAGTTGTGCCTCCATTATAAGTAATCCCCGTTGCGTTCACGACGGAATTCAAGAATTTTTCCAGTGGCAATTCTCTATTTTGCGTATAGAAATTAATTCCTTGCATTAAAAAAAGGAAAGTATGGAGGACCAAAGAAGTGGAATCTTTTATTGGAGTTTGAAATGGTACAGGTGAGAGAATAGAAGAATAGAAAGAGAATGGAAACTGCAGAGAACGCAATATCTAAAAAAAGCACTGAAATTTAAACTAATAAAACGACAATTTGTCTTCCACATTTATTTTTCTTTTTGGATTTTAATATTCCTGATATCAACCAGCATCATGAGCTAGACTCAAGATAGGTAGCAGGTCGCTATTCAAAATGTTTGGTGCTCATTGGGATAATGGCTAGCGGTTATGTTAGGAGGCGACAGCATTGATTTGTGTAACCCTAACAATAATTTTATATCCATCTTTTCCGTGGCAAGCAGTACTAACATGGCTCAAGTCCTTAGAAGCGGTGACTGATGTATATGGACGCCCATTTAGCTATCGTAGCAGGAAATTTGAATCAAGCAATACCCGAACAAGTCTTGATTATATGGTAATAATGAGATTCCATACGGTCATTTGATTAAAAGAAGTGCAAGAGGTTTGGCATGGAAATGGTTAGGGCATAAAAGCTAAATATTGGTGGGTGAAGGTGGGGTTGGGGTTGGGTCGCCAGCCTTAGCTCACACGCCTGTAGAATCTATTTGAACTCCGGGAACTGCGTTGAATGTGGCGTGCTTGTTTTTTAACAAGCCCCCAGAATTTCTACTTTTTAGCCTCTTCAGTCTTCACCACTTTTGTTTCGAAAATGGTATGCATGTTTTAGTTTTCTTGAAGAAGCTTGTCTAAGCATAAGTCCTACACGCTTTACTTCTAAACTACTAGGTCTCCTTCATAAACTTTACGAGACCTAAATGATTTTACCTCTTAACTTTTGTGCCCGTAGTGGGGACTTGTGTGTTTTGCTTTTACCTCAGTGGGTAAGGTATTCTATGTTATCATTAGCGATGTTTATAAATATAGTTATTGTGGATTTGAACCCATAATTGTATATAATATAATTTCTGATGTTTTACAAATAACAAACCAACTCATTTAATTTCTTTTGGATCCATGTTAGATATTTTGGGTTAATCTACCTTTTATAAATATTATAGATTTTCATTAATTGAATTTATATTATTAATTTTTATAGTTCGTATTTAGAAGCAGACCTATAATATATATAACTCTTGTTGTCATGATATTTTTAATATTAAATTTAATTTTCATACATTGCACCATCATTAAATTTTAGTTACTTCATTCTCTTCCAATAAAAAGACAAGCTCTTTTTAATTACATTAAATAATATAATAAAAAAACTTAATGACAAGAGCTTTGAAGCTGAAACAATTATAAAAAAACTAAAAGTAAATGCTCAACCTATAAACTATCAAATGTAAAGAAAAAAGGAGTATAATGTATACAGGTTGATCGAGTTATAAATCTTGTCCTGCCACTCAATTGGTGATATCCATTTCCTAGGTTTTTTTTGATACACTATCATCTATAATATCCACACTATCCAACTTTGATGGGTTCAATTAGGTTAGATAATGCAAATATTACAAATGAGCTGAGTTTCCTGAACATCCCTAATAGTTATGTACTCTTATGTTTTGATCCAAGTCATGAGAATAGAATAACTCGATAAAAAATAAAACAAAAAAAAATCACAAAGCTTATTTAAAAAAAAAAATCAATGTTAAATAATGATATTAAAAAATAAAATAATTCTAAAAAAAATCAACTTGCATTAACGTTCCAAATATATAATCTAGGTCATTAGCAAAAAGCACTCCACCTGGAAAAAACATAAAGTTCAATCCCAAACCAAACAAATATCATAAGATGGAAATGGGAAAAGAGATTAAATTATACAAAAAAATCCAAAAAAATAGCAATTAAAAGAATAAGGATCAATATTGAAATAAAAAATAAATTGTAGAAAAGCTAATTTTTTATTTAAAGATGAAATTGAAAACAAAATTGATTTAACAAAAGGATAAAAAAACAAAATAATGAGCACCAAATTGATAAAAAAAAAATGACATATCACAAATTAAGATTGAATGATGAGATTAAAAAAAACCAACAAAAATTAAAAAAAAAACTATCAACCACATACACTACCAATTTAGGAAGAAGATGCCTTAAAGATCCTCCTATATACTAGCACATGTAAACCATTTTTTTTAATTATTTTTAAAAAAATATCAAATTAACCTATAATCAAATCAATTATCTCTGAAAAACAATATGAAAAGGATAAAAGTGCCCTTGAACACTAGCTTTAAAATTTTGATTCCTACAATATTTTTGTTGTTTCATTATATTTCTAAAATACAAAAAAACCTACTAGTCCCTACAATTTCATAATGATCCAGGAACTTTGTGCAAAGATCGTACTACCATCAATAACCACTTTGTTTATTTTTTTTCATGGGAAAAGTAGAACCATCATTACACTACTCTGGTGAGCAATTCCACTAAGTATGGATAAATGGTGTTTTTTCAAAGGGAATTAGTTTTTTTAATGTTATTTACTTATATGGTGGATCATGAATGTATGTTTATATCCATAAACCACATCTATTTTTATAACGATAAGACTCAAATGAGATAAAAATCATGACATATAGAAAAATAGTAATCATTTACGTAATAAGCCCTAATAGGTGATGATGTTTTGTTCAAGAATAAATGATCTTATCATGCATGATATCAACTAAGCTTATATAGGTTCTGTTGTAATGTAGGTATGTTAGAAAAAATGGACGCATTTAAGATCGAGGTATATATGCTTGGGGCTAAGAGGGGACCCCATCTTGTTATATAGCTATTATGGTATTTAGGCTAGTTTGGAACAATTGAAAGTTATGGCATACCTATTAGACTTTTTAAAAATATATGTCATTCCTCTTAGTGGTTTAATTATACTTAAAACATATGAAAAATGTGAAAATGTGAATACAAAATGATTAGATAAAATATTCTTTTCTTATATAATAGTTAGTGGAAATATATTTATATCCATGAATCATATGTACTTATATAATAGTTAGTAGAGATATATACTTCGTGGTCAAGAATACTTGAGAAATATTATGATGGGGACAGTAATGATGGCATTTGGTGCTTTTATGACTACATATTGCTTTACTTTTAGATTTTTTTTATGTATCTATCCTAAAAATGCTTTTTATAGTGATGAGAATAGCTTGTGGATGGACTCAGAGTGATGATGCTCCTCTTATTCTCATGCATAATGTTTTGACATGTCTTTTTATAGAAATATATTTGTCTGCATGCATTAGACCATTACTAGAATTCTTATATTTACTTTTGGATTTTTCATCGGTATTTGTATTATCATTTAATTAACAATTAATTTACCAATGGAATTACATTAAAAAATGCTTAATCGGTGAATCATTCATTAATAATTTTTTGCTTGTCGGTAAATTCTTTGATAATAATAAAAATATTATCATTGATAAATTTGCTAATGAGAAAAGTGCATAAAAAATAAAATTACCTGCTTTATTTTGTTGGTATTTTCCTCAGGAAGATTGTCATAAACAAAACAAATACTATATGCAATTTCGTCAGTGATTATTTAAACTTTTTTAAAATATCTATTTAAAAAAACTAGAAAATAATTAAATTAATATAAATCAATACTTTATAATACTTAGAATTAAGTTGCTAGGAAAAAAAAAGAACAAAATCAACTCAAACAAATTTGCAACAAATAAATAACATAAAAAAAATAAAACAACAACAATTTTAATCTCATATGAAAATACAAATCTTATAACAACGTTCATATAATTATTAAAAATTGAAAAATAAAAAATAAATATAATGAAAAAAACACAAAAAAAAAAATCTTACCTTAATATAGTTGTGAAAGTTGAGAAGAGAAAAATAAATAAATTCATAAAATACATTGATTAAAAAAAACTGAGAAAAAAAAGAAAAAAAAAAGACATGCCTAAGAGTGAAGGAAAAAAGGAGTTAAGGAGAGAAGAAAAAAGAAAAAAAAAATAGATGTTGATGTTTTTTATATAAAGGGAGGAGGCGGAAAAAGAAGAAAAAGAAGAAGAAGTAGAGGTCTGTCTGTTGTAAAATGAGAGATTTTATTTATTAGAGCTTTTTACCGACGGTTTTACCGACAGATAATTAAATATTAATATTCCTTACTATTTGTTCGATGATTCCATCTGTAATATTTAATTTACGCAAAAATTTTCAAAAACCTGTCAAATAACACCGACAACTTTTCAAAACATCAATTATTTCTTCTATAAAAAACAATAATTAATAATGCAATTGAAAAGTAAACAGTTCTAGAGCTCTTTAAAAAATATCAACATAATGTTTCATTAGTGATTCCCTTTGTAATTGACATGAAAAATACTGTCAAGGAGAAATGAATAATTTACCAACTATTTTACCAATGAACTTAATTCTATCGGTGATTTTGTTAGTATAAATGATATGTTATCATATTTTTTGGTATTATTTTAATTTTTTTCTATTATAATTCTATCTGTATATAATACAGATAGAATATTTTTGTTGGTAAAATACATTGTAATTTATCAATAAAAATATTTTATTACATTTTTATTTATTAATTTATTAATAATAAAAAATAAAGTTAAAGCTCGAAGAGGCAATAATCAAATTTGCTTTTTTGTTGCTAAAAGAATCTCTGTACACATTCTCATTTGTTGGGCTAGTTGACAAAGATTTGAAGATGTTGATGGGACACTAATGGTATGAAGATTTGTAACCCTCCCATGTTTTGAAGTTTTTGGGTTATTGATATGGAAAAAAACTAGAAAACTTAAAAAAAAAAAAGTTAAAATAACTTTTGTTTAATATTTTTTATATATGACATTAATGGAGATTGAAGTAAGCCTAATTGAGCTTGTGCCTTTCAATGGCAAATAACTAGGTTGTATGGTTGAAAAAAAAAGATACCACTATAAGTTCAAGAAAACCTACAAATTAAGTATGTTGTGCTGTTTACAAAACCCTTCAAAGCTTAAGATAGGAAGATGGAATAAGAAAGGAAATGATATTTTTTATATATAAAGATAAACATATAAATACCTAAATATTAGAAAGAATATTCCATGCTTACCTAGTGGTTCATATATGCATATTTATACACATGCACTTACATCATATACCACAGGGAAAACAAAAATAATAACTTATGAGATGTTTGGAAGTGCGATTCAATAATATTGTTTTGAATTTTTTTTTTTACTTTAAATTAATTTTTTTAGTATTTTAAAATTATTTTAATACATTAATATTAAAAATAAAATTTTAAAATAATAGTAAAATATTATTATAATACATTTTTAAACAAAAATTATTTTAAAAATCAATTATACCGTTTCCTAGGAAGGTTTGACAAGTGGAAGATATTCAAAGGCTTAAATTTATTGAGAGGATGCATATTTTGACCATCTTCGAGCTATGAAATAATCAAAGCATTTTTAGGAAAACTAATGCAAACGAATTAAATGCACATAGATCTCCCTCCTTCGCCCAATAAATGAGATACTATTTCTTGATCGACTATATTTCTCATTCAAAGCCTCATAAATGCCGGTTTGGAGTCTACCCTTTGCTGCCTCGTTGTCATCCAATTTTTACCATTTCCTGCCACGAATTTCCTGAGTAACGTGCGACCCCTTCGCAGAATTTTATTATCCTTACATCTGTATTAGCTCGATTATATAGCAAGAACTAGTGAGCTTATGGATTTTTTTTTATCGAATTATGTGATAATCAAAATAATTTAGAGCAAGAAAAAACGATTTATATTTTGGAGAAAAATGTATTCATGTATAAAAAAATGTTATTTTTTTTTACTTATGCACAATGTTTTTTTAATTTTGATAAAAAATATCATTTTTTATTAGCAACATGGTTTTTTCGAATATAAATTTAAAATGATTAATATAATTTTTTGTAAAATTTCTAATGTTTTAAATTAAGAAAAAGATGTATTGCTTTAATTAAAACTTCAATTCCTTATTCATGTATTTCCTTTTTGTTTAGATGAAGGCATATTTATTTTATTTGAAGTGTGGTTTTTAAAATAAAAAAATTATTATGATTTGAAAGCATATTTCAATAAAAAAAAACCTTGTCTTTCCAATTTTAAGGTGATGATATGAAAAATAAAAGGATAATTAATAAAACTATATTAAGAAGTTATAATAAAAAATAATAAAATAGATATTTTTTTTCTCATTGAATATTCATGAGTAATTTTTTTAAAAACAAAATTATACATATTAGGCTCATGTATAGTTATTCACAAAATACTTGTTAATATTACAATAAAAGCTTTAAATTTATTTGGAAATGATAGTATAAGTGGATGATTTTTAAATATTATTTTAATAATTTTATTCTTAAAAAAAACCTAGAGTCCTAAAAGAATAGTTTCGCGTGCCTTATTCATTAATTTTTTAAACTAAAGTGTCTGATCTGAAGTCCTTTTTTAAATGAATGTACGACATGCTATTTGATTAGACAAATGATATGCTATTCACCATGCAAAAATTGGGGTCAGAGTATTTTTAGTCTTAAAATCTAAGTTTTAATTTATTTTTATTTAAAATAATTTAAAAAGTATTATATGAATCTCAATAATTCTATTTTTAATTTTAAAACATCTTTTAATTAGTTGAAAAACTTGAAATCAAATCAATTTTAAAAAAACTTTAAAAACTTTGATTAAAGACCCGAACAATTTTTATTAAACTTGAATTTTCAAGATAAATTTATTAGCATTAAGATTAATATTTTTAATTGTTAGAGTGTGACTAATCTATATCTTTCTTTCTTTTTTCTTTTGTTTTTTTTACTTCCAACAATTTTTCTCTGATCAGTTGAGGAAGCCACAAAAATTCTTGATCATTTGAGGAGTGATTATAGGATAAATCAGAACAATTTAGTTTTGACTGTCCAAAAGGAAACAAGATGTGACAAGGAAAGGACTCTGATCATCATGTGATTCTTTCTGGCCATGAAGATTTGGCAGGATGGTAAGGGAAGGTCGGCTGGGCATGGAAAACCGCTATTTGAAGGCCCAATTTCAAGAGGTTGGTCCCCGTTCAGACCTTCGGTAACTTCCATGACAGTCACGCTTGATCTGCCCCCCACCATTTTGGATCTTCTATCCTTACGGTAGCACTTTAGTACACAAATGATGGTGGATTTTTTTTAAAAAAAATTGTGTGCAGATTTGGACCCTTGCTGACTTGGTATGCATGTCTGCTGGGGAACCTTTACTTGGTAATTAAGTGGTAGCTGGTCACCAAATTGAAAAATTTCTAACCATTTTACGGCGCCGATGAGCTTTTCTCTTCATGTAGTATATACGGACACAGCTGGAATGCATGTTTTGAACCCAGAATCTCTTACTCTGTATGGAGGTTAATCAGCTAGTTTTTCTTTTTTCCGTAAATACAGGAGCCAAGATTCCAAGAAAAACAAAGCAAAACAATGAGAATAGCTATCCCAATCGCATCCTGATGCAAAAGATCAACGATTCCTACGTACAAGTTGCGTATTATTGCGCCAAGATAGCCGTTTTATTGTGAGGTTCTGTAAAACAAGAGGCGGCACCAAGAGGGATGATTTAAGAACTGAAAATTGACCTCTATTATTTCGTCAGAAGCTGTCCTTCCCCTCGTTTTTCACTCGAAACACTTCAAAACAGTAGGATAGGTCGTCATCGTAATCATGTGATGCTTAAGCAGCACAGACACTGCATGGAGCAGCACATGATCAAATTCGATTCCTGGCATGTTTTTCCTCCCAGGACAGCAGATCTTGTTTGGCCATGTTGTTCACTAACACCAGCATATTTAAGCACGATCTCAGCATAGGTGTTTTTGAATCACTTCACCAGCCCGCCCATTTAATCATTGAATCAAGTGTCGTCTTCCATTGTTAACAAATCATTGCAGGAGGACTGAATCCACCCGTGCTAATGCAGGCAAGCATCCTGTTTAATTACTACTACTATCCTAGTATAATCCGTCGCATCACCACCATTTGCTGCCTCATTATCAGAGATGTAAAACTTCCATAATTGAAGATTTCGTTGTTCGTTTCTTGCACAAATATTGTAGTATCTGATGATGATGCAATGTCTTTGTCCCATCGTATTCATCCATGCAAGGATTTCCCCATTCGCCCCCTGTTTTTCAAACAGTGTAAAGAAATGGATTTCATTCCAGTTGAGAGTAGGGTCTCAACCCAGCATTTAAGAGGCAAAATTGCTAAGAAGGCCCGTTATAAATTATTGTTAAAAAGAGCCCAAAGGTCAGAAGGCCCATTAGTAATGGATACTAGCCGGCACTATAAAGTTAAAACCCATCCTAAAAACAGTAACACTACTAGCCCATTTTCTTAATTTTAAAAATAATAAATCAAGATTAAGCTAATGTCTATAGATTAAATTGAAAGTGAAAAAATTATTGACAATGCTAGTGGTGTGTAAGATAATACTACATACAACAATGAATCCTTTCAATAGTTGGATGGCTTGGGGGTGTTTAAAGGATTGTAATAGTTATTTTTTAAATTGTTTTTTATTTAAAAATATATCAAAATAATATAATTTTTAATTTTAAAAAATTATTCTTAATATCAGTATATTAAAATAATTTGAAAAAATAAAAAATTTGTTAATTTGAAGCAAAAAATGAAATAAAAATTAATTTTTTTCAAAAATATTTTTAAAACACAAAAACAAATATACCCAAAAAAACCTATGAAATTCTGCTCATCCATGATAAACTTGATTGCATCTTATATAGACAGTCACTATAAATCGACAAAGACATTATCTGACTTCTTTGTTGATGAGAGATTCAAAACAATTGATCATCATTTACCTTCTTCGTCCAATTAGAAACAATCATGGGATCTTTGTTCAATAAGAGAAAAACCTTACAAGCGAGGAATATAAATCGTCAATATACGATCATATACATCCACATATAAGATATATCTATAAATACAAATTGAAAAAAAAAAACTTGTATAATCTCAAATTATGAATAAGAAAAAAGAGAGGTTTTTGCGGTTTTTTTTTTTTAAAAAAAAACAACGTTTTATAATCTTGCCTTTTAGAAAAAGGGAAAAGCTACTTTTTAAAATCTTGTTAAGTAAAGTGAATTTGAGATAAATTAAAATTTCATTTGACATTACTTATAAAAAATGATTTTTGACTTTAAATCATATTTTAAATAAATAACTTTTAAAATGAATGAATTATTTAAAATTAGATTTTCCTCTACCTTTTCCTATAATTTTAAAATCTCGCTCGATTCGATGAGTCTACCAGAGACTAGGTTTACTTGAGGCTGAAACTAAGTCAGGTTGAAGAAAAAACTTGGTGTGATTTGGCGAATTGATCCGTCAAACTGATTGACTCTTATTAATTTTTATTTTTATTTTTTATATTTTAACTAAAACAATACCATTTTAATTTCTTTTTTAAAATGATTTGGCCAGCCCAATAACACAATCAAAACCTAAAATCCAAGTTTTACACTGGGCCGGCTCTAAATCTATGGTTCTTCCGCACTGATGCCGAGGGTTTTTTTTATTGGATTTGTGACGCGGGACAATTGTAGTTATGGATACTTGTTAGCTGTCTTGCAACTGAAATGTGGTAAACTGGCTGGATTGCTGAATTTTGGCTTCGAAACTTATTATGCAGTAGAAAACTAGGGTTTATCTTGTGCAATTGGGGTCTTAGGGATGGAAGACATTATTATTGTAGATTGACAACGCTGCACGAATGTAACTGGTAAAGTTAGCATGTAAATTAAGTTTTTTCGAGAAAGGTAAATGAATTAGCATCACTAGATCGATCTCCAGGACTGATAAACCGGATTAAGAGTGGCAGTTTCATCCTGGCTTGAAAAGCAAAGGCGAGCACATTCCATTTTGTACATATCACTTGTGTTTAGACCTCAGTTCACTCTGCTATTCAAATCAATGCTTGAGTTGATTTTGGACTTCCTACTAGCCTTCGGCTTAGCCACCCCGATCAGTGCTCAGCTTTTGATTTTGGACTTCCACTCTGTTTATTCTCATGCTCTCTCATAAATCTTTCCAGGAATTACCAACTCTACTGATGTCTTTTTATATGTTTCCACAGTGTACAGGAATTGGTTGACGACGCAGTACAATGACGTAGTTTTTATGCGTGTTGCGTAGGTGGGGTTTTGCATTCTATGCTTACATTTCCCTATGCACCGATAAATGGTCCATTGAATGGACTAACACACATAAGATGGAACTTTCCGGATTTATCTTGATGCAAGATCCATATTCAAGGTATCACTTTCTTTGATGCGAAGCTCCAGAATTCTGAGATGATTGATGCGAGTTCACTGAAACCATATAATACTGGAATGTGCTGTTGCTGGCTTTTTCCATGTAGCCAAACTAATTTGTAGCATTGTTTTGTCTCAATTTGTACTGTTCATTGGTACTTGGCGTTAAATATGATTCTCTAAACTCTTGAATCTTACTGAATGCAACTGTTGTTCACCACCATATTATCATACTGTGATTAATGGAAGTGGTTCACTGGTACTTGTCATTAATATGTTCAAATCTGCTTCTGTTGCAACAGAGCAAAAAAAATATTTATATACTCTTCGAGTCTTCTTGCGTCCCACTATAATGCTGATGTGAAGGCCTAGGAGTGCATTAACTTTCAGGGCTCAGAACAATTGTGAATGCATCTTGGGGAGGCTCAAAAAAAGGCCATGTTGTCTAAATGTCATTGATGGCCCAAAAACGTTCCAACTGTCCTTGACTGCAATGTGAGCCGGTTAACTTGCTGCTCCATGCCAGCTTTGCTTAATTTGGTCAGCCCCTTAAATCATAGTTTGCTTCAGTTAAGGTAATATAACGGCCCAGAATGGTTGGTGGACTATTTGCGATGACACGCCTTTTCCTACAAAAGTGAGGAAAATAACTTACAACTCGCCACGAAGAACTCAGATGTGAGTACCGAACTGGAACTGGAGGCTGGACTTGTGCTGCTTCAATTCTTGTAATTCTCAATGGAGCAGTTGTGGTCTCGCATGGCTCTTGTTTGGTTGTAACATCCATGAAGCAGAAGCATGTGCTTGGAACTGCTCCTCTAGGTGCAGAAGAGATTGGGGATTTCATTCAATGTCAAAAACGAAGAGGGAAAAAAAAGAAAAGAAAAAAGTGGGCGGGGGCGGGGGCGGGGCGGGGGGCTCTTGGCAGGATCTGTAACGTATTCAGTATTGTATTTCCAAAGGATAATAAAAAAGTTTGGAAAGTAGTTAGCTCAATGATTTATGCAAGTGCAAGACTTGCTTTTGTTTTGTTTTTTGATCTAGCTATGATAAGATAACACTATCCGATAAGGTAATGTTTGTTGTTTGATTGATTGATGTATCTCGTGTTGCTTTTAGTCAATCAGGAAAAGGGACATGGTAAACTTGCTAGATTAGTGCTGACAATGATTGTTGAAACTTCTCTAGTTGCATATCGCTGTTTTGTTGGAGTTGTCATGATGGAAATGGGGAACACATCCAAGCAAAAAGAGCTTCAATGCTTGGTGCTAACATGCGAAACTGACATCTGGTAACACCATTCGGGATCAAAAGGATATACTGTACTGTATGTTAGCCTGTTGTATAGAAAACCAATTAAAGTTGTAGAATACTGGATGGTTGTTTTAACATGATCCGTGTCATTATTGTTTCTTAACTCCATTTCTAATTACTGTTGTTGAAAAAGATATGCACATGCGTTCTTTGAATTCTGTATATGTTTGCACTTCGTTTCGAGTTGCAATCACATTTTGTTACTGTAGAATCTAAAGATGGTCTCTATCTAGCCTGCTAATGGAAGGGTCCTACCATGGAAATTAAGCCCTTTGAATCTGTGACCTGTTTTCATGTTTGTCTATATTGAATCGTTAATTGTGGCTGGTCCCCAGCTTAACGATTGACCGAAAATGATGGTTGCTAGCTTGCTGTTTGATGATTACGTAATTTTGTTTTGGTTTTGTGGAGATGCTGTTGGAGCTTGTCAATTTGCGAAAATAACAGCTGCTTTTGTACGTGATTCACTTTCTTCATTTACCACTTCTTGATTCTCCCGGTAAATCAAGCACCCTAAACTCTTTAGGAACACAAATGCCCCAATCGCATTGAGTGTAGTGAGATTGAATGTGCCAAAGCGCTCCATTGGCGTTTTAAGAGTTTACATAAAGAAACCCTTGTTACACACCACTTTAATTTTATGCATATATAGGCTATTGAAGCCTACCAACAGTGCGACTACGATCGACATGAAACATCAAGTTTTACGACTTTTTAAGTCCACAAAAACAACCCTGTCATTTTCTATATCGTGGCCAAATTTTCATTTCACTATCTGACAATAAGATTAGGGTTGCAGATGATAAGATTACAAGCAATCTCTCTTCTTGCACTGCTCTTTTGGAGACTTGAGAGGCTATTATTTGAAGTATCCTCGCATCGTCACCCAGATCAAGTTTTGAAATAAATTAATGCCCAGAAAGAACCATGGCCAGCGTGCCAGGGTGCACGGGTTTGTTGCTGTTGGCCATTTTATGGCTGGTGAAGGTTTATTGAACGGCACCCTAGGCTATGTGGTTGTTCACCCATGTACCTTCAAGCTTCATGGACCGACCTTGCACCTGATTGCCTCTGAAATGTTAGACCAGTCAAATCGAACATATATGATTATGACCAAATTTGAGACAAAAGTTATGCTGAGAAAGCATGACATGGATAGCACTGATCAGTAACTGTCATATTTCTGTTCGTGCTAGCTTGTGAGTGGTAGCCCAAGAAAGTGATGCAAACATGTGAGGCATAACTGGGTTTTTTGCAGTTTGTACATGTACACTTGAAATTATTTTGGGAGGCTGGCTTTGGAAACTGGCAATTGCATAGGTCATAGGCTGATACGGACTAGTTTTGGACATATTCTCACTAGCTGAATGATGCTTATGTTTCCATTTTCCAAAATGATTTAGGATCGGACCAAATTGGGTGTTGGAGTAGTGAAGGTGAAGGTTTGGGGTCGGATTTATTACTTATGGCTGTGGTTCTCCCACCCCCGCCCCCCCCCCCGGCACTATTCACCATTTTATGTACGTACCCTTTTGGTCATCGTCACTGGCACTGTCAGATAACCTGGGCAGAGAGAGTCAGAGGAGAAAGACTGACAAAATGGAAGAGAAATACACTGGTAAGAGTTTGGAGGGATGGAGTCGAAAGTACTGCATCATTTGAATGACTTTTTTCCTTTTTCCCACTTGCTATGAATTATGATGAACAAGGCTCTTTTCATTTGTGTGTGTGTGTGTGTGTGTGAGAGAGAGAGAGAGAGAGAGAAGGGGCGGATGTATGCGTATGCTTTTTAGCAGAGGTAGATTTTGCTTTCTTCACCATAGCATGCACCCGTCGTTCTATTATTGCAGTGATAATCATTGGTGTTATAATACGCCAACAGGTTTGCTAATGAAGAAATCAAGAGGGTCAATTAATACAATTAATACATTAACCGATCAGATGATCGATGCAGTGGTTAGCTTGTTGGACTATAATACATCATCTAAACGACAACATATCAATACATAAACAAGCTAACCACTGCATCGATCATCTGATCGGTTAATTTACTCCTGTAGAAATCAAGTGTGCTATTGACTTCTGGGTTGCGCGAGGACGCAGTTCCTAAATGCACTAGGATTCCATGGGCTGCACTTGGGAAGATCATTTATCCTTACTTAATCCTATCACTATCTTTACCTGGTTCCCTTGATTTCAATTTCGGAGAAAACCTTCAAGATCGAAATCATGTCTCTTTCTTCCTTTATGCAGGAGAATATTGGATCGGTGGATATTGAATTTACTACTCTATGATAAAAGCGAAAGAATAACAGAACATGAATGATGGTTGTCCTCCCACTGTATTTTTTTCAACTTGCCTCCATCTCTGCAAATTTGGATGTTGTTGTAGGTTGTAACACCACGAACATATTTACCTTTTATTTAAAAAGAGTTTTTGAAAAAAATTAAATTTTATTTTATTTTTTAAAATTAATATTTTTATAGTATTTTTAAATCATTTTGATATATTAATATTAAAAATAAAAAATATTATTTTAATATATTTTTAAAAATAAATATTTTAAAAAATAATACCTACCCACGAGTTCAAGGAAAACAAATCAAAGGGTTGTTAATTATAATTCGTCCTCAAGTTATTACAAATTTTACTGCAGTAGTTGCAGTTGTGGTGGCTGTGGCACTAAGCTAAGAAAGCTTTGTTCATTCTAGGTATTTGTACGTCATTATGTATGGCAACTTTTCTTGATTATTAATAAGTTTTTTTTCTGTTTTTTTATCAAATTAATGTTTTTTATAATTTTAATATGTTATTTTAATTTAATTTAATTTAAATTAAAAAGTATTTTTATAATAACACTTCGTGAGATATTACTAAACATACACTTAGTTTTAGATTTTGATTCTTGACATTGTCAAATGGTACTCCTACTCATCTCATATCCCCTTCCCCTTCCCTTTTTTTTTATCTTTCTCTCTTTATAAATATATATATATATATATATATATATATGGAAAAAACATTATAAATATAGATTTATTGTACTATAAACTATATTGTAGATATAAAATATTTATATCATGGATGATATTATAATATCATAAAGGTATTTTCTTTACTATTTTTTAGTCAAAAAATATTGATGAAGAGCATTTTTTTTTGGTTTCTTATGTCAAAAACGGCTAGATCTAGCTTCCAAGCCAAATCCAAATTGCTTTCAAAAGATGTTGAGTTTAGCTGGGCAACCATATATTTTTAATTTTATTTTTTAAAAAAAAATTTAAATTTTTTTTTATTTAATTTTTTCATATAATAAATAAAAAATAAATTGATAAGACTTTTTTCACCTCCAACCAGATTCAATAACATTGTGTCCTGCCTCTAGCAAGATCCAGTAGCATTGAGTCTTGCTGAATAACAGAACTCAAGAATGTTGGATCTAGTTGTTCAGCCATAACCTGTAGTTTTTGAACTTCTTGACCACTAGATCTAAGGATATTGAGTCTGATTTTGCTATTAGACCTAAAATATTTAATATATTCTCTATATAATAATGTTGTGTCCTGCATCTAGCAAGATCCAATAGCATTGAGTCTTGCTGGATAGCAGAACTCAATAGTGTAGTTGTCCAGCCATTCCATGTAGTTTTTGAACTTCTTGACTACTAAATATAAGGATATTGAGTCTGACTTTGTCATCAAACCTAAAATATTTAATATATTCTCTATACATTTTACATTTTAAAAAAATATTATTCATCGGCTGCTGCACTACAGAACAGAAATAAATAAGATTAGTGTGTGTATCATGTTGAAAAAGAAGAAATTTGTATTCATTAAGTAATATTCATCGAAAACATATTGAAAAAAGACGAGAGAAAATGGTGGTGAGTAAGTCCGCTAATATAAATTCAAGAATACACATACTCTGGACACAACTACAAGACAACAGTTCATAAACAACACAAATCTCTATCAAGCAAACCTACCCAATCGACAAAGACTAAGATCTTCGCTTCAATCATCATCAAGTCAGATGAGAAAATTGGGAGTTACCATGATCTTTTATTGTAAAAATTGATTGCGGCGGGCCCCCGAATATTGCCACCGATTGTCACCGCGAATTGGAATGCAAAAGTGCTTCGGAATGGCTTCAATGCCTAGAAACAGAAGCAAGGATTGATTGCAAAGAGAGAAATGGGAAGTGGTAAAAATAAAAGCTGATGCCTTTCTCGTACGGTACAAGTCGGTGACGCACCTTCATAATTGCAGTTAATAAAGCGCTTCCATTTTGCAGCTGCATTTCTTTGAAATGAATTCAAATTCAAGGACGCAATAATTCTAACTTCTTTGTATTGTTCATTTAGTCAATGTGATTAGCATTTCATGTATTTCTCGTAAAGAAAGTCCAAAATAATCATTTGCCATTCACACCTGAAATCCCCACTCAATAATACCATGGTTCTGTTGATAACATCATCGAGACTGACCACAATTTCAAGTGGGTCATGTGCCTAATCTCTTCTCTCTATTTTTTGTTTCGCTTTTTTATGTTGTATTCACAAATCTTTCATGCTTACTTCTACTAATTTTGTGCCACAATTTCATGCTTAATTCTAGTAAATAAGTTTTAGGATATAATTTATATAATTCCCTGACAAAACTCTCATAATTACCATGACCCAAGTCCACTCAAAATCAAGACTTTCCCCGTCAGATGAGAGAGATATGCTATCAAATATTTGTGAGTGGGAAATGAAAATGAAGAAAAAATGATCCGACTCCAAAATATACTTCCTTTGAAACTCAGCTTCGATGGTTGTCTTCCTTCGAATGGAAGCCTTCGGATTATTCGTTTCTTCGGATTAAAGAGAACCCATTTTGACAAAGGTGAGAATATGTAGAACCTAACTAATAACATGATCGATAACTCAAGGAAAAAAAAATCAAAAAAACAAAAAAGGCCACATCTAATTCTTGCCTCGAAAGGGTGATGATACGTAGGGGCAGGCACATGTAGTGCTGGTGAGGCACAATTATGATACGATATAAATTTTGAAATGATAGGGGAGAGTACAAGTGTTGCTTGCTCCATGCACAGATAACATGAAGGAGATACGAGGGGCCGGCGGGGGACGACGTTCTTATAGTGCTCCAATGAGTTGTTTCCCAACTGGAAGTGGCGATCTCCATATTGTTCAATGCTTGAGAAACATGGATGTGATTGCAGGTTGTTGGTTTCTTTGCAATTCTCCTCGACCCTCCCCCTTCTCCTTTGAACAAGCTAGCTAGCGTTTGCCCTGTCATTGTTGTCCTTGATGCTCTTGAATTCCTCATCACGACTTTTTGCTGAATATTGGAATAATTAAGAAGCCCCACAGTACCCAAAACAAATATCTATGCTTAATATCTGAACTACAAACTACAGCTAGCTCCATTGCGAATAATTTGGTATCGTCCGATCTTGCCAGACCTCCCTTTCCGTGGCGAGTTTTTTACCACCATGAAAAGAATGCTCGGAGGAGCTTGTACATGTTAAAGATGATTTTTTATATTTTAAAATTTATTTTTAATATCAGAATATAGAATAATATAAATCACACATGAAAAATAATTTCAAAGTAAAAAATAAATTTCAAAATAGGGTTGGGCTGCAATTCCAAAGAATTCATTAACAAGTTCCGGTGGTTAAAAACTTCAAATAGAGAAAGTACTCTTTACGGCTGTCATGGAATGGAATCTGTGCGATCTTAACTGGACTCAATATATATATATATATAGGTGGTGACACGACACCCCTCAGTCAACAAAAAAAAAAATGCGGTGACAACTCTATTTATTGAGCACATGCACTGACACCTAAATGCAGCTATGAGTGGTATCACCCCTATACTGAGGTGGGAGGCCTTGATCCAATAAGATTCCTCGGCGATGTTGTACGGCTCAAATTCCATTAAACCGCATATTTATTTTAATTAGGTGACAACTAGGAAGATTTAATTCACTAATTAAGGTGACACCCGAGAACTCCTACTACTAATACTTATTTAACAATCAAGTTAATATTTTATCATAAAATAATCAAATTGAGTCCCTAGATTGGATAACCACACTGCCACTACTACTTTCCTCGTTCTCCTGTATGCTGGTCGTTGTCTCCTGTTGTAGTGGGGTCATCACTCGCGAGCTTCACCATTGTTTTTTTCTTTTATATTATAGATACATTTGTAGTCTATGATCATTTTCAAAGCTAAATTATATATATATAAAATCCGTTCACTCGAGATCATCGATCAATTTTATATTTATATATAAATTAAAAAACTTAAATAAAAAAATATTTGTTTTTTAATTAATTTGTTACCACCTGACAATTCCTAATGCTAGCATCATTAGATACCAAAACATCTTGTGATTATGCATAATCTGCTTATTAATTACATTATTAGAGTACACCACCCCACATAGCTTGGAAGTGATGCTCCTCATCGTTTGCCTCCAAATACACGAACAAAAACTATATATTAATTAGTTGATGGCCATGAAGTATAATTAATAAAGAATAAAACCAAGCTGATGCCACGATACAAGCAAAGACACTCACACCTTATCTTCTTTAGGAAAGGGATTTTTTTATAAGCCTAATTTATGACGGCCCGCATATGATCAACCACAAAAAGGTTTTATTTAATTTTCTTCTGTTTTTTCCTGCTTTTGTCTTCAATTAATATGGAAAACCAAAACAAACAGCTACGGCCCCTAATGGAAATAAGGTGTTAGTTCATTCACTACTAACAATGAAGTTACTGCGGAAACAATAAAAAAAATTTCATATTATTAATCTAGTGAGTTAGTTTATTAATATTAAATTATTTTAAAAAATTTCAAATTATTAAAAATATTTTTATTGATGTTCATGCTAAGAAGTTAAATAATATTCATGTCGAGGAGCTAAATGATATTTTAAGAATTAATGAATATATAAAAAATAATAAAGATAGATGTGATGATAAAATTAAAGAAGAAAATAATTTTGTATAAAAATATTTTGAATTGACTCTGTAAGTGAAAATCAATGTTTAATGAAATTAGAATTAATATAATTTTTCTATATGTTATTACTTTAAAATAAACTATTGTTAAACAATTGGTGTTACTATATTATAATTTTACTATCTTTACAGGTTGGATAAACAAGGAATATAAATTATTAAGGAAAAAATTGTTTTATACCAATAAAAATATTGACAAAAATAAAATATCAATGGACTTAGTTTCTTAAAAAATTCCAGAGAGTTGAAAAAAATTATAAAACTTTATCACTATTTTATATAAAGAAATTGCTGATGAACTCAATTCCTCGAAGAATTTTAAAGAGTTGAAAAAAATTTATTGAAATTTGTCATTATTTTATATTGATGAACTTGGTTCTTCAGTAAACAATTCTATGAATTTTGTGTATATGCTTGATTTTATTATTAGCGTGTTACATTTTTGTGTATGATTTTCTTTCCATAACATGTTCATATAAAAAATAAAATAAACTAGTTTGTGGCATAAGTTATTAATACATATTTATAGATTTTTAAATTCTAAATAGGTTTTTGTCTAAGAAAGATGCTGCTGAAGTTTTTTGAAATAGAATATAATGATAATATTATTTTTTAATTAATTTTTTTTAGATGGTAAAAAAAAATAGTAGAGATGAAGACGAACATGAGCAAGTAATGCCAACCATGACAAGGCATTACCATTGGAAAGACAGTAAAAATAGAAATCGCCAATAACATATTTAGCTTTAAACGCATACAAAATGTTGCAATGGTGTTTTGGTATTATTTTTTTTAGTGATTTATTACCGAATTTATTTTGCTATAAAATAATCAAATGAAAATACTAATAACTTTTTATGTTGAAATATATGTTAATAATATTTTTTTATTTTTTAAAAAAAATTTAATACTAACATATTAAAACAATTAAAAATATATTAAATTTTAATAAAAAAAATTAAATTTATTTAGAATGCACCATATTCTAAACGGTGCCGTATGGCCATGCTTGGCAGGACAAACGACGTGGTGTCCTATGGACAACTATTCAAAACTCACGAGGGTATTAGATTGGACCCACTTGAGAAATCTTGAAAAGTACCATCGACCATCCGAGCCAAATAATATGTCGAGAGACCTGTATAATCTCAAGATTATAAATAATAATAGAAAAATAAAAATACCACCATCAATTAGGATAACTTGACTATTTGTCCTTAGAAAATCGGGGCTGCAATTTCCACCATTTAATTCATGTACGGATATATTGAATTAATTAAATTATTGCTTACAATGGGAATGCGAAGATGCTGATGACTTGAAATAAAAACCTCATGTTTTTTCTTCTTTGAGAATCTAAATAGAGATCAAGGGAGGAGGTCGTGGGAGCTGTAATCAGTCAAGAATAAAAAGTTGAACGCTGGTATAGAGATCGACTCAAAAGGTACGTAGAATTCATGAGAGAGCTGGTGGGTGATGTGCCTGAAGATCATTATTTAGGGTACGTAGTGGTCTAATTATAATTAAGACTACATATGTTATGAACCCTTGTGTCAAGGCGTTCTCCTCTCCCTCGACACATGAGCATGTGGATCCCCACATACAGTCACACAACGAAGGACAAACTTCACTATTCTCAAGCATATATAATATATTATATATAAATATAATTAATTAAGAGCATAGTTGCAGTAGATATATTAATGTAGAAGAAGATCAACAAACATTATATTGTGCTCATGGCAATCAGTGCAAGCAATACCCTCGAAAAGAATGAGAAAACGACTATTACATAAAGTTAAGTTGTCCACAGATAAAATAAACAAAGGATAAAAGAAGAGGTGCTTTGCTTTGGTTTTGTATAAAGTGAGATTTAGGGTTCCTTGCGTGACGCTTAAAATAAGCAGCCTTCGCCTTTTCAACATGGTGCCTGGAAGCGACTTGCGATTGGGAATGTCAATTCCTGAGCTTATTGTGGGGCCACGTGGAATGGGGTATTAACGCACCTTAATACAGACACATGGCTAGGGGATAACGCGGAGAGTCTTGGTCTCACAAAGACCTGACACCATTATTTCATGGAGCTGTGGGGGTTCGTGATTTGATTTGATTTGCTTGCCCCCATCATTGAATATTTAACTCTCCTCCTTGGATTAGATTCCCTGTATTATGTATGACCTTACTGCTTAATTAGCCATGCGATCAAGATTGTTTTGTTCCTCCTTTCTTTCTCTTCGTTGAGAGCCAACATCCATCTCAGTTTTGAACGCGAATTAATTCATTCCCAGACAAAAACCTAAAAGACACAATATCCATCAACACAAACCCATTGCTTTCTTACAAAATACTACCTGAAAACCCTGATTACCAATCTCAACACCGCCCCTAAAAAACCCCAAATTTATTGTCAGCGAGACTTTATTTTTTTTTTTAAATGCCGTCTATAGCAAAGGAAGTGGCCGACAAAGCTCCTCTTGATCATAAAGACATGTGGAATTCATCCCTTTCAGCCCTGAACCTACTGAATTTGTTGTGCTCGGGAACTCGTGAAAGCAGTTTCACTTATGGCTGAAGTCCTCCTTTGTGCATAGCCAAACCTTCTGCTGCTCGATCCTTTCTAATTTTCTTTCATGAATGGTAGATCGATGACAAATCCAGTAGGAGTGAAAGTTAAAAGGAGTTTCTTTGTTGATTCTCAATTTCTGATGTACTAAAACTTGAAACATCTAGACTACAAAGTTGTGTTCGTGGAATTATTAAAAGAACAAAGAAAACAGCATGGAGTTCGGTCGGCATGCTTAATTGTAATTTTTAATTCGAACTATAATGGGTAATCGGAATATAGATTAAACTACAGGATATTGGTGTAATTTTCCCAATCTTATTTCATAAATTTTGTTCTAATATCATGTTTTTATTTACATTACCAGATTAGAGAAATGAATTTAATTTTGATAAGTAAATCTTGTGAAAATATATATCACAAACCATAAAATTAAAAACAAATTAATTATATATTATGTCATGTATATGAGATCAATATTTTCCCTCGATTTTTATTATTTATTTTGATGGTATACGTATTTTTAGACTAGTTTTTGCATACCCTAATTCTTTGATAAGCCAGTTATTCAATGAGGTCGGGTTCTGGTTCCGCATGATTGAATTGACGTGTTAGCAAGTCGCCAGGCCTGCTTTCTGACTAGCTTGTAGTGATCACTTTTTTCTTTCTTCCTTTTTCTTATCAGTGCTGAGTTTGACACGTATATGATTAAGCCACAGGTGAAGACTACGGGGAGTGACCATATAACCACAAAATCTACCTGAAACTGAAATCGGAGAGGCACCACTTGATTGCCAGGATTTTTTTTAATAAATTAAAAAATTTAACAGAATAATATTATTTGAAAAAAAAATTGTTTAAATAGTATTTTTTTATTTTTTTAATAAAAAGTTAATAAAAATTATGTTTTAAAAGCACGGCAACTAAGAATTGATTGGCAAATTAAATTAGCTTATCGTGTCATATAAAAATTTATAATCATAATTTTATAATAAAAATTTATAATTTTATGATTTTTTTAAAATATATTTTATAAGAAAAAATATATATTTGTATTTAATTTATAAATTAAAAAATAGACTTTGATTAAAATCTTAAAAAGTTATCTTTCACATAATTATAAGTGATTTTAAATAGCTAGATATGATTTAATCATAATTAAATAATAATTTATTTTATATAGGTTGCATAAATAATATAATAAATGTACTTATAAATCAATGAAATAAATTTAGGTCTAAAATAAGATTTAATCATGCTATATTAAAATAATAACTTAAAATAATTATAACTGGTTTTATAAATAATGGTTAGATCAAGCATTTTACATAAGTTCTTAGATATTATTTTTCTTAAAACAGTTGCGACAAATCAAAGTTTTAGATTTTAAAAATCTAGCTTCAGGGTTCTGGTTTTTATAATTTTAGTAATTTTATGATTTTACTTATAAATCAATACACTAATTAGATTTAAATTTAAATAGATGTAATGATGTGTAACAATGATATCATGGTTTCTAGTAGTGATATCTAAAAGTATGGTATTTAATGGAAGCTTTTAATTCTCTGCATCATCACACCGTATATTTGTATTTTACATGCTAATCGCCTGACTTATCATGATTGCCAAGGGTGGATTTCCACGACTACAGGGAACACAGACGCACACAGACATGAAGAACTCTTGCGTACGTCAGAAAATTTGGAAAACCAAAAGCATATTTGGGGACTCGAAAAGAATGGATTGTGGAGGGCAGGAATAGAAAAAAGAGAGAGGAGGAGGATGGGTAGGAGGGCCATGTAGATTCAATAAGGCGATGAATATGATAAAATAATGCAAGTGACGACGTAATGAGCCATGTAATGTGCTGCACAAACGCCTGTCTTGTGCTGAGGTGAGTCGCTATGGTATAATGTTGAATGAAATAATTAATGTAAGGCGATGATTGTATCCATTTTTATTGAGGTATACTTTCATTTATTTGATTGACTAGAAGAAGGGCTGGTTGACTGAGTGAACCGCAGGTTAGATACATTTTTTTTAGCAAAAAAATAAATATCCAGTCAATATAAACATATATTATAGGACGGAGAAAGTTAATATTGAATGAAAAAAAATCAATATTAAATAATAAAACTAAAAAAAAATAAACCTAAAATAATAATATTAACTCATGTTAATCTAATAAGACTTAAGGGACCAAAAACACTAGGTATGGAAAAACTACTGGACTCAATTATTAACAAATAAAATTTTAAATGATGAATTTTTTTTTAAAAAATCACTCACACAAAAATATAAATAAAAAATAATTAAAAACAAAAAAAAGGCACGATACCACCCAGGTTAACCCGCCAAAATCATTGATCATATCATAAAATTAGGATAATCTGATAGAAAAAAATTAAAGAAAATCACAAAACTTATTTTGTAAAAAAAATAAAATGTCGAGTAATGAAGTCAAAAAAAAAATTCAACCAGTAAAGAAAAAGGACGTTAGCCTATTTTAGCTTATAAAACTCATGATCCGAAGCACCAAACTTGAGATAATTACAAAGCTTAAATTTTAATAAATCAAATATTAAGGGATAAAATTAAAAAAATATATGTATAAGAGGATTCAAAGGATAAAATAACAATTAAAAGATTAATAATTAAATTTCAGAGAGAAAACAAATTGAAAGATAAATAATTTTGAATTGAAAGGTTAAAATGAAAAGAAAAACTAGTTTCACATAAGAATTAAAACAAGAGGCCACAAAAGGAACGAGGACTATATATATACACACACACACACATAGCATCAATTCCAACATACTCTAAATTATACTAAGTTAAATCTTTATATTCTAGCATAATAGTATAAAAATCTCATACTCATTAGACTTATACACTTTTAACAATCCTAAGTGTTATTGAACGAGCTATAGAGATTATAGTTTTCAATTGTTTAGTCTATTTATTCGGAAAGAATGAATCTTATTATAAACAAATTGTAACTTTAAACACTTGGGGGTTTCAATAAAGTCTTAGCATTAGTGAGTTATTGTCACGAAGGAAAAAAGTTAAAGAGAGAATATCTTTAAGTGGTGTAATTAGTTAGTGTGAATCCATCAAGAACATTGTATCTTTTACTTGGATTAGTAAAATAGTACAATACTTGGGTATGGTTGATATTTGAGGTGTGAATGTAGATTTGTCAAACTATGTTAAAAACTGAGTTTAAAATCTCATTCCCCATATCTGTTTTATGTAAACACTTTGATATATTGTTCGTTATTGTGTTATATATGCTTAGTGTTTTTATTTATATTTTTTGATATAATTAGTGGAATATCTATTTCACATCCTAGGTGTTATTTCTGTCTTAATCCTAGAACAATGCCAATATGCGCTGTCACATGAAATCTAATGACATGACTTAAGAAAGGTTTTAACCACTATATATATAGTTTTTTTTTTGAAAATAAATGCAGAGACCATTAGATTATTTATAAATGCTATGTCGTGGATCAAATTAATTTATAAAAGAGTTTTAAAAAATATCTAGATATTGATAATATGTTTTCAAGAAGGAAAAAAAAATTAAACAATGTAGAGATTAACCCGATCAACTTGGCAATTCCAAATATAACTTGAAAAACTAGAAGAAAAAAAATTATTTGATTAAAAAATTTCAAATCAACATTTTTTTTTAAAAAAAAAATATTGAGATGATACTATACTGAATCTACTCGAATCAATCTAGGTTAATAAGTAAAGTTTAATATCTAAATCATGAGATTATGATAATTTCATTGAAAGCAATTAAAATATATCAAAACTAAATTCTTAATTATTTCAATATCAAAGAATAAAATTGAAAACAATCAATTAAAAAATAAAAAACTCAAATAAATAAAGGCTAACAACAATAGCAAATACATAATAAATTTATTAAAAAATAAAAAATTATATTTATAGAATACCAGATAAAAATAAAAAATTTAGCATGTAAATATTATTTAATATCACAATACAATACCGAATACACAACAAATAAAATTTATTCCATATAAATATTATCATGTAGCATGACTAGCATTTCGCACGTAGGGTAAGTGAATTATTGACATCGATAAGATAAAAGAAAGGAAGGAGGAAGCGTGGGGAATGGAAGAGCGAGCCAAATGCACGTGGTCCGAAACCACTGCAACTGCTGTTACATGTGATTTTTAAAAAAAAAAAATAAGTTAAAGGGCACAAAATTAAAAATATTCCTGAAATAACACAATAAAATATTTGTGGAATAGAATAATTTAAAAAATAATTATTAAAGTAGCAATTTATAATTGCATGATTGAAAACATGATATTTGTAGCTTGTTATTATTTATATAATAATTTTTAAATTTTTTTATTAAATAGACAAAAGAAAATAAAGAAAATAAATTTATAAAAGTACTATTAATTTTATAATCTGAATTTCAATATATTTCGATCATTTCTCTCTCTCTCTCATTTAACCTCTCCTGCTTATTTAATAATTGTTTTTTGAAGTCGTCAACAAGTTATAAATATTTTATTTTTAAATTAAGAAATATATAATTTGTGTTATTTTATCATTTTTTTTAATTGCCAATGTTTTTTTAAAAAAAGTACCAATAAGTAAAAATCGCCACTACACGTGAGAGTTGGTGATTCTTCCTCTTGTTTCATCAATAGCTGACACGTGTCAGAAATAGTGTTGTCTACTACTCTCGGCCCCTACACGTCCCGCCGGACCACTCCACCAGATGCTATGACTTTGAGAACCGTACGGAATGCGTGGTTAATTTTCACGGGCCGGCTGGCTCTACCTAAAGGTTGGCTCCCGAAATTAATAATTTTTACTTTTTGTTTGTCGTAGCGGCAGCACCCAGCTAGTGAGATATCGCCATTGTTGCATCGCTTTCACTGTACAGATGTTGTTTTTTGGGCGTCCATACATACACATATTTGTGACTTGCTCACAAGCCTCTATAATATTCAAATTGCATTAAATTATTTCATTTTCACTTTTTACCCTTTCGTTTTTTTTTAAAAAATTAAATATATCAGCTGGATCAAAGATTCAGTGACTTCTCACTGTGTCGTGATATCAGGTTCTTATGACGCATGCATTAATTAATAGTTAGTGTTTCACTTAAATGGGAAAATTAGATGGCTTTATTTCAGGGGTAGGGAGGTATTTTCCATGGGAACTGTTAGTTATTACAAGAAAAAATAGGGTTGGTTTCATTTAACAAATCTCAGGGCCTGTTCGCCCAAAAATATGTTTCTTTTTTATTTCTGTTTTTTTTCTTTTCATTTTTTTATTGATGAAAAATTAAAAAAAATACATTTATTTATCAAGAACAAAGACAAATTTTTCCAATGCAAGAATGTATAATAATCATCTTAATATTTAATATTTGTGATGATCTAATCGTAACATATTGATTTTATTTAATTTAAATTAAGAATTATCATGAATAAATTATATTTTTAACTTAGGAAAAATATTTATATTGTATTTATAATAAAAAAATAAATTTAGAACACTAACTGCTATATTATAAAAAACAATTTTAATCATTTACATTTCTAAAAAGAACTTGTATATAAAGGAAAAAAAAACTATTGTCGACGTCATTTTCTTTTTGGAAAACAGTAAAAGACTTTAAAAAAAAGTGGACAATCCCTAAAATATATTTTCTAAACTCAGTATAAATTAGAAAAAAAAAACAGTCTTTAAATACTTTAAACGAAGAATATTGATTAAAAAAAATAAAATATCCTTAAAAACAAAACATCAATCTGTTTTTCAATTGACTGATTGGCATGTTCCAATAGGCACTCCACTCCACCTCTTTGCCTCTTCCATGAAATTTCCTTGGAAGTGGATGGAACAGGTCGACGGTACCCTTGCCATATTACTTGGATCTCCAGCCTCATTTTCGAGAAATGGAATTTATCGTTCGCATTGATTTGTCACTTTCACGAAACAAATAAGTAAATCTTGCTCAAAGAAAACAGACTAGAAATAATGGTCCTAAGTATTCATTTCGCAGGCTTTATTTAGTCTTTGAGTCAAAAACACTTGCTAGCTAAGAGAGACTAGGATGAAGTAGGCATAGTATAATAAGTACTGGTCCTGTCCATGGCTATGGACTTTAGCTCTGTCTGTGGTTACTGGAGCTGCGAGCGAGATTTGAAACCACCGCCGATTTCTTCTCTGTTTGCTTTCAAATATCTTCTTGTTTTTTAGCCACTCCCCGCGAGGTGGTGTGTCTCCATGCCCATGAGTTGAGTTTTCAGTGGTGGAGGTGGCTCTGTACTCCACGCACAGAACACGGTAAATGAATCCAAACATGACCCTGTTACTTGTAGGGGAACATCAATCTTCAATCTCAGCCGTGAATGACCTCAAGTGGTGATTTCCAATTTGATGTTATTTACGTAAAAAGTTAATTTGTCATGTTACACATAAAACTCCAGATAGCTAAGAAAAATATTAAGAGCACGGTTTTTTACGCGGCTGGCTGTGTTTTAATTAAACTATATATTTAAGTTGTTTGATAAAAATAAAAATAAGATTTATTATTTATAAATTTCACGGTATTTTTATGTTCAAAATATAAAAAAAAAAAACAAGTGATTCTTGCTTTTAGCACGGTGTTTATACTAATTACATTATTAAGTGAATAATATAATTAATATGAATAGTATAACATGTTATATTTTTCTAATCGGATCAGGTCCGGTTCAAAACTTAATATATATTGAATAGAGTCCGACCCGGTAAAATAAAAATATAAAAATTATTTTTAATTGTGTTTTATTTAAAAAATTATTATTTAACATTATTTAATGATACTATATAAATTAGACATGAATCGTTTGATGACGTAACATTTTTAGAATTTAATCGCAATTCTAATTTTGTTCCTAATTATATTTTATCTGATGTTATTGCACATTTAAAAAACTAAAAACACCATAGTCCTTGCTGGATGTATTTCATACATGATATAATTATAAATAATTTAATGAAACAATGAAAAATATTTTATATAAAATATTATTTATTTCAGGTATAATCACAATAGTTAAATTTACAATATTTAACTTAAGAACCATCAATATTAATATATATTTTTTAAATTATTTTATAACCTCAATTTTAAAAGTATTATTAACCAAACACATTAAACTACTTTTTATTTAACCTTAATTTCAACTACAATTTTAAATAAATATATATAAATATCAAATCAACCTCAATAAAAAAAATTTATAAAATAATTTTTTTCAAGCCATAATCACAACATTTATCATAATATCAAATACACCTTTAGCCCGTGATCCTAATTATATTTGAAAATGTTATCAAACTATGTTTTTAAAATTTTAAAATTATTTAATTATTTAGATTTTTTTAAAATAATGATATTTAAAATAATTTTTTAATATATTATTTTAATATATTTTTAATCAAAATATATTTCAAAAATCAATAATTATTGCACTATGTTAATAATAACATGCTTGCTATACTTGAGTTTGTCTCATTGTGTTAAATTGTTTTTAAATTGCTATAATAAAAGTATCTCTCCTTCCTTCACCCATTTCCGCTACAATTTTGCGCCGCCTCGATCTAAATTTGAATTTCAAACGATCGATCTCTTCCATTCAAATTGTCCACTAAAGCTACAGTAAGAAAATAGTCCAAAGCTAAACACAGCGAATGCAATTGATAAAAGTAAATTGCTTCTCAATTTTAAAAGTTTGTTTGTTTTTATATTTTAAAAATATAAAAATAAATAAAATTTAAATAAAAAATATTTTTTTGATATTTTCGGATTGTTATCCTATAATGATATTAAAATAAAAATAAAAAATAAAAAATTATTATTTTAATATATATTTTTTAAAAATATTTTAATTCTAATTAAATAAGAAAAGTTGCGTGTGTCCTGTAGAAGGAGAACAAATCCGTGCAAACATTACCAGGCAACAGTCTTGTTTGCCGGTGAAGACGTGGTAATGTGAAACTTTAAAAGAAGACAATAGCAAGGTATAATTTCAAAACATTCGAGATTGTTCGGAAATGTGAGTTAATTCATGTATTTAAATGGTTTTAAATTTTAAAAAATATTTTTTATATTTTAAATTATTTTAATGTACTGTTTTTAAAAATAATTTAATATAAAAAATATTTTTAAAAAATAACTATAATTATACTCCAAAACATGCAAAAAAATATTAAGATTGGCTTTAAAACATAGATGGGTAAGCTCCGTTTTCTGTTTATACTTATCAATCAATCATGCCGTTAGTTCGACGATTCAAAGTTTGGTAACAACCAACAAGTTCAATTTTCATGTATCTTGAAATTAGATGCAAATTACCTAATACCTCACAAGGTTTGAACATGTTAACATTTTCCACTCTGCATTCAAGTAATTATACTTTACATTGCTACCACGTGTATAGTTATAACACTTTACGTGCTAAGCCATAAACACGCGAACTCAATTAATAAAAAAATTAAAATAATATTGTAAGCTTGTTATTATAATATTCTAGATGTATTGAATTTAACTAGTTTTTTTTTTAAATATTATAAATATATACAAATTAAGTTTATATTACTAAATTTCATATATTTATATTTAACAACAAACCTATAATATGGACCATAAATGTCATGATACCTTAACATTAAATTTAATTTTCATATATTACATCACCATTAAATTTTAATTATATTATCTCTTCAGATAAATTTTTTTATTATATTAAAAAAATATAATATTATATTCAATATTAAATATTTTAAAAGAAAAATATTTCTAAATAAAAAAAATTTCAATTCACAAACTATTAAATATATAAATAAAAAATATAAAATATACAAGTTCGATTGAATTTTAAAAGTCTCTACCCATTATATCTACTATCCACTATCGTTTACGATACATCTGTTATCTAACCTTCACAAGCTAAGCGGTCAGATAATTAGTAGATTTTTTAACACCCTTGATTATAATTGATTAAAGTATGATAGATGTAGTTAATTCTTTGAACACCCCTAATTATAATTATAATTGATTTAATGTTTAAAAAAGTCTTATAAGTGTAGTTAAAAAAATCATCGATCTACACCTCTCTCTTCACCAATAGCCTCCCTTCACCACTGATCACCAGTCTTCCTCTTCTCTTCCCCGCTAACCATATCACTAACAACCCCCCCTTCACTCTCTCCACTCACCATCACCGACCAAAACCACCTAAATTAAGCCTAATTAACATCAGCAACCGCATAATAATCACCCATCTCTGAGCAGCCCCGTCACTTCAGACCACCTCTTCCCCGCATCAACCACCCTTGGAGGCTTCGCCAACATGCTAGCCTCTTCGTAACCTAGCAGCCCTTTTATCTCTTCCACCACCGTAGTGAACCCAACACCACCACAACCGAACCACACGAACGCCAGAACTAGCACCACCACACCAGCCCAGCACTTCATTGGAATTAGCCACCACAGCACAACAGTCACCAGCTCTGATTGAACCAGCAACTACCAGATCTGGCCTGTGCACCACACCAGCTAAACTAGCAACATCCCCTCTCTCCCTCGCCAGAAAACAACCTCAACATCAAATGATTCCAACCACCCTACTTCTCTCAGATCATAGCCTCTAATATGACAGATGTTGTTATTGTCATGTCTGATGGGAGCTATTATTGGTGGTGATGATGTTGGTTGTGGTGTCACTCACTAGTTGTTATGGAGAATCTCGACAATGAGGTTGCCATTCATATACAATTGTTATTGCTATTAATAAATAAGGGTTGTTGTCGTTGGTTTTTCATTGGTTTTCGTTGTGGGTAAAGGTGCAGCAAGCTTTAAATCGTTTTAGGATCAAGGATGAAGTATTCAATTTAGAAACAATGATGGTTCACTATGACGATGGCATGGGGAAACAAACGAGAAAGTAGAGGAGAGGGGGGAGATGGCTGTGGTGGCTGATGGAGATAGGAGGAGAGAAGGAAGGTATAGGAAAGAGGAGGAAAAAAATCTAAGGACATTTTAGTCTTTTCACCAAGTTTTTTTTTATTTTGACTTCAAAAGTTGGAGAAAAAAATGTTATTGCATTCGTGCCTAAAAGCGAAAAATAAAAAATAAAAAATAGGTAAAATTATTTATTTTTTAAAACTTATTTTTGATATTAAAATATAAAAAATATAAAAAATCAATTTAAATTAAAAAAGTAAAAAGTTTTTTAATTTTTTAAAAGCATTTTCATTGAAAAAAATAAAACAGACTCTTTCGCTATCTAGAGAACGTTATACTGATTTATAAATTAATTTATCACAACACATAAACTAATTAGATATACTAATTTATCGAAATTGCTATATGTGGAAAAATTGCAATACATCTCATGACCATCTCTCATCACCTACATTGCCTGCGTTTATACGCAACAGAGAGCTCGCTCGCTACAGGCATCTCTGAGATGATTTAATTCATATCTCAATCCGTACGTGTGTAGAGCCATCCATGTTTTCAACATTTCACTCGACGTGAATTACAATCTATTAATTTTGACGCAATTTTTTTTTTCTTGCAAACAATTCCTTGTTTATAATAATAAATTAATTTCCTCATGGTAAAATAGCTTGTGGTCCCTCCTTTTGCTTTTCCGGTTAAACCAAACTTGCACTTTATGTTGGACCAAATCAACCGCTCCCCTTCCGGTTAAAGGCAAAGCAAGAAACTTTTTTTCAATTATATATATATCTCATGTTTTGCTGCTCAGTTACCTACAGCTTTTTTATGAAAGGGCCGAAAAATCACTATATCTATTTTTATATTATTTTCATTTATATCTATTTTCTTAAAAAAAATTTAATAAATTAATTTAACAACCCATCTCAATTTCATCGATGAAACCATGTTGGTAATTAAGCCGATCAAGATTTTGGGCCACTTAAATCCGTTGGATTTATCCACCTGGTGTTTTAATAATTTAAATAATTAGATTAAAATTAATTTAAATTTAACCAAATCTAATGTTATTTAAAAATGAAAATATTTAATTGTGCACACGCGTGTGTATATATGTATATTTTTTATTATAGATTGCAGTTTTTGTTATTTAGATATTTAAGATTTTAAATTTGATTTATAATTTTGATATTTGAATTATGATTGTTGATTTAAGTTTTTTATTTATCATTTGTTTCTTAAATTAAAGTTAAAAATTATATTAAAATGGAGATTTAAATAAGTTTTAATATAAGTCGTCATCCATTCTATAGTTTGATCATCCAAACCATGCAACGAGTACGATAAAAATCATCGACTTCCTCCATCCTCGTCTTTGCTTGCACTCTCAGAAATCAAATAAATTAATATACTCATTACTATTCTCTTGAAAGGGAAAGGGGGAGAGAGAGAGAGAGAGAGAGGAAGAAGCAGCTCAAACTGACTCTTGAATTACCATTCTGCCATCATCCTCTCTTCCATAATTACCCCCTCTCCCTCAGTTTCACTCTCCTCCTTCAATGCATTGCGCGCACACATACACATACTATACATAAATATAACACAAAAACTGCAACTCTTCTGTACCAGTATAAATATTTTATACCTCAAGGACCCCTTTTATAAACAACCCAGAAACCAGAATCATCTCTTTCACCATTTCTCTCTCACACAGGTATTGCCCAAACACTATGTTCATTCTCTCACTCTTTCTCTTCTGATTATTAATGCTGTTGTTTTGTTTGATTATCGTCTCTCTCTTTGTGCGTGTCAATGCAGCAAGTGCTAGCTTGATGTGGGGATTGCCTTTCTTTTTATTATCTGTAGCGAATTAGCATTAAGTTTGTTTTTGGCTCTAAAGATGAGGGTCAGAGAAATGCATCCATTATGCTGCATCTCACTAGAGAGTCCAGGTATCGGGAGCCAATCACCGGATGCAACGTTGACTCGGGCAAGATCGTTGCCTGCGACATTTTCCGGCGGATCTAACGGCAATGTAGGGGGGAAAGCGGCGGGATCGGAGGCGACGGTGGCTGGGGTGCTGTATAAGTGGACGAATTATGGGAAAGGGTGGAGATCGCGGTGGGTCTTGTTGAAAAATGGGGGGCTTTCTTACTCGAAGATTCGTCGACCGCCGGAGAGTATTAATCTGTGTGATGATGTTAGATTGATTGGAGAAATATCGACGAATCGATTATTGAGATGGGATAGTCGTGGCAGTGGAAGACAGAAACCGCAAAAAACTGTTGGCACTGTCCATCTTAAGGTATCATGAGTAAATTGAAAACCGGGAACGGGGAATAAATATTTATGGATCAATGAAGTGAAGGTGTTTGGTTGTTCATTCATCTATTTTACTTTATTTTTTTGGGCGGTATTGGAGGAACTGTTGCTGATATCGGAAAGTTTTTGAAAAAAAAAAAGTTTACATTGGATTTATTTTTCCTTATCAATTCTATCAATTTATTTATCTTGCCAAATTGGTTTTGGATTCATGCTTGAGTGAGCAAAAGAAGGAGATGTTTCCCTTTCCCTTTTAAATTGCTTTTGTTGTTGATTTTAATGTATCGAACGGAGTACTCTGTTTTGGTTTGTGTTTTTACAGTTTCAACTGGTTGTTAATGCATAGTGGGTCACATCAGCAGGGGGGGTTTTGGTGTGTTGTGGGGGTGGGTGGGTGGGTGGTGTAGCTAGAATAAGGTACGGTGTAGGTTAGGTATTTAAAGCTTCGGTCACACCAACGGTGTTGAATGGATGGATTTTAGGAACTATCAAATGATCTTTCATTTCTTGCTTTTTATCATTGACTTGAGTTTTGTTTTCACACACATCCCATCCAACGCCAAATCCATTAGCTTCTTTACTGCCCTGTATTTTTCACACCTAGGTTTAAACTTCTTCTTTCCTTTTCTTTTTGTCTGTAAAATAATGAACATGGCATTGATCGAATGGGAGGGGTGGCGTGTCTCTCCGAAATGATGAGGTGGGTTTTGTTTGTTACTGGATTAGGTCTGTTTTTTGGGATTTGAGTGGCTACGTGGGTAATTCTCTTATTATTATTTTATATAATAAGCTACTGGATTTTTTTTTTATTTGAGTTGATGGTTTTGACATTGAAGCAGTCACTGAACAATTTTGAGACAGCTAGGTGCGGGCTTCACTTATTTTGAAAGTCTCGGAGTTTATTAATTTTAATTCTACAGCGAGTGTTTATAACCTAGTGAAAAAAATGATGCTTTTTTTGCAAGACTTTTAAGCATATTCTTTTATAATCAGGAGATCCATCAGACTCCAATTTTATGCCTCTTTCTTACCATTGACTAGCTTTCGCATATTTGGGGTCTCTTTTTTTTTTGACCAAAACATTTTGGAATCTGAGCGGTGGTTCATCGATTTTGAGTTCTTACACCTGATTTATATTCTCGTGGCCAAACATTAGTCCGTGTTGTTACCGTTACTGGTGGTTTTGAGGCGCCATTTGGCCCTAAACTAGTTAAAGGCTTTTGCTCCTACTTGGGTTATTTCTTGGTTAGCTGAAAGGTGGGCAGGACCCGGTTCAAGAATCTTAGCGGTTTCTCCCCTGGGCGTGTCCTGTTATCTTGTTACAGTGATTTGTTTCTTGTCATGGGGAGCCTAGTCCTTTAACATTATAGCTTCTCCTTATCTAAATGAATCTTTTAAATGTTATCCCCCTTTGAAATTAAGAACACATTCATTATTCGAGCTTATTCCTAATTTTTGATTTTGTTGTTGATTTAGTTAGACAATCATGCTACAATCTTAGTTGTGAAGAATAAAGATAGCATTTTTAGTATGTTTATATTGAACAATGTGATGATATGCAATTTTTGGGAATGTTTATCCGGATGCTGTCTGAATTGGTGTAGCAGATCTCATCATTTCGTGAGAGCAAGTCCGATGATAGGCGGTTTTATATATTTACGGCTACAAAGACACTTCATCTGAGGACTGATTCAAAGAGAGATAGAGTAGCTTGGATACAAGCCTTGGTCTCAACCCGGAGCCTCTTTCCATCTAGATCGCTAAATGATAGTCTCTCCCTTGTATCACATGATTTGTCTATCTCAACTGACAGGCTTAAAAAACGTTTACTTGAAGAGGGTATCAATGAGAACCTTGTAAAGGATTGCGAGCAGATCATGCTATCGGAGTTTTCTGAAGTACAAGGACAAGTTAAAGTTCTCTGTGAAGAACGGTCCTATTTGCTAGACACATTAAGGCAATTGGAGGTAACTAATAACCACTAACTTTCGATTGGAGATATTGGTAGTGATCTTCTGTATGTTTATGCTCTTTTACACATCTGAATGAATTGTTCTTTTTTGTTCATTGCATTATCATGTCAATTTTAAAATTGTTGTGATCGATCCTTTTCTTGAACACAAACTATTTAATGGGAGGATGGATTCAAGTATTTGTTCGTCTTGAAGTGAAAAAAAATACCAAGGGTGAAAAAAGTCTTCATCTTTTTAACAATACAAACATGACCCTAGCTCATGTAGATTAAATGTTATTGACTAGCGTATTTCTCGAGAAAATCCTTGGTTTTGTGCATCTCCAATATCTTCATGGATCAGGTAGCAGCTTAGCATTTCCTGAGTGGTAAAAATATGTCCTACGTGCTTCTAACATGTACTATGCTTTCTAATCTCCTTTTGAAATTTGTTTGAAAACTAAGTATTATAGTGCCCGAGCAAGAGCAGAGAGTCAATAGAACGACACATGATGATGCCGATAGGGTTTTGAATTGAAAAAAAAAAATATAATTTGCAGGTAGTTAATGAAATTTCTACTGTTCATTTGTAAAATTTGAGACTATTACAGCATATTGGAAAAGTGTGAATGCTTTGTAATTGATGGGAGTGCCTGGACAAAAATAAGTTGCTATATATTTTAATTTATGGAATAAAGAATCACTAATATATTCTACCAAACATAGACCAATATAATATTAATTTCGAACATAGAGGTTCACGTTTGTTTTCTTAGTATTAGTGTTGAGTAATGACTGACATGATACTTTTGTCTTTGCATTGCAAGTGATGAACAGGCTGACAATTGACAAAGCTGATCCAAAAACTATTTGAATTGTAATATTATGTTCAGTACCATGGCTTCTCTAATGTTTGCTTTAGATCTTATATTTCTGGATATAACTATTTGTTTTCTTATAAGGTGGATGGTTGCAGGTATTATTTTGTCAAGTATGCATGCTTTGAAATAAGCTTGCATTGCATAACCCCAATAATAATTTTTTTTCTTAATTTTTTTATGCAGGCGGCTAATATCGAGGCTGAAACCGCAGGAATTCCAGATGGCGAATATCAATTGACAAAGCATGAATTTTCAAGTTTAGGACGTGGAAAATATAGTGGTATGGTACCTGGCACTTCATCTTCCTATTTTAAACACATTACTTGTACAAATTACTAGAATTTTGTCTTTCTTCTGATCACTGAAGTTAACCACTGCTTGCACAACAAAAAATTGAGGGGATCTGGTGTATTCTCATGGAGTTGAAATATTTTAAATACTGGATGTTATACAACTTCTTTCTTGATTGTAGTGATGTTAATTGGTTGTCTCATATTTATTGAGCAATAGTTCATTAATATTCTGCTATGCTTTATTTATTTATCTTTTTTATTTTTAAAAGGTTTCCTGCTCAACCAATTTGCATCAATAACTATATTTCACAAAGCTTTTTCCCATGTAGTCTTATCCCTGGTGTCCTATTATGAATTTCAGAATATAGCACAACTGAATCATCTGATGATATTGAGAAACAAGAGCTTGAGGAAGTGTCAGATGAAGATGGAACCTCCTTTTATGACACAAAAGAATATTTTACTGAACCGACATCAATGACAGAAGCTGCAAAGTACTCAGAGAATCATAGGAGATTTAATCAACTTGACAGTGAAGAGAAAATGCGTGCTGATAAGCAAGTTTGTAGTTCTGGATATCCACATATTGAAAGGCGAAAAAAGCTTCCTGATCCGGTTGAGAAAGAGAAAGGGGTCAGTCTGTGGTCCATGATCAAAGACAATGTGGGGAAGGATCTCACACGAGTCTGTCTCCCTGTTTACTTTAATGAACCAATATCCTCTCTTCAGAAGTGCTTTGAGGACTTGGAGTACTCCTATCTTTTGGACAGAGCCTATGAGTGTGGAAAAGCAGTAAGAGTTGCATACTTTTTAGTCTATTAGATGCTCCTCATGTCTTGATTCACATTGAACAACCTTTTCATTATTACACAATGCAAATATCCAAGTGTCTTGAGTATTGCAAATTCTTTATTGTGTTTCTTTACATTGCTGTCCAATGTTTTTTACACTTGCATGTGAGTTTTATAAATTATGCACGCTCCAATTCTATTGTCAACAATGAGATGGTAAACAACACGGATTCTCTATGGAAAGTGATAGATTTTATTCTTCTTTATTTCTGGACATTTCTCACAGATTAAGGTCTATGCAACAAACATCAATGTATTTATAAGCATTTTAAATATCTATGAGTAATTAGGAAACCTGAGAACTTCAGCAACTGATCTCCTCTCTGTTGATGTTTCCTTGCTGTGATACTGACTTGTACGTTAAGGTGCCATGTGAAATAACAATAGCCGATCTAACATCTACGGGGAAACCAGTGCCCCCCCAAGTAAATATAATTGACTCCATCAAACAATATGTCTTGAATTCTATGCATGGAATTTGGCTAAACCTTAACATATTTTGACCAGTAGACGTTGATGGATTTCAGATAGCATTTAAATTCTATAATTGCTCGTATAAAATATCTGAAGCATGCAGTAAAATGCATGCGTTGTGAAGTCTCAGTTTCTTTCATGTCATGGACTTATTGGCATGTTTTTAGCATCAAATATTTCATGAAAAAGGAAAATCTCATTGGATTGCTGTTTGGTCCTCACTGTTGCAATGTGTTTTATTTTTCAGGGCAACAGTGTCCTAAGGATCCTAAATGTTGCTGCTTTTGCCATCTCTGGATATGCTTCCTCTGAAGGCCGGCACTGTAAACCCTTCAATCCTTTGCTAGGAGAAACTTATGAAGCTGACTTTCCTGATAAAGGAGTTCGTTTCTTCTCTGAAAAGGTCAGTAATATTTATATTGAACTCAAATTGATCGCCAGCTGCTGACTGAGCTTTTATTGAGATATACTTTTCTATACTGAATGAAAGATTATGACATATACTTTGGCAGAGTTTCAATTTATTGCATAGGAAATTTTTTAGTAAAAACAAGACTGTTTAGTGTCCTAATAAATGCGGAAGGGCCTGCCTGCACCACACTTTTTTTTAAAAAGGGGAATTAAATTTTTTTATAAATCGCAACACTTGGGAAGAAAACTAGATGCTGGTCAAATCACTGTCCAGGGTTTGGGAGTAAAATTCTATGTGAAATTATTTAAACAAAATAGAACGGCTCATTTAGTTTGTCAAATAGGTGAAACGAGCCAAACAAAATGTTCTTTGGGAAGATAAGGAACTGTCTGGTCATGAATGCTTTTCTCTTCAGATGAAGTACATTTCAATGATATTTTGAGTTGAAACAGGTTAGTCACCACCCAACTCTCATTGCCTGCCACTGCGAAGGTAGAGGGTGGAAATTCTGGGGTGACAGCAACCTCCGCACAAAATTTTGGGGGCGGTCAATTCAGCTCGACCCTGTTGGAGTTCTGACCCTTGAGTTCGATGATGGTGAAATATTCCAGTGGAGCAAGGTATACACTTCTGTGTGACTGTCTGTGCAGGACATGACCAGTGAATTCTTTTGATCTTCTAACTTCCATTTCTATCAGTATGGTGCATTTGATTTGACACAATATTTGCTTCTGTCAGGTCACAACAACTATTTATAATCTTATCCTTGGAAAAGTGTATTGTGATCACCATGGGATGATGCATATACAAGGAAATCGAGAGTATTCATGCAAACTCAAATTCAAAGAACAATCTATTCTTGACAGAAATCCTCACCAGGTTAGAAGATGTTAGGTCTTCTGTCTTCATATGGTTTCCTCATTAGAATACAACATGGCTGGTCCTAGTTCTAGTTATTTTCCAATTCATTCTGTGTCCTGTATTTATAGGTCCAAGGGTTCGTTGAAGATGTTTCAGGTAATAAAGTAGCTTCGTTATTTGGGAAGTGGGACGACAGCATGCACTATACTACTGGGGATGGCACTGGCAAGTCAAAGGATCGCATTACCTCATCTAATGCCACCTTGCTTTGGAAAAGTAATAAGCCACCTCCCAATCTGACTCGGTACAACTTGTCATCATTTGCTATTACTCTAAATGAATTAACGCCAGGACTCCAGGTAGTGATGATTTATCATATAGATTTTCTAGTAACCATTTTCCTTTTCCACGTTTGCATCTCTAATTGTTTTTTATAGCCATGTCTGATCCCGGGTATTTGATAACGGATTAAGGAGAAGCTCCCGCCCACGGATTCCAGGCTTAGACCAGACCAGCGGCATTTAGAGAACGGGGAATATGAAAAAGCAAATGGAGAGAAACAGCGGCTGGAGAAGAGGCAAAGAATGGTATATTCAGAGCTCTTGATCTTTCTTTACTTAATTATACTTAATGTTAGTTCAGATATGTTGGAATAATTATAAGAACTTGGTGTGTGGACGTGGACTTTCTAGTGGCGATGGAAGAAGATTTCCTTTTTGCCTCGGCTAAGATTTGAACTTAATCACTATTAGTAACTTGAGATTAGATATCACTGGTGTGATTATGCTGTTGCTTGTGCTACATATGAACTAATGAGATGCGGACAATTAGGCTGTTATGTAGTTTTTTTTAGTTTACTGATGCCTGGATGTTGATTGATTCTGTTACTTCGATCAACATCATTTAGACCCCTATATATCAGAGTATAAATCTGGAAGAAATGATAGTTAAGAATTCTTTGAATGGCTAGATTTGAATATTAAGAGCTGGATGAGTCATAAACCTTATATGTGCACTCACAAAGACCCGTCATCATTCCTTATTGGAGGTCACTATACTTTCGTTCATTCTATGCAGTCAAGGAAATTACAAGAGCATGGATGGAAGCCAAGATGGTTCCAAAAGGAAGGTGAAAACGGATCTTTCCGCTATGTTGGTGGCTACTGGGAAGCCCGAGAGCGGGGAAACTGGGATGGATGTCCAAATATATTTGGCGAGTTCAATGAAGAACTTGTGGAATCTTCTGAAGGGCCTTGACTTGATGGAGGTGTATATTATTCTAAAAACTGCATTTTTACGCTTTCTTGAAAGTGCAACTTCTTTGAAAACTTTTTGTGCTGGTGCACCATTGTTTGTGGTGAAACGAGAACCTAAAGCATGAATCAATACGGACACTATATCCTAGTCTAGAAATTCTTTCACCAATTGTTTTTTTTTTTTTTGACCCGGCATGTGCTCTGCCCATGCCATGCTAGCTGGTGAAAGGGTTAAACGATGAAGGAGTAGACATGCATTGTGATACAGTAAAACGAAGTCCCTCTAAAATTGTGTTTACCATTCATAGAAAATTCCTTGTGTTGAAAACGAAATTTCTAAGCAGCAAAAAAGTGGAAATCAAAACTGACCACAGACAATAGCCCTTCTATTAGAACTGATCTGTGCTTATTGATGATGCAGAAAGGGTTGTCATAGAGCAAGATGCGGACATCAATTTGGTTGGGGTTGTTCCAGATTCCAGGCCACTTTCAAAGGTTGTAGTCCAAGGTTGACAATGTTTTTCCTGTGGACACTTATTGAGCACCTTAATTTTTCAGTTTACAGAGGATGGACAGGATAGAGCCTTTTCCTTGTAGCATTCGTAATTTTCTGCTATAAGGTGCTATTTGTGTAATGTAGTCTCTCTCTCCCTCCCTCCCTCTCTATTTGTTACAGTTCTTTGAACTACACCAGCCATTGGCTGGAAATCTTATTTTGATATTTATTTATATTTCTGTCAGAAATAAAAGAAAAAGGAAATGTATTATTGCCATAATCCCACACCAACTTAATTGAAAATAAAACACAAGTATTCGGAGAACCTTCAAAGCTTTTTTGATTAGATCAAACTTACTTTAAATTGAAAACATACACGCACACACACACACCCCTTTAACTATTCTAATCTAACCAGAAATCTAATTATCCAATTAAACAAGAATTCTAATAAATTAATTTAATAATTTTATTGTTTTAATCAAAGATTCCTACATGTATTAGGATTATAATTAATATCTAATAATTTATCTCTTAAACTGATGTTCTTAACACTTAATTTATTAATGAAGAATATTTTTTAATTTTATTTTGAATATTTATTTTACATTAATGATCTTTTATCTTTGAAGTTTTGTTATTTTTCAAGTACTGTTTATCATTTTGACATCAATTTCATCACTCATAGTCTTTCGACACTTTATTTTTTTATAGCATCTTCAAAAATTATATAATTATAATAAGTGAATAGAACAAAATGAGTAAGTGAATCATCAAATTGATTGGTTTTAATTATTTTATAAGCACGCATCCATGCATGTTTTTTTTTTAACATGTTATAATCATTGACCATTATAAGTTAGCTTTGATCATTTACTAGTTGTGATGTATTTTCCATATGCTTTTCATGTTTCTTATCATTAAGTGTATTTTTGTTTTCATATTTAAGGAAACTTGTTCCAACTTTTTTTCTTGCCTTTTCTTTTAAAAAAATGATATGTTAAAATTTGTTTCTCTCTCTCTCTCTCTCTATCTATCTATCTATCTATCGATCCATTTATCTATCTATCTCAAGGCTTTCTCTTTATCACTAGATTAGTTTTAAATCTCTTCATGCCTCTTATAAAAACTATCTCCAATACCTTATTATGCATATTTATGCCTTATAAGAAGTTTAGATGTTTTTTATTTTAAATCCTTTTGAACCATTGATTAGTACTTAAAAGTGCATTTTTATCATGGTTTTATATCATCATTTTGCACTTGAAGTATCAATAACTCCTTAACCAAAGCATGTTTTATAATAATATATCTAATAATATAAGATACATTTAATTTGTGGTAAATGT
>NW_011499851.1:447516-536711 GCF_000495115.2 Populus euphratica
TATTATTATTATTATTATTATTATTATTTTATTATTATTATTGTTGTTGTTGTTATTGTTATTGTTATTGTTGTTGTATTATTGTTATTTATAATTTGTAAAAATAACCTCCTTGTGGTTCGACCCCGGTCTTGCCGGGTTATTTATTACTTCGACACTCCTACACTTGGGAGAAGACATCAACCTTTTAGTCATGTCAACCATTAAGAGTGCTCTTGCTTTGTTTTACTCATGAAATCTTCACTTATAATTAAGTAACTTAATATTTTGTTTATGTTGATCTTATATTGCTTTTTTCTCTAATTTAAGGCTATAACACTCATCTTTGAGCAACCTAAAAATAACTTTTTTATTCTTAATTACATGTTTAACTTCCTTTCTTAGCTCTTTTTTTTTTTCATTATTAATCAACTTCCACTCAATTTCAATATCATATTTGTTTCGATCAAGAAGTAGATTTCTTTTCTCATTAGCATTAATATCACCACACTTGACAAAATCTTGATAAAATTTATTTAAATAAAAAAAGACAGATTTATCTCCACTAATATAATTGCTATACTCAGTATCTAAATACCATAAATATTTGTGATTTTTCTTATTTATATTACAAGCCATCAATAAAGACGTTTCCTCTTTATTCTTTATAAAATTAGATTTTCTACCACCATTTTTATTCAAATTTGTGTGACATTCAAATTTGTAATGTCCATATCTATGACATTGAAAGCATTTAACTCTTGATTTGTCCATTAACTTTGGCATATAAAATATTGAATGATAATAATCATATTATTTTTTTTTTATTTTTGAGAATTAAAAAACTGATTATCTTTATATTTATAACATGGTGAAAATTTACCATTATTGTTTTTTGTGTTCCTTCCTTTTCATCTTACGCCTTTTTGTGAGGTACAAAAATTATTATTAGATAAAACTTGTAAAACTTGCTCCTCCTTGTCTTATCTATTCAATTTTTGCTCATTAATTAACAATGAGCTTTGCAATTAATCAATATCCTTACCTTCCTTTATTGAACAAACAATAAAATTGAATTTTGGCATCAATGATTAAGGGTTTTCTTAATGAAGGTTATATCCTTTATTTTATTGTCATGGATTTACATCTTGTTAACAATTGTCATTGTTTATGAAAAATAGTTTATGACTGACTGTTCTATATTCATCCTAAGTAATTCAAATTCTATTCAAGGTGCTTGAAGTTATTAATTTTCCTTTTGCTCTAGTTGTTTCCGGGTGCTTCTTTCTCATTAAATCCTAAATACACTTAGAGATTCCCTTCCAAAGAATGGTTTTCAAGATTGATAAGTCAATTAATTAGAAAAAAATAATTATTTACCTTAAAATCTTTTAATTGTTGTGCTTCTATCTCTGTTATATGCATATCTGTTATTGTTGATCTGGATGATGTGGATAATAGTTGAAGTATTTCTTGAAAAACAATTTGCTAATACTCTTTTAATCATTTTTTTTTCATTAACACATACTTCAATGATCCTAACAACCATCAAAGAATGGAATGGCCGGTTGAACACAATAACCGATAGCCTTATAATTAGTTATAACATGCCACACGGGTATGAAATAGATGAAGTTTAGGTAGATTGTTCGAAACTACAAACGAGGAGCTTGCGTAGTCGGTAAAATTTCTCAAGTGATTTGGCCTCAAAATGCTGCTTATAACCAAATAAATTTCACTATTTTAACCAAAGAAAAGGAACTAACAAGTTCTGTCCGATTGCCTTTCACACACACACGCACAAATGGGCGTCATACTTGCAATGTAATAACTTCAACTCCGGCGCATATATAGAATTTTTTCTTCTTTATAAAAAATGTGAATTGCAATATGGATTAAATTAATCAAATTTGCATGGCAGGTTGCCTATATACAATACAGAGACTAATTAGTCCAAGGTTTATAAACAATTAGAAAAAAGATTTAAGTTTATACAGTTAAAGAATGCTAAAAACTCAAATACAAATAACACATTGTCATAGACTTAAACCTATCAGATTTCATATAAAAATCAATTGATGAATACAAAAACATTTATCTTATAAAGCAATTTTTGATACCTCATCTAATAAATGGAGTTATTTGATTTAAATGGTTCTTTGGTGTAATTTTTATGCTGTAATTACATTATATTGTAGTTAAATAAATGAAACTAATCATTGATCATCACATCCAATTGAAAAAAATAAGAAGTTGAATTTATGCTCCGCATGCACGAGGGCCATTCTAATTAAAATGAGAAAATGATTCCAATGAAACATTATCGAACAGTACTTGTCACACAATGAAAACACAAATAACTAGGAAATAATTCCTAGAATAGGAGCACACGCTGCATCAGAAGCAAGGAAAGGCAAGGCAATACAGTGCATGATTAGGCACAAATGAAGTCAGAGGGTAGCTTCTTCCCGCATGTGTTGATAAGCAAGCTTAAGGAGATTGGGATATCAATGTTAATGCCAAGGATGTTAGCTTTGATAGCAGTGCAGAGGCACACGGCTGCTTCAAGATCAACAAGTCCTTGAAGTACTGTGCAACAAGGTGTGTCCGGTGGGCTTCCAACAACCCCACCAATAGCACCATTAAGCAACTTGGCACAGACACCCAGCTTTAGGGCATCTCTAGGGCAGCGATTTCTTGACATAATTGGGTTTGGATTGGGGTTTGGGATAGGCTTAGGCTGAACACAAGTGTTGCACCCACTTGCTAGGGCGAAGAAGAGAAGGTTGAGGAAGAGGAAGAGAACCGCCGATGAACTCTTGGAACCCATCTCCTCAGACTTCACTATATGGAAAGTAGAGACGAAATGCCGTCGGAGTAGCAATTTGCTTATAGTATTGTGGAAGTGCATGAGCGTTTTATAGAGTGGAATGGACTCCTTGGAATGCGTTGCTACAATTGATACGACAAAACAGTACGCATAAAACAAAATGTCGACAACCAGAGAGGAGAGCATGTGAATTGAGCAAGGCTGGCTGTGAATTTAGCTGGCAACGTAAGAGATTCTAAGATTAATACAGGTGGGTTTTTGTCATAATTAGTTTTTTAGGTATTTATTTTTTCATTCCCCGGATCACAAGATTGATTAGTGGCTTGCTTAGGCACCCCGTGAACATAATCCTGCGGCCTCGTGCTAGGGTTTGCGACTCAACAGGTAGATCGTTTTAATTGTACAGAAATCTGGATTTTCCATTTTTATAAATGGGCCAGAGAGAGATACAAAAGATGCAGTTCAGAAGCCCACACAAAGGGAGTTAAGAGAGCACATGAAGCCGAGAACCAGACCACTGGCATCTGACCCAGGAAAAGACTAGAAGGCTCTGACATTAGACCCAGTATATGTGGGTCCATGACGATGGAAAAAATGGCTAGACAACAACACTAGCCCGCAATCACTGAGGAGAGTGACTCAAGAAGAAAATTCAATTTTAATAGGTACTCAATAAATTTTCTCTTCCTTCTCTGATCCCATCTCACTTCTTATGATATATTGATACATAAAATATAAGGAAAAACACAAAAACAATATAGAAGGGCAATCGTGGGTTGAGTGAGGGGTTGGATCTTGGATTTAGATCTTTAATTTCCTAGCATAGCTTTAATTAGCCTCCTAGACACTAAAATTTCTACATGTCCATCATGACCCAAGCTTTTTATAACAAAAAAAAATTAAATTTATTGGATTTGTGATCAAATTAAATTAAAAAAGCTAGTTCAAATATATTTGAAGAATCTTACTTTAGTGTCCCTTTAGTTAAGGGTATTTTAAATAATTTCCAAGCTAATTTTTCTAAAATACTATTTAGATAAATGATATTTGAAGTAAATTACACCTAGCATATCTATAAATAAATAACAAGGCCACAAAATTAAAATAAAATAAAAGGCATATAATACAAAAGATGAGCATAAAAGACAAAAGGGAATAAAAAAGTATAGATTGAAAAACAAGTATAAATACTTGGAAGTTCATTCAAAGAAATTCAACTTTATCAAAAAAGTAAAAGAATAAATATTTCTTTATAAAATCAAATCAAATTAAATTAAGTTAAGATTTTATATAATTAAAGCTTTTATACTGGTATGAAGACTTTTTATCTTCATCAAATTAAATCAAGTCATAATTATACATCACATGAATAAAGCTTTCGAGCTTATATGAATATTTTTTATCTTCATTAAATCAAGTTAATATTTCACACAGTTAAAGCTTTTTTAATTCCTGTAAATATCTTTTCATTTAAAATAAAATTAAAATTTAGCTATCAATTAAAGGATTTTTATAGGTTAAGAGCACCTCAATATTTTTTCTTATAATCAAAGTTATTATTGTAATTTTGATATGAATCTTAGTACATTTTTAATATGTGAAATTCTATGTGTATAGTTACCATAATGAAAGGAAAGGTAATTGTTGGTCAAATAATTTTTTTTTTAATTGAAGAGATTCAATTAAGTCAAAAATTGCTACGTGCATGTTTCACAAAGGATTCTCTAATCAATGATATCCAGGCTATCTAAGACCAGGCAAGAGATCAGACAAAGAACGAGATCCAATGCCAACGACTTTCAAAGCAGCTACCTTTAAGGCTTCTCAACTAGCTAGCGAAACATTGAAAACTGAAATCGTTGAAAAATTCTTCTTGTTTTTTCTTTTTCGAATTTCTGATCAGAGTTATAACGTACCCACGATGTTGTAGATTCAATCAAATAACAAAAATCGTTTTGTTTTGTATTTAGTCTTCTGCACTCGCCCTTGTCAGGAATCTATCGAAGAAGTTAGAATTGCCTTACGGATCAGGCCCTAATTTTCTGTTGGCTAGTGAGTTCACATACATAATATTGACAAATGGCCGTCGACCTGCGCGCTAACAGAGGAGATTAATGCGCAGGCATAAATTCCTAGTATTCTTGTTTTAGCTTCGAATTTCCAAATGTAAATCATTAACGCGTAAGCATTCATCTTCACTAGACAATGATGAAACCAATTAGAATCATATACCGATCTGTGATCAGTGATTAAACCTATAATTAAAATAAGATCATGGATCGGTTGCAAGATTGGATCGATGCTGACTTGGTTAAGAAATCGCAATCAAATTAACACAGGCTAGTGGATCTAAACTGGCTCCACAGGGTATGAATGGAGGGAAGATTAAGAAATCGTAAAAATGGTTGAAGTTGATATTTTCTTCGGCTGTAGCAGACATAATTTCATCAAAATCCGCAGTGGACCCCAGATGGTAGGTTTTAGGGTTGCCCGTGACACTCCATCCAGCAAGCAACTTCCACATGAATCAAATAAGCCAAGACGGAAGTGTGTTTACTTACTACACAATTTATATAAATCCACAAGATCCAAGTTTTATTTTCATAAATAGTACATTCGAAACACTAATTAAAAGGGGAAAAAACCCATAGAAAAATCCAGCTGTGATTGAAATTATGGCTATCCATTATTTGGCGTGTTTAACAAAAACCACAAAAAACAATTTTCTTGAGGTGCTAGGTTTATCTCTGCAAATTTATGCATGGCTTGATTGCAATGGATCTCCTGATATGGATCAGTGGTAGTACTTCCACGGTGAAAGATGAGTTGTGATTAGCATTGTCAGTGTCATTTTAGTTTCCTTGCATGCTTATTTTATTTTTCTCAAGTCTGCTCTTCACCTTGTGAGCTCTATTTTGCACCCTCGTTGTTTTCATAGTGATTCCATACGGCTTGTGAAGAAAAATGGTAAGGGATTAAATTACGAAGTCAATCGTGAAGAAGGAGCGTTTTGAAGGGTGACCATTGGGGAAAGCTTAAGATCATGAAAACCGATTTGTCCTTGGCAGCAGACAGTGTAGGATCTGGCCTAATATAGAAGGGAGGTTACGTAAGAGATATTTAACACCCTCCATGATGAGAATGAAAGTAGAAAAGAATAGCAGTCTTTGAAAAAGGAAGTGAAAATGAATAATTTTCTATTTTAGAAAATCCAACCCTCCACCAACTCTGATATGGGACATATGGCGACTCAACTTTGTTCCATCACGGGACACTCGAACAACCAGAACATCTTTAATTATTCTGTGGATGCACAGGATTAATGAAACCAGAATGACCGAGATTTCGGCTAACTAGATATATCCATGGTAATAATGCTAGGGCCAAGGAACATGGCAATTTGCAAAACCCTAGCTACAGAACAAGCATCCAAGAGTTTGCCTAAAATTCTGCCTGTCTGCTGCCAGCTAATTAAATTCCCAGGATCACACATGGGTGCATGGGCTTCTTCCATTTCTCTTGTTATTTTGTCTCAACATCAAATTAACGGACTGGACCTCCTTGACCTCTATAAAAACCAACTCCTGATTGCACATCCCTTCATCACTACAAGTGCTCTCTTCTATAGCTTCTATTAGCTAGCTAGAAGGCACTGTAACTACTAAATTCAAAGAAAGCGATTAGCGTTTGAGAGAAATGGCTCCCAAAAGAACCACATCTCTTGCTCTCTTCCTTGCATTCAACCTTCTCTTCTTTTCCCTAGCCACTGCTTGTGGAGTTGGTTGCTCCTCTCCTAATCCTAAACCAAAGCGCCCAAACCCGAACCCAAACTCAAACCCAACACCAAGCCCTTCCAGTGGAAGGTGCCCTAAGGATGCACTTAAATTAGGCGTGTGCGCTGACTTGCTCGGTTCATTACTTAACGTCACCATTGGCTCACCCCCAGTAAAACCTTGCTGCAGTGTCATTCAAGGCCTTCTTGATCTCGAGGCTGCTGTTTGTCTTTGCACTGCCATCAAAGCTAACATCTTGGGGATCAACCTTAACATTCCACTTTCCCTAAGCTTGCTTGTCAATGTCTGTGGAAAGAAGGTTCCCAAAGACTTCCAATGTCCTTAAATATATTTATATCTTTCCATCATGGTTTCATTACAGTGTCATTTTGCATGTTCTGAAGTATGATTTTCTATTAAGAATTGTGTGATGTAAGGAAAACAGCTGCTTGTTTTCGCTTGTTACGTGCTTTTCTCTTTTATTCAGTTTCCACGAATAAGTTTAGTTTTCCTTGATGATTTCCAATGTATTCAATATTTTTATACCAAATGAATGTTTCTGTCAGTAGTTGATGGTCGTGATTGAAATGCAATGTTCTCCAATCTTCTGTTAAAATAAACCCTTTAATTTGTCTATTCCTGTTTAAAATCTTTGCGTGGTAAAATCATGTCCCATGCATGTCTACAATTTTGCAATAAAGTATGTATGCCTACACTGGATGCTTCAAAGGATTTAAGTATTTCGATCTTTTATATCATGCATTTATTCTAGCAGCCTTTTGATGTTCTCAATTGGTTTGACATTTAGGATTTTTGACTCCTTCGTTGAAGCTATTTAAGGCAATATATACCATATTACAACTAATAGTTAAGTCTGGGTTCCATTTAAAAATACTTAAATCTTCTGATTGGTAATCCTTTCCTATTTTTTTGTATTATCAAGTATTTTTAAATTATTAGCTAGATGCATGTGGGATAATTTATCCAAGGAAAAAGAAGAATTAAGAAGAGAATATCATTTAATTTAATTGATAATATTTTCAACCAGCCATTGTTAACTTAAGAATCCTCTTGGGTTTGAAACTTACTCATTCTTGTCATTATCTTGTGTTTAACTATTTAATTTTAATTGAAGATAGAGTGAAGATGGTATTGTTTGATCATCAAGGTTCATATTATTTTAAGAAACCATTTTAATTCTAAAATTTTAATTTAAATGAGATTTTAAGAATGATTTTATATTATTTTTCGACAATAATATTAGAAAATATTAAAGACATTTACTTAATGTACCGAACAAATTTATTTTTCATAATTTTAATAATAATTAAGTATAATTCTCTCTATAAAAATACCTTGTTATCTTAGTAAAAACAAAGGTATAATTAATCTGGTAAAAATATGTTTTGAAATTATTAGGAATTAGTAAGGCATCATAAAATTTATTTTATTATTTTTGAAGTTATATATATACAACATTTTAAATTGATCATAGAAATACCCCTCTACCAATGGAGTGCTTCTTTTCCAAAAAGGAATGCGGTCTTTAATTCAAGGTTTACACATGTCATCTCTTATCAACCAAAGAAGAAGAAGAAGAAGAAGACAGCAAATACGAACTAGCTAGTTTAAGCCAAGTCGAAAAATATCGGTGATCATGCCATTAATTTCCTTCGCTTGCAATTAATATTAACAAGAGCTTTCTCAGATCGATGCCTTTGAACATTATTTTTGCATCGATCTAAGCAAAATTCCATAACAGTTGTACCCTTTTCTGTCAAATGAAAGCTAGTGCAGTTCCAAAACGGACATTTAATTTCCCAAAATCGTTCGGTCCAAAACTTTGTGTACACACACACACACACACACAAAGTTTTGGGGTTTTTATTTTCCGGGTGTGAAAGGACTTTTCACTGGATTGTGCCCCGAAAATATATTCAGAAGAAAATTAACACTAACTCAAAGCCACGACAATAATCAAGCTTGGATCGCACTAAGTGGAGACAGCAAGCATGTCTTTATTTTCCAGAACTGTTTCTAATTATTCCTTGGAGCACTTCTACTGCTAGAAGTAGCAGTTAAAGGAGAGTACTGCTCTCTTTAATTAGTTCATTAATTGATCAAGAGCACCAACGCATTCCATAAAAAGTCGATAGCAACTTCAGCCCGTGACTGAGAACTTTGCTTAAGGTAAACGCGTTCCATGGTCACATGCAAAGAGAAAAACAGTTAACATTCCCTTCCCTTTCACTTCCCCGGTGCTCGAAAAGACAAAGATTCCATGTTTTGTTCGATTCAAACTTACCAAAACGCTTAGTTTTCAAGAAGTTAATGATGATATATGGCCGTCCTAAACGTGTTGAATATACATACCCTTGTTTCTGTATGTTTTTGAGGCCTAATGATGCGAAAACGACGTGTCATTTGACCTCCTGTCAAATGTTTGTTTGTTAGTTATAAAATAAACCCAATTAAGGAATCAATAAATTTTGTGTCCTTGATGGCTATTAAGTACACAAGTTTCAATCCCGTGAACAATCCTTTGTGCTTTCCAGCTTTTCATTCTGCATACGAACAACGATGGATAGTTACGCTTTAATTATATTTCAGTTGAAAAAACAAAAACTAGCCTGGATTTTCAGTACATTGGAACTAATTTAGTCACTACCTTTTATTTTAATCTGATTTTGGTCCCTTATCATGTTTTTTTGTTTGGAATGTCATCCTACCATCAATTTGTTCAAGTTGTCTGCACGTGAAATGCACGCTAGCGATCACAGTTTGATATATGTGATTGGTTATTAAGGGTGTGTTTATTTTTTTGGTTTAACATGCCTTTTAATTTGTTATGTTGCATGAGAAATATTAAGTTGATATTTTTTTAATATTTTTGATATATTAATGTAAAAAAAATAATAATTAACTTTTAGAGGTAAAATTAATGATCAATTTGTTAGGGGAAAAGAAAATTAAAAAACTAGGGGTCAAAGTGTAAAATAAGGAGAAAGTCCTTTACCAATTTATTTGGTATGAATTCTTTTTTCTCCCTCATACCATTTCTTCTTTCTCTAGAGTCCCCATATTTTTTATTGTTTCAATTTTGATATGAAAACTCATTTTCTTTATATTTTCATTGCTTAGTTGGGAAGAGAAGAGATAAAATCTTATAAAAATAGTGTGAAGAGAGAAAGTTATTGGTTTACCTATTTCTTGGTGATAAAAATTATTGTTTTTTATGTCAACAATTTCCATTTAGCAAGGAAGCTTAATGGAAATGGTTTTTTTCTTTAAATAGTCTTGTAAATGGAGATCAAGTTCAATTTAGGTTTTTTTCAAAGTTTTTAAACCCGGCCCGGTTTAAGGTCCAGGTTCCGAGTTTTGACAGGGTCACCGGATTTTGATCAGGTCGGACAGGCCGGCTGGATCAATTTTAAAAAAAATTCAAAACGGCCTTGTTTTAGTAAAAAAAAAAAACAAAAATCAACGAGTTGCAACCGGATTTTGCCAAGTCGTCGGGTTTCCGGGTCAACCCGCCGGGTTGGCCAGGTCACATCGGGTGATGGATTATCCTATTTTTTCATCAACCCGGCCTGGTTCTAGTCTTGGGTCGGCCGGGTCCCGGGTCAACCTGTCGGGCCGGGCCGGGTTTCAAAACACTGGTTTTTTTTACTCAATTGATTTTGATTTTGTTTTAATGATTTTAGGGTCATTTCAGTGGTTTATAAAGAATTTATATTGTTTTTGAAATGTTTTGGGTTGGAAATGACATGAAAAATTAAAATTGTGACATAAAGAATCCTTCCCCTAAATTTTTAACCACCATATTGATAACTGGATAGTCTAGCAATCAACATATTATTTTTTTTAATAAAAAAAAAGTGATAAATAATATATTATCCACCCTTATAGAATGTAAATAAATAGTATCAAATATGCAAGCTGGAGCTCGAAGACCCATGCACTTGAATTTTTTTTAAAGATCAAGGTGTACTGGGTCAATTGGGCTACGCCTGTATGCTTGAATTTTTTTTTTTTAGATAGGATTTTTAATTTATTTTTATATTTTTTTAATTAATTCTTCTTTTGATGATTTGAGGGAAATTTTCATAAAACATAAAAGAGAAAATGTGATTATATTACAACCAAGAAGTTTATAATTTTTTTTTCATTAGATGTTTGAATTGCTAATTAAGATTTATTTTTGGTTTTTTGAAAAAAATATAATATAGAAAACTAACATATATATATATATATATATATGTATGCAACCAGGTTAATAATTAAAGATATATTTAAATTGTTAAAAATAATTATATTTTAAGGTAAATGTAAAATATAGTAACCAATATATTCACTACATGAAATACATGAGCTAAAGAATTACCTTTTAAAACAAAATTATACTCAATTTCTATTTGTATAACATATTATGATATTTAATGAATAATTAATTTCATTTTGTGTTTAATTTTATTTTTAATATTTTTTTTTATTTTTAATTAGTCTTTATATTTTTCTATCATTTAGCTAAATTAAAAAAAAATATTGAACTTAGTGGAATCTATTAGTTATATTATATGTTTAACAAATTAATTTGAGTTGATCTAAATCATTTTAATATATAATTAATATATCATTTTAATATAATGTTTTCTCAACAATTAAAAAAAAAAATTTAAATTTTTTTTATGTTTAAATAAATTTTGATAGGAAGTAATCTAGGTTGATAATATTTAAGAAACGATACTGTAAGGGACGGTGTGAGGCGCGAGGGTTTTACAGATGAAGGTCATGCGCTAGTTTGCTTGGCTCTCAAAAAAATCTATAATTGTGACCCATGCATGTCGGCACATTGGACAAGTTATAAATCAGACACATCCAGCGTGGCAACATGGAGGATAAGGATCTTGATGATTGTGGATCCCTTTGGAGTTTTCTGTAATTACAAATGAGAATGTGGTATTAATTATATTTTTTAAAATTTGAGTTTTTTTATTTAAAATATTTTTTTTTATTTTTAGATTATTTTAATATAATAATATCAAAAATAATTTTTTTTCAAATTTTTTTTAATATATTTTTAAATAAAAAATATTTTAAATTATCACCCCATCACACACTTTAATACTTTAAATTATCACCCCTGTTACACGCTTTATCCATGCTGTCCCAGACAAGCAAAACAATCTCATTAATGCTCCAACTACGTCTTCAAATCGAAAATAATACCTCTTCTTCTTCTTCTTGAAGGCGTATTTAAGACTAATCTAAGTATTGTTCGAATCGGTGATTTGATAGTTGCAGCTTTTCATGTTGATTGATATTCCAGTATTACTTGTTTGTTGACTTGTGGTAGACAAGGACAGATTATTCTTCACGTTGTAACGCATTGAACTGAAGCGATGCACGCCTCTGCAAAAGCTTCCGGCTCGCAAGCTATAAAATTAAAATTATCAAAAATCAATATAGGAGACCGTTGTGGATCAAGTGAGGTTTTTTCTTATGTAAAAAGGAAAAAATGTTCAGAAGACAAAGAAACAAGAAAAAATTGAAATCCTTTAAATAAACTTGATTAATTTAATAATATAATTTAATAAGCTAAATTCCTAATCAATCAAATTATATAGGGTAAAATTAAAAAATAAATTTAATAAAAAAATTTATCCATAACAAAAAAGTAATAATTAAATTTGACATAAAGATTAAATTAAATGTTGAGGAATACAATTGAAAACTAAATTTAATTAAAAAAACAAGAAAAAAATAATAATCAAAAGAATAGAGAGCAAAGTTAATATAAAATTTAAATAAAATCAAATGTTAAGGGTAAAAATTAAAATAAAAATCATAAAAAATAAAAATAAAATTTAATATATAAATATGGATGAAATAAAAAATTAAATTAAAATTTAAAATAAAATAAATAATAATAAAAATTACAGACAACTCTAAAAAGGTAAATTTAGTCACAAAAGAAAGAAAAGAAAGGTATATTGTGTTCATAATTTTGTCTGTTTGGTTATGCTTTCGCTGCTAATTAATCACAACGGTCTTTCTAGACGCTGAGCCATGTACAGAAGTGAAGTGGGAAATGGGTTCTGGACATCTGAGAAAAAGGCCGGTAACGGGCTTTTCTAGTAATGGTCCAGTGGGAGAATTAATAATTAGCCCATGGATTAATTTCGAATCCAACTCCTAAAATATACAAGGACTAAGTAGTTGACTCCCCCTTATCAAACATTCCTCCAAGGCTATTTATTCTTTTTATACATGACTGTGCTGCCATTCGCATGCTATATATAGGTTTTTAATTCTAATACTATGCTTAACAAGTAATTGAAATGAATTTTAAAATTTTTAATATTGATTTTTAAGATTAAAAAACAATTATAGTACTTTAAGAGTAACTAATAATGTCATACTAGTTACTTTTTAGGATTCATTTTTTTAAAAAAATAAAGAAATATAAGCAAGAGAAAATATTATGCGAAGATATTTTTATTATTTTTTTATGGATCATAGATTTTATTTTCTCTTTTATCATTAAAAACAAGCAACAAAGCATTTTGTCTTAAATAAGATTTACATGGTGATTATAATTTTTTTTATTACATAACTATCTCATTGTCTAAAACTCTAAAGACCAATTTAAATTTCTAGTTATCATAAAATTAATTGGTGAATCCTATTTTTTAAATTTTGCCTACCAATACAAATCATATATTATTAAGATGTTATTTATAACATTTATAACACATCCTTGAAGTCATATGAGTGATGAGAGTCAAATAAAGAATCCATTCACCTTAAATGCATCCATACAAGCTAGCTTTGTATCCAATTTCCAATGCTTAGATCATTTATATTTGCCATATATCAATAAATCTAAAATTAGATTGTAAAATAAAGAAACTTATATCCATAATCTCGAAATACAAGAATGGCCAATATTATGTTTCAAGATCTCAATGATCACTTCTAAGCAACAAGAAGAATAATCCAAAAAAAAAATGAAGCCAATAATGTTAAGGAGCAAAAAGCAAATAACATAGTCACAAGACTATATGGTTGATGATTATTAAATCATCAAGGAAAAAATCAAAGCATCTATAGAAAGGCCTTTCTTATGATGACTTACTCGAGAGAGTATGATATATTGGTGTAAAAGATTGAGCGGAATATGCTATTAGGTTAGCCATTTTTGTTATTACTTTCCGAGTATAAAGGACTATTGCTGTGGAATTTATTAATAGCATTCAAGGTTAAACATGACTTTGAAAGAGTTACCAAAATACAAAGAGAACGAAACAAGAAGAGAAGAGATTTCAACAATAATAACTTATCAAATACAAAGAGAACGAAACAGGAAGAGAAGAGATTTCAACAATAATAACTTATCACAATTACGAGAAAGAATGGATACCGATGCTAAGAGAAAGGGAGAGGTAAGTGTTTGTCCCGGGGTACGAGCCGACATGACATCGTCTGGCGACGACGGAGGCTTTTATCGTGCTTTCGGTGTGAGGTGTTATGTGTTGGAAAGGGTTTAGGATTTAATCATAAAATTATGATTAAAGTTTAGGAGTCGCCACCTAGTATTATGGTCACTAGGAATCTATGGTCTGTGAGAGTCTGGGTAAGGGACTGGTTGTGCAAAGGAAAGACGCATCACCCCTAGTGCACCCTACCTAAGATAAGCTGCATTGTTGTTTGATTTTTTTTTAGTCGGGTATTTATTGGTATTTTCTAAAGCTCAAGGCAGATTTATCTTCGTAAGAGAGTCTTTAACTTATTGGGTAAAATCCTAATCGTTCTAAAGTTTGAATTTTTGCGTCGCATTTATTTACATCTTATATCTTTAATATCCGAGGGTATACTTTATCATGTAATTTTATACCTCACAAATATTAAAGTCTACATTTAGATTACAAAAAAGATTGGAAAAATATTTTTGACATATTGGTCAAATCCTAATGGATAATCATAAACTAATTACGATATCCATTTTTGGATTTTTTGTTTAATATGAAAAAGATACAATTTTTATTTTTTATGAAAAAGATGCTTGGATGAATTTCATGATTTGGCCGTATGCAACAAAATATTTTTTAAAAAAAAATAGAAATTGATTTAAAAGTTTGTTTTGAGATTTTTTTTAATTTTAGAGGAAACCAAGTATTTTAATATCAGATTTATATTTTACAGTGTAAATACACAACCTGATATTATACAAAATTGATAAAAAAATATACGAGAAAATCACATTTTTTTAAGAAATGATTTCATAATTTTTTATTTTTTTTATTATATAACACACACACACATACATATAATTCATATCCTGCATGAACAGTAGGACGTGAATTATATTTCACGCCTACTGTTCATGTAGTGAACAGTAGGGAGGGGCAGAAGGAAGAAGAAGAAAAAAAAGAAAAGGAAAGGAGGCTCACCTAGCTGAAGGGGTCATTACTACTGTGATGAGGTGGTTTGGCTGGTGGCTTAGGGGGCGTCGGTTGAGGTGATGGTGGCTAAAGTTGGCTGTGGGAAGAAGAAGAAAAGGTTACAGAAGAGAGAGAAAGGCTAGAAAGAGAAGAGAGAGAAGGTCACGATGGCTGTTTGGTGGCCGGTTGGTGGTAGAAACAATGAGGGTATGTCGTGAGGATGGTGGTTGAGGCTGTGACAAATGGTGGTCGGCGGAGGAAGAAAGAAGAAGAAGAAAAGCTGTAGCGAGGAGAAAAAGGAGAGGAAGGAGGGGAGAGAGAAAGTCATGGTGGCTGATCCGCCACTGGAGAGGATTTGGGTTAATGGAAATGATAGTGGTAAAGCCGATGATGGTGGTGGTGGTGGTGGCTGAAAGCCATGGTGGAGAGAGAAAGAAAGAAGAAAATTTGCAGAAACCGGCAGAAAAACTGGTTTTTTGGCTGATTTTGGACCTCAATATTTTTTCTCTCAGACCATGAAATCCACCTCTATTTATAGACAGTGGAAGAGAGCAATTTTTTTTACGTTGGGGAAAAATTCCAGCACTTGATTTAGTTGGGAAAGATCTCAATCGTTGGCTCAAAGTAGGTATCATGGGTTGCAAATCTGCAGACAAAGGCTGACTGCGTTAGCCCTTTTAGGCTGTCACTAGAGATGATTTATTGTCATTTAGCCTAAACTAATCACATGTTATTGTAGAAAAAGTGTAGAGGATCATTTTCGTATAAGATTTGTCAACTTTGATGGACATTAGGTACATTAAATGCAGCTGCAAAATAGGTAACCTGATCAGCTTTTTCAAAGAAAAATAAGAAGATAATGAAATTCCTACATTGTAAAATGCAAATCTGGTATTAAAATACCTGGTTTTCTCCAAAATATTTTAAAAAAAATCAAATTATTTTTTTAAAAAATCTAAAAAACTTTTAAATTAATTTTCCTTTTTAACAATAAAAAAAAATATTTTGTTTTCATGCATACGGTCAAATCCCAAAAATTTTCAATCCACATTTTCATTAAAAAATTACATCTTTCTCATGTTTTGAAAATCTAACAAAATAGATATCATGACCAGTTTATAATCATCCATTACAGTTTGGTCAAAATATCAAAAACTTTTTTTCAAAATTTTTTAGGGTCCAAATGTAGACTCTAATATTTGTAGGGTATAAACTTATATGATAAAGTACATCCTCAGGTATTAAAGATATAAGGTGTAAATAAATACGATGCTAAAATTCAGACTTTAGAATAGTAGAATTTAACCCGATAAGGTAAAACTATCTCATAAAGAGAGATTTACCTTGAACTTTAGAAAAAACTAACGAATAGAAACCCGATCTAGAAAACAATCAAACAACAATGCAACTTACCTTAGGTAGGGTGTAATGGGAGCAATGCGTCTTTCCCTTACACAATCAGTCTCTTACCGAGACTCTCATCGACCATAGGTTCCTAGTGATCATAATACTAGGTGATGACTCTGAACATTAATTATAATTTTATGATTAAATCTAAAAACCTTTCTAACACCATATCTTACATAGGAGGCATGACAAAAGCCTCTACTATCGCCAAACGATGTTGCGTTGCGCGCACCCCATAAAAGTATGGATGCAATTCATGTTGATGAAACATGTTTGAAGTTTGCAATTTATTATTTTAGAAGCTAACGAGGGAGAAATAATGATGTTTCTAATGTAAAATTTAATATAAAAGAACTAGAGTTAAAATATAAAACTATAATACACCTAAAATGAAGAAGGAACAAAGATTGGATAGCTTTAATTAGGCATCCATAAGATTGAGGTAAGAATAATTTGAACTCAAAAACGAGTTCTGTCTAGCATAGGGAAACCAATGGAAGAGTTTTTTATTTTAGTTTTTAGTTTATAAATTTTATTTTTTCTTATTTAATTTAGTAATTTTATATTTTTATTGAGTTTAAATCAAAGATTAATATAAATAGAGTTGCGGTGCTCGTATTTTAACAAAGACTAGCACTAATATAAATACAAAGCTTTAATTTTAGCTCGAATAAAATTAAATTTTTTGAGGGTCTCCTGTAGTTAAGTTATGATGTTATTGATTTTTAAAGATTTTAATTTATAATAGACTTGTTATCTCCCGCTCTTCTTCACGAGAATCTATCTGGAGGTTTCATGTGGCAGTCGCAGAGGAGTAAACGCATAGAAACGGGAATGTTCAGTTTTATAAAGTTCAAGACGCTAGCTTTGATGACAGTGCAGAGACAAGCAGCAGCTTCAAGATTGACAAGATTTTCAACTAGGCTACAGGAAGGCTATGTTCGGGGAGATCAAATTCCAAGCCTCACCGAACCCAGCACATTTGCACATGCTTTCAACTCTAGGCCATCCTTTAGGCAATTATAGGTATAGGTAGATCTCACCGAAGGGAAGAGGAGGAGATTCAAGGGGAGGAGATGGGCACAAGTTGGCTTTTAAAATCCTCACCGTGAACCATGAAGCCGGGAAAAATGGAGGAGACTAACGACTTCCCTCTTGGAAGACTTTATTCAAGAATCTTTCGCGGTTGCTATAATTTTCCTGGATTGATTAGTTGTCTCACATACAATAATCCTTCGCATACCTAACTCGTCAAAGCTTCTCGTTTCCATGTCTATGACGGTGATTAAAAGAAAGCTCTGCAAAACTTCCCTCTTGGAAGACTTTATTCAAGAATCTTTCGCGGTTGCTGTAATTTTCCTGTATTGATTAGTTGTCTCACACATACAATAATCTTTCGCATATCTAACTCGTCAAAGCTTCTCGTTTTCATATCTATAACGGTGATTAAAAGAATGCTCTGCACATCAGTCAGGATCTGATATTTGCAAGTTTGAATATTCTACTTCTTTTGGTGACCACGATTTTATTTTTATTTTTATTTTTTTTCTCTCCGCCCAATTGCTAATGATGTTCTGTTAATTCTCTTCAACCGAAAACAGAATAATCAGTTCCCAGTTTGGACTTCCGCAAGCCAATTCAATTTACTGCTTCACTTCTTAGCATTATGCGCTAGAAGAGCAATTTTAAGCCCTCTAGCTATGTATGTTTGCTATTACGACGGATGGTAATTTTTAAAAATATTTTTTATTTTAAAATATTTTAAAATAATTTTTAATTTTTTATATTAGCATATCAAGAACTTTAAAAAATATTAAAAAATAATTAATTTAATGTTCTTTCTTATTAAATATACTTTTAAAATGTACTAAAATAATAAGATAAAACACAATAACAAACAACTTCGAAAGCATTTATTGATAAGTTGAACCAAATTTTATTTTGCAACCTACAGTTACCGTGTACTCTCTTTCTTCTTCTTTTTCTCCTTGTTTTTTACCTGCAATCTCCGTTCAAATGGAGTAAAATTATGGTGAAGTTTTTAGCCGTGGTGTGGATATTCTTTTTTTTTTTTTAATTTATATGGAGTGTCCGGGTCAGTTTACACATACTACGATTAATCCATACGGTTCACTGAACATCCTGCAAGTCCAGTAAATAAATAAGGCACCGTGAATATTCTATTTTCAACGTTAATGAGTGAGACCTAAGTGTTGATGTATCAGAATAAATAAAGTTACCGCAAATCACCGAAGCCAAGAATTTTAGTTAAGAAAGCCGGATTGGAAAACAAAAAAATAAATAAATTAGAAGGGGCAAAATTTATATTTTACTAGTTTCAAGACCAAAACTATATATATATAAAAGCAGGGGTCGCCAGCCCCCTCTCTCCGCCTATGAATATGCAAATCACCGCCATGGATTGAGTTTCCTTTGTTTTTTTTCTTTTGCTTGGAAAAACCCTCCTTAGAATATATATTTCTCTGTTGTAGAAGAAGAAAAATGGGGTAATGTGGCAATACCGAATTGCAATCACGGATGAACTGGAAACGTGATGATGCTATGATTAAAATGTGTGCTCGAATTGGGCAATAATATCTGTAATCAGAGTATTACTAGTGTTGCCTATTAACAATTAACAAATTAGCTTTATATAATGCCGCCATGGGGTCGGTTTCGTGGTTTACAGCTACTAACCCTTTTTTTTTTTTCATTTTTTCACAGTTTTTTTCCTTTCAATTTAATCTTTTTATAATTAAATTAAGTTAAAAAATATCATAAAATACAAAATAAAAATAAAAAGGATTGAAATGTAAAACTTGAAGAAAATACTAGCCAATCTTGAATTTTCTCCAATTTTCATTTTGATCCTAAAAATTATTTTATTTATTTTTTTAATTTTTATGTTAGAGAAATAAGAATGAAACAAGTCTGATAAAAAGTTGCTACTTTTCAGTAAAGAAACTCACTATTTTTTATATCAATACATTTAATTTTACAATAGAGGCTCAATGATAATAGTTTTCAAATGTTATTTTACTTGAAAAAATAAATCAGACTTTGCTTAGATTTTTTTATTTGATTTATTTTCTTTTCTTTTCTTTTTTGGTGTTTAGGGGTTATTAAATGATTTAGAAATATTTTTATGAAATATATTAGATTTTTTTGTAAAAATAAATTGAAAAACTTATTTTAAAATGATTTTTTGGGATATAATAGGTTATTAAAAAAAAGGTATTTTTTGCAAACTTGATTTTGAGCTTGGTTCTATTTAATAAAGAATTTTTTTTTCCAATATATTATCTTATCCAACTTATAGATTTAAGTTTGATGAGTTTCTTTAGTTTTTTTTTTTAAAACTTACTTTTCATAACCTAAATAATTTTTTCACCTCTTAAAAATCAAAATTGTCAGGTTTAATCAAACTGATTATGAAGGGAATTTATTATGTATTTAATCAGAATTAATTTTTATCAATTTTGGTTCCAAAACTCATTATAAAAAGAGAATTATTAGTAGTTTTCTACACTATTTTTCTAAATTTCATATACTTTTCATCACTTTAATCTTGTGTGTTTTCTCCTTTCCTTTAAGTTTTATTTTCCTCCAATTTGGAGCTTAAATTCAGTCTTTATTGAGACATACTTTAGTTCATTATTTTTGGTTCGTAGATCTTATTTAAAAGTGCATGTAAATAAATTGGTATTGTTAGAATCTTAGAAGGTTTATTACAAATATTTTAGTTGCACTAAGAGAGGAACAATAAAGTTTTAAGAATAAATGATTTATTATTGATAATAATAAAAGCTTTGTTATTTTAAAATGTTTCAACAAGTAAGTATCTCTCTTTGTTTTGATTAAAATATATTAATATGCATGCTAGAATTTGTATTTTTGTATCTTATGCTCCTTTGAATATATGTTTTGTATGCATGCTAGAATCTTTATATGTTTTTAGTTTTGATTTCAATTTTTTCAAGACATTCTTTTATCTAAACTTGTATGTTCTCCAGTTTAATATTGGACATATAATTTAAATAGAATAGTTTTGCTATGATAAACTATCTAATACATGCTTTTTCATCTAATACTAGATTGTTGGCTTGCGCTATGCCGCAAGTTGGATCAAGTTGTTTTTTAATGTAAAACATATTCAAGCATTACTAATGTTTTTCTAATAGAAAAAAATATAAATCATACGGGGATTAACTTAATGTGACCTGATTAACTTGATAGGTCTAAAGACAACCTGGATTACCGATAAAATCATAGTTTGACTAAAACAAATTTAAGGTGATATTTTTTTTTTAATTATTGATACAGAAACATATTTGATTAACTGGAGTCAACCTGAGTTGACTGGTCAAATCTACTACATGGTTGATGAGACCATGATAACCCTAAATAAAATAAATTAAAATAAATTGTAAAGCTCAATCCTACAAATTAAAATAAATTATAAAGCTCAATCTTTAATCAATCCAGTATTGAAAGATGAAATTATAAAACAAAAATTAATTTAGAAAAACACCCAAAAAACAATTTGATTCAATCCGAGTTAATTTGTCAAACCTAAAACTCGAGTCATAAGATAACCTCAGAGAAAGTAAATCAAAATAAATTATAAAGCCTAATTCATTATCAATCCAATATTGAATGATGAAATTAAAAAAAAATCAATTAAAAATACAAAAAATAACCCAAGTCAAGTTAGGTTAACACGCCACACCTGTTAATTGGGTTATGAGATCAAGTTATCCTCATGGAAAGTAAACCAAGAAAAAGACCTAATTGAATATGGGTTAGCTTGTTAAACTTCTAATCTATATCATGAGACTAAAATAACTTTATAGAAATAAAATTAAAATAAATTATGAAAATCAATTCTCAATAAACTCATTTTTAAATGATGAAATGAAAAAAAAAACTCAATCTAAAAAAAGACACAATAAAATGACATGAGTCTACTCAGGTTAACCCGTAAAACTCATAAATTGGATCATGAGATCAAAATAACTTTATAGAAAGCAAACTAAAATAAATTAATTTATAGTTTAAACAAGTATTTATCCTACTTCTAAATAAAAACACAAGTATATATACTAGGTCATAAATTTTAGTAAATTTGAAGTTAATTATTAAATGATAGTTTCATTAACACCAATTATACTTAATATCATTGAAATTGAAGATAAGGTTTGTAATGATTCAGAAAAATAATATATATAAAAAAAAAATTGCATGTACATGCTAGCCATGCTGATTGTTTGGGGTTATATAAGCTTACTCAATAGTTAGAAACCTTGCATTTTAGACACTAACTCACCTTGTTTTTTCTAAAAAAATTTTAGCACACATCTTTAAGACACTAACTCACCTTGTTTTTTCTAAATTTTTTTTGGCACACATCTTAATGTATTTTTTTCAAGTATTTATGAGTCGCGTACATAAACTTTCTATGCACATAATTTTTTCAATGCAATGCAGGCACCACTTTTCTAACCAACAATGATGTCCTAATATTGTAATTGCCAATATCTTTACCAATGATGTTCATAACACAACAACTCTCAACTTTTTATGAAAATATTGTTATTAATATCACTTTCAATGGCAAGTTTGGCCCAACATGTAATTACATAATTTTCTAGAAAAATTGTTTCCTTCTTCATATAGTAAATTCAAGAATTGAGTGTATAAATACCCCAGTCACATGTAAAAGGATAAGAAGGTCATGTAAGTCTACACCGTATACAATCATTAAAGACTTAGTTATGCAATCTTATAAATGATCATCAATCACCTAACAATTCTAAAAATCATCATTAATCACCTAATTATTTCATGAATTATCAACTATCATTTAACTTCTCATAAAACTACAAATAACCGCAAAATAATTTCTAAAACTACAAACGATCATTCAAGATTTCTTAGAACATTAAATTTCTCTTTTATATTTTCCTGCCTTTTTTTCATTTTCATTTAACGTATATTATTTTTCTGTTATTACATCTTACTAATTTAAATATCAGAATGTTTCATGTGTTTACAAGTATTTTGCAGCACCAATCCGCAGGCTTGAAAAAATTCAATTATCTTCTGAAGTATTTCACGACTTTCAATCACAATATTGCAGAGTGAGGTTAGCTAGAATAACCACCACCCCAAACAACTGCATACACGTATGAGATACGGTTTGCTTGTGCATAATTTTGACTGCATGCGGCCCATGCTCCATTGTGGCATAATTCATAAAATCAGAACCTCTCTGATCTTATCCTAGTGAGTAATCTGATATTCCACGTTAAATGCAAGGGCATAAATTTAACAGTGGTAGGTCAATGACAATTTACCTACCGATGTCACCCCCTAGTGAATGGTAGAACTAACACCCACGAAGGGCATACTCAGCTTGTGTTTTTTGAAAGTCAATTGGACTTGAATAATTTTAATTATAAATTTTAATTGGAAGGAAACTGGAATTCGAAGATGCTACTACTGTGCTTATTGTATTTAATTATAATATAACGCGGGAAAAGTGGTAATATATATATATATATATATATGCGCCACCGTCTAGAAGAGCAAAATTCCTCTTTTGATATAGCAATTTATCTAGAAAGGCGAACTAATAAATTTATCAACTTATCTTCCTTTCATCATCAAACAAGAGCTAATTGTTTTCATTCTAGAATTTATATATTTACTGTGCCACCAAATATTCTCAACCAAGATCCTTGGAAATTAACAACATAACAGAAATACATAATATTATATTGTTAATTCTACAATTTTGAAATTAAATCGAATTAAGAAAAAAAAGCGCGAGAACATAAATCAAACTTCGTATTATTGCAGCATAATAGAAATAGATTACGAGCCTTTCAAGCTAGTCACTACACTAATCTCAAATTACAGCGTTTATTGATATAGCAATGTTTATGGCACGAGCCAGCAAAAGCCTTGCTAAAGTCCAAAGAAAAATAAAATGAGGTGGGGAGAGACAGCAAGGAAAGCTAAATTATACGCGGCAATTTATTAAACTGAAGGACTTAGGAGGGCGGACACTTGAAATCTTTTGCGACCTTCCTATCGCATTCGTTGAGCAACAACTCCACGGCAACAGGAACATCTAACTTAATAACGCCCAAGAGATCAACTTTGATTCGAGTGCAAAGGCAAACAGCAGCATCAAGATCAACAAGACCATCAATGAGGCTGCAGCATTTGGCCTTTTCTTTTTCACCAACAAAGATTGTCAACAAATTCAGCACATTTGCGCATGCTTGCAACTTCAAGGTATCTCTAGGGCAAGTGCCTTTTGGTAATGATGGAGGTGGTGGTGACTTGATCATTGGTGGTGGCGGCGGTGAATTGTCAATTGGTGGTGGTGGTGACTTCACCATTGGTGGTGGTGGTGACTTGACAATTGGTGGCAGTGGTGGTGGTGACTTGACCTTGGGTGGTGGTGGTGCCTTCACCTTGGGTGGTGGAGGTGGTGACTTGACCTTGGGTGGTGGAGGTGACTTGACCTTGGGTGGTGGACGTGGTGACTTCACCTTGGGTGGTGGTGGTGACTTCACCTTGGGTGGTGGTGGTGACTTCACCTTGGGTGGTGGTGGTGACTTCACCTTGGGTGGTGGTGGTGACTTCACCTTGGGTGGTGGTGGTGACTTCACCTTGGGTGGTGGAGGTGACTTCACCTTGGGTGGTGGAGGTGACTTTTTTTTTCCGTCTCTTTGAGGTAGTTAATAGTTAATTTTAGTATCAGAACAATCAGTTCAGATCTTTTTTTCCGTCTCTTTGAGGTAGTTAATGGTTAATTTTAGTATCAGAACAATCAGTTCGAAATGTAAAGTTCTTTGCCAAATAATCTAATGCAAAGTCACGAAAATAAAAGGAAGATCATTGTAAAAAGAACATATAAAAAAAAAAATTCAATTCAGATTAGATTGATTAACTTACCACTCATTATATAAGATCAAGATAAAAATAATTTAAAAAAATCTAATAAAAATATTAAAATTAAAAAAAAATATTAAAAAAAAATAACTCAAATTAACTTGATAAATCCATACTAGAAATAACCCTATAAAAAAATAAAAAAATCACAAGCTCAAGGATTTATAATGTAATGCAAAATAATAAATTTATAAAAAAAATTATAAAAAAATTAAATTAACTCAAGATAACCTAAATTAATTTGACTTTTCTCGCCATATAAAAATCAAAATAGAAAAAAAAATTGAACAAGAAATGAAATTCAAGTTGCAATCACCGAAATATCAAATAATAAATTAAAAAAAAAAAGAGAAGTCAAATGTGGTCACGAGAATGGTATACAACCTAGGGAGACATGAAAAAAGAGAAGGTACATATTTTATGTGTCCTCGGCATAATAAGAGCATCCACACTGTCGCTGCCCAGATCTAAATTCCTAAGGATATGGCTGGTCAGGAAAGATTTCATGGATCTAAACTGCCCAGATCTTCCATGCATGCAAGCTTTGCAACCTGTTTTTGACCTTCTTTTTTTTAATGTAATGGATCTCTGGAACCCAAGGTTAGTCAAGTTAATGAGTGTTCAGAAGTGTAGACAAAACTGCATTAACACTAAACTATTAAAAAGCAAAACTGCAGAGCTCTTTTATCGATGTTTCGATTACCTCAGTTGAAGAACGCATTTTGCAAATATGAAAACTAATTCTAAAAGAAATGGGTTCAAATTCGATCGACTTCATCAATATTGGCCCTCAAAATCTCTTAGGATCTTTAGAGAATAAATTGTAGAAAAATAACTTTTATAAATTAATAGAAAAGGATTGGTTGGAAATATTGTTGTTTTGTTGCTATATATCATACCAAATTTAGAGATTAAAACCATAAATCATATTTATTTGTAAAGAAGAATTCACATATAGAGCATACAAACAACGAAAAACAAAATAAATAACTAAATAAATATAAATACTAGAGCACGACTTTGAATCACATGTTTAAAATAAGCTAAAACTTCAATCAAAAACACCTCTAAGACAACCAAAAACCGAACAGGCCCTTGTATTCTAAAAACTATGAATTCAATCATCAAAAATAATATAATCATGTGAAATTACCAAGGCAAACAGGCATCGGAGAGTAAATGGAAGAAGTAGGGACTTTTAGCGAACATTAATTGATACAAATATAAAATCACCTCTCATTAATATATATATATATATATATATATAGTTTATCTGATGAAATAATTTTATAAAAAAATTGTTTTGAACTTCTTCTTTATATATTTACATTTTCTCTAATATGTCACCAAAAGAAAAATATAAATTTTGTTTCATCAAAATATGATAGATAAATATAGTCACCAGAAAAAAGCTTAAGTTAAAATTAAATAAATAAATAAACACTAATTCAAACCTTCAAGACTATCCTTTAATCTTCCCCGACATAGACAAAAAACAGGGAGAAGGATTAATCTCTGAAGAAGCACATTAGTACAGTCAATTTGTTTTGTTAAATCAACACTCGATGCATCGGGGTTGTAACCAAACAGAGGAGCTGGCCTATGCTTGCCGTTGCTGAAGCATGTGAAGTGGATAGCAAGTCAATGGTCTTTGGGACGGAAGTTGATGTCTGAACCATAAATGCATGCATTACTGCAGATATCTTATTTATTACCAGACAGGGCGATTGAGAGTTCAAAACCAGAGTTGTGATCAGCATTTCAACCTTCAGAAATTTCCATAACCAGGACAACCACTCAGGTTTCCCACATAATTTAAAATTCTGGTGGCCAGAATTTCCAGTTTGATTTTTAAAAAAAAAATTACTTTTCTCCAAACTAATTTTTATTTAAAAACACATAATAAATACTTTTAGAACTTCTAAAAACTCATTTATCAACCTAATAACCCTCCAAAAATATTCAAAAATACAAAATCAAATTAGGAAAAAAAATTATCCCTCCTATTTGTTTTTCTATAAAAAATTAAGTTCTAAAATAACTATCATCAAATTCTCTTCGTATAATAAAACTTGTTGACATCAAGATAATTAATTTTTATATTTTATATTTTTTCTATAAAAAATTAAGTTCTAAAATAATTATCATCAAGTTCTCTTCATAGAATAAAACTTGTTGAAATCAAGATAATTAATTTTTATATTTAAAATAAATATCAATCAATAATTTTATATCTTTTCAACTAAAATCCAATAATTTTCTCTCTCCTCTCTCGCTTACACATACTAAAATATAAAAGAAAAAAATGTTTTAATTATATTTGAAAGTACAAAAATTATAGGGACTATAAAGATAGGACAAGAAAAGTATGAGGAAAAAAAAGAATTTTTCTCTCCAATTTTACGATGGACGTGGGATTTCTCCTTGTTTACACTTCGACCCCTTTTTATTAAATTTTTCTTCTTTTAACAACTTTTGGTAAATTAGACATCACATTGGGCATTGAATGGGGGGCTAGAAAAACATGTTAGCCTTCAGCATATTCCAGTTCACTCTAACATACTAATAAACTAATTGCTCATTGTGTTATAAATCAGATGGCCTCATTTTAGATAAGATTTTGTGAATTTAGAAGAAAGATGATATTTATTATTATACAGTATAATTAAAAAGGGTGCATTTGTTCTGTACCATGCCCCTTATTTTTTTTTTTTTCACTCTTCAATCATTGAGCTTTATTTCAATTGATATTAACATGTTAGAATTTGTTTCGATATGTTACCCTTCGCATATCCGATTTGTTATAGAATATGTTAATATGAAATTAAAAATAAACTTTATATTGCAAAATTTTATGTTGTAATTAAAAAATTCATAGACCAGACCAAAATTAACAAAAAAAAAAAAAAAAACCTCAATCAACTTGCTTTGCTCAAAAGAGATGTAAAAGTTTACTTTGATCCCTCAAGTTTCAATATTTTTCTTATTTAGTCCTTATTCTTTTAATGTTTACACTTTGGTTATAAAATCTCAATTTTTTTAAATTTCAATCCCTGACTATTAAAGAAGAGAGAAAGTTAGGCAAAAGATGGTAGTCAAATTCTTGCCACCAATATTACAATTTTCATGTAGGGAACTCAAAGGAGGTAGGTGGCCAAATTCCTGCCACCAATAACTACAATTTTCATGTAGATGGGGAACTCAATAAAGATGGTTTCTACCCTTGATGATTCTCGAAAAAGTAAATTGAAGCTTCACAAAAAATTGCCCACGATATAATCCAGGGATAAGGAATAAAACATGAGGTTAGACATTACATAAACCACATGCTTAGAGTTGAGATAGTCACCCTTATTTTAAATAATCCAATTTACTGGCAGAAACATAAAAAAGGAATCTGAAAAAAGCAACACCATCTTGCTTGAGAACCAGCTTTGAGAAACTTAAAAGGCTGTTTGTTTGATGTTAATTTCAGCCAAAGCCATTATTTCTAACCATCACAATTCACAAGGGTAAAATGATGAACAAAAGAGGACAGCCATGAGAAAGAGCAAGAAGGATACAACCACTCCTAGATCAAACCTACGGTTCTCCACCAAGCTCCACCTTCAGGTTGTCGTATGGATACACCTTCGGTGTCTTCTCAAAAGAATAAAAAAAGAAAAGAAAAATGCTGTTGTCAGCATAAGAAATGCTAAATGTGGAACAGGAAAAATGTTGAGTGTGTGCCCACGCAAGCATCAGAAATGTAAAGTGCTGAATAAGAAAAATGTTTAAAGTGCACTAGTGCATAGAAGCAGCACAATTGCCTTAAAAGACGATGCCTAAAATGTTAAACATAAGAAATGAAGTTATAGAACAAAATATGAAGATGAAACAAGTTATACAGAGAACGCATGCAGCTGATGAGATAAGGTGATACTTGACAAAACATAGCAAGGTTATTCACAAGGAAGAAGCATAACATCGTCATCCACTATGAATGCAGAATCATTATTGAAGTGCCCAAAAATTTTCATAAATTACAGAGCTCCACTAATGATAGACAAGATAAAAGACATCAGACTACCAAAATGAGATACTCTTAAAATGGATATGATCTTCAAAATTCTGCTGCAAACACTTTTATGCTTGATCAATATGTTTAAACTTACAATTGTTATCTCTCAAGAATAATTAATTTTGCATAATGCCAAAGCAAAAGAAAATTCGAGGGAACAGGATGCTTCCCACAAAAAATTTTCCAGCCTTCCTGTATAATTCTCAAGGACTGTACATTTGGGAAAACATATCTGGAAATTGGTTTAGCTTTCTAAGGAGATGATCAAGTTGAATTTCCACTCTAATACATGGGCTTGAATTGTCCAGTCTAAGTATATCGGTAACAGTGATATTCAAATGCTCTAATCAAGTTTTGAGATGAATCTCACCTCAGAGAACCTATATCATGTGAGGTGGTGGAAGTTTATGATTCACAATTCCTAGAAGGATAGACATTTTTTGCCTGAAAGCTCCACTTGTTTCTCCAACAAACATAGGGTGTGATATTAATGACTGGATAATTTTCATATATCCAGAGGCATATCAACTGGCTCGATAGAAAAACCTTTGCTTTTGGAATCAGTGACAACAAACAAACATAAGGCTTCCCTAAGGAAAAGCACGAGACAGACTCAAGTATCATCAAGCACTACGAATATGAAAGGGTATATAAACTCTATCAATGACTAGCAGTTGTTAGAATAAGCAGTTCCTGCAAGTTTACAGGTTCTAATGTATCCTATACTTAAAGACATAGGAAATTCAGATCAGTATAAAACTGCAGAATTTTGAAAGATATTTGAAAACTTGTCCTAAAGTAGAGTGATTGAGCACTGAATAGGAAATAGATTTGCTGTGTTCAAATGTAGCACACTTCAAAATTCAACTCCTTCATCGCCTGTGACTTAGTTGAGTTAAGCTGAGCTGAACAGTAATATGCTGTGGCTATAATTGGATGAAGGACAAACCCAAGACAGATGCATCTAAGGAAAACTATGGTTCTCTGTCAAGTGTGAGGCTTTAGATTTGGAGCATGGACATCACATTCTCACTCGAGTTTTCTTCCTAAAGTTATAAGAAATCAACTCCCATCACTAATTTTTGCAAGGTCAAATGAGTAACCAGAGGAATCAGTTGTTTGCTATTGCGTCATCATCTGAATCCTAAGTTCAGTATCATGTTTTGTCCTAACTTGTAATCTAGTCAGCTCAAAGTTTGCTTCCAGAAAGACAAAGGTTTAACTTTTTCAATATTTTTTGCACTGAAGCTGAGTATTATAGAAACTCGATGGTTATTACAAGTTCAAGAGCTTAACTTAACAATAGTTTTGACATGAATACCAGCTTCTTAAGCACATATCTAATAGCTCTTATCCAATGTAACAATGGAAATGCCATCATAAATGAAAGCACATCTGCTTTCCCCGCTTCACCAAAAGCAATACACTAGGAAAGGGTTGATTAAAACAAAATGAGCTGATGAAGTAGATAAATCTTTATCCAAGAGCTACTAAGAACCACCGACATGTCCTCTACCATGGCATCAAAACAAAGTTGAATTGGAGTAGATGTCATCATAAAGCATTTTTCAACTCAAAAGACAACTTATTTTCACATCACAAAACTCGATAACAAGAACTAGTTTCCTAGACTGATATCAAAAGTGCAACAAATACCAATTCCTTTCAAATACCAAAGCTAAATCTTATTAACATTTAAACATTCATGACTATCCTAATATGTGCAATTTCTTTCTAAAACACTAGAGTAACATTTCAATCACAGAATTAGAATAGAAATCAGAGCTCTATAACCAAGTAGGTCTTAAATTCAACCCCACTCACTTGATGGTCATTTACTTTTCAAGATAGTCTCGTGTTAATCAGAGGAATCAGCCATTTCTATTGCATCATTACTGAAAGCATAAGTTCAGAACTATATCATGTCCTAACTTGTAATTTAGTCAGGTCGAAATTCACTTCCAAAGAGATCAAGGTTTTGTCTCTTTAACTAATGTTTGCACTACAGCTATTAAATTGATTATACAAGTTTGACAGCTTAACTTGATAATATTAAGTGTGAATATCTGTTATGACTCGAAAGGAAATTTATTTCTCCACTTAACTAAACACACCAACAAAAACACATTCACCAATTGATACCAAAATACCAACAAATATCGATTCCATTAAAGTAAGCAAATCAAATATTTAAATCCAAATTAAAGGATGGGAGGGGCGCTCTAATAACCAAAATATGAGTTATTTAACTTACAAATGGAATCGTAGAAGCTTTATCATTCCACACAACTAACAACCCGAGACTGGCGAAAAATCCCAAACCTCCACATAACCACGCCAAGGCCTCATACTATTACCATCAAACAATCCCAAAAGGAAAAGGAAAATCAATAAATTGATATTTACAAGTTATAATAATAAAATCAATAGTCACTGATTACCTTTCCAACAGTATCGGCGATTCGATCTATGCAAGGTTCTGGAAATGATAATAATAAATTGATATTTACAAGTTATAATAATAAAATCAATAGTCACTGATTACCTTTCCAACAGTATCGGCGATTCGATCTATGCAAGGTTCTGGAAATGATAATAATAAATTGATATTTACAAGTTATAATAATAAAATCAATAGTCACTGATTACCTTTCCAACAGTATCGGCGATTCGATCTATGCAAGGTTCTGGAAATGATAATAATAAATTGATATTTACAAGTTATAATAATAAAATCAATAGTCACTGATTACCTTTCCAACAGTATCGGCGATTCGATCTATGCAAGGTTCTGGAAATGATAATAATAAATTGATATTTACAAGTTATCATAATAAAATCAATAGTCACTGATTACCTTTCCAACAGTATCGGCGATTCGATCTATGCAAGGTTCTGGAAATGATAATAATAAATTGATATTTACAAGTTATAATAATAAAATCAATAGTCACTGATTACCTTTCCAACAGTATCGGCGATTCGATCTATGCAAGGTTCTGGAAATGCAGTCCCATTGTCCCACATCAGCTCATCATTCACGGGAATCTGAAAGAATAAAAACCCCAAATGAATTTTCTTTATGGATTTGAATTTTTTTGTAAAAAATTGAAAATAGTTAATATATACTAACGGGCTTATCGGGGACGATGTGTTTGCCGACGGGGAGGCCCATGCCGGAACGGAGACGAATAGAGGAGGCGACAGAGCGGCTAACGACGCCGTTTCCTCCCATGATCTGTGAAGCCACGTTGCTCAATCTACCTGCCATTTCAGGTTTAGACTTAGCTTGATCTTCCTTCTTCTACTTCCTGAAGTACTGTTGTTGTTGTTGTCAGCCAATCTTCACTACCTATCTGGTGATTTTCCCGAGTGTTCGTGAATTGACGAATTTGAGCACTTAGCCAGAAAGAGTTGTTTCTACTTACTACAGTCTATTAAACGATAGCGTTTCAGATATTACGTGAGGTTTAATGTTTTTGGGCTCGCAGCCCAGCAGCTTGGCTCGTTTTAATATTTTCATTTGCATTAATCATTAAAGTTAATATTTAATATTATAGTCGTAATTATTTTTAAAAAATAACTTTTTATTAAAAAATTTATGAAAATAATATTTTTTATTTTAAATTTTTTTTGGATATAAATGCATCAAAATAAAAAAAAAATATTAAAAAAATAAATTTAATGTAAAGACGAAATTTAATTTTTTAAAAAGCACAGCGACCATGTTAATAAACAGCACACTCAAACTCTTGGAAGTTGGAACTACCCTTACTACTGAGCTGCTTAGTTAAAAGTTGGAACTACCCTTACTACTGAGCTGCTCCGTTAAAAATAATAATAATGCAAACTAGGGCTTGGTCTAGTGGTGGAAGGGGCTTGTCTCCTTTCATTGTATTTGGGTTCGAGCCCTAGCGTGCATGCCTGTCACCCCTACGGTGCCTTACATGCCTACTGGGTTTGTAGGATATTCAGTGGACCGTGGGGATTAGTCGTAGTGCGCGCAAGCTGGCCCGGACACTCCACGTAAATAAAAATAATAATAATAATAATAATAACCTCTAAAATAACATGGTTTAAATAGAGTTTAAATAAAGCGGAAATGGTATTGTTTTGGTCTCAAAAAAATCAATTAAAAGGAAAACATAACCCCGACTAGCTTCAGGTCCATGGATCATCAGATTGATTCACAAACCGAGTAGAGTTTTGTAACCATGCTCCCAGGTATAATATTGATTGTTACTGTTTGAGCTGGACTCTTACTGGACCATTTCCCTGGAATACAGTGGCGAAGATGATTGTTATATTCCTGAAATATAAATCATTAAATTCAAATTATATAATAGCATTTAATGCATCATTGAAATAAATAAAAAAATCAACTGTTTTTTTTTCACTTAATCCAAATCATTCAAAACCAAGAATAAGATTTTTTAAATCAGCTTATGCATACCTTAATTAATTTCATAGGTCCTAAAATTAATGATAATATAAACTTACTTCTAGTAGCCTCTAAAATTTATAAGATTTAAAAGGATAATTTTGAAAAATAAATTTAAAACTTGATTAATTAAATTATACACATAACAATTATCAAAAAAAAAAAATTGGAACATGATACATCATACTCTCTTCAGAACCTGAGAAGCTCCATCCAGATCACTAACTATCTGCATTGCAATTGAAAAAAAAAAAAGCTAAAGTATCCTTAGCTGATTTTATAATCTCAAGAAAAAGCTATTGTGAAAATAACGAGAAGATCTTTGATGGCATGTTTAAATTTTTTGTAACATTATGCAGTGAGCATTATTCATAAGTACGGAGAGCTACACTAATTTCTCAAGCCTGATTAGCTTTTCTTGTTAACTAAAATGTAATACAGAAGATTTATTACTTCAATGGGCACCGTTGAAGGGCTGGCCCTTGTTCAAAGTCATTGAGAGATTGGGAGAAAGAAATTTTATTGTGAAGACCGCCGGTTGAAAGTGACCAATCATGGGCCTGTGCTGCAGCAGGGGTGACATCAAATTTTTTATGTATTTTTTTTTTACTGTAAAGCTATTTATTATTTAATTATATAATAAAAAAATAAATACTTAAAAATGTCAAGCAATAATCCAATGTTGGGAAGATTATTTGAATCCATGATAATTCCATGGAGTAAAACAAAACAAACTATAAAACTCTATTATTAATATAATTTTAAAAAAAAATAAGAAGTGAAGATATGTTATTTATGATTATAAAATAAATTAAGGAATTTATGAACCGAAAAATCAAAAAATTATAAAATAAATTAAGGAATTTATGAACGGGTAAATCCAAAGAAGTTGCTAAAACTAATTAAATATTAAAATAAAAGGCTAATTTTTATAGTAAAACTAAAAAATAGATGCACTTGTAAATATTTTACATCTATTATATTTTTATTTTAAATTTTTTTATTTATATTATTTTAGAGGCTAATTGTTGTTACTCATAACAAATTATATTTTTTATATAAAAAAAGCTGTACAAAATATACATGGAAAAAGATTCAAGACAAATCAAATTAATCTTTTTAAAATATTATGCAATTAAAAAACATAAAAGAATGATTTTTTTTTTGAAAAAATCATTCTTTCATATTTTTTAATTAATAGAAACAATTAATGAAAGTAAATTGGCCTTAATAAAAAAAGCATTAGGCTTTGAAGCGTAAGCCCGCACATGTTTTTTTCTTGAGAGCAGCCGAGACATCATTCGTTTTTAATTTTTTTAAGAAGGCAATGAGTGATCTATTGTTATGTTTTTTCGGTCACCCCCAGTAAATAAAAAATCGAGGTGTAAGTTTTTTTATCTTAAAACCTGATTTTTAAATTGATTTGGCCTAAAATATCATAAATAATTTAATGGCCAAAAAATACTTTAAAATCTCTAAAACAAAATCTAAACAAAACTTGATCTATTTTTTTAAGTATATTTAAAAAAAATCATAATTATTGAACGCCTCTTATTAAATGAACCTAATGACATCAAGAAATATAAATTTTAAGGATAGAAAATAGTTATCCACCAACTTTCTTTTTTATTATTTTTAAATAAGTTTTTTTTCTCTTCTTAAACTAGGGATTGAAATGTTAAGAAAATAAATTTTTAAATCTAAATTAAAACTTTAAAAATTAAACAGACTGCAAGGTAACAAAAAATTAAAAGTAGGTGGAGTAAATTTTTTATAGTGAATTTGAGATTAATTATAAGATTTTTTCTTGTTTTCAATTCTCTTTTCTTGAATTTTTTCTCTTTAACAAATTTTTAAAAAATTGATTATTAATTTGGGTATAAAAAGTTTTAAATGAAAAAAATTAAGTTACCATAAATTGCTAATGCAATAGCCATGTCTCTTTGAGGGGAATTGCCATCGTAAAGGCATCTCCTATGTGCTAAATAAAAAACCAAAATAAATAAAAAAAATATTAATTTGACTTTTCAATGCTTGTTTAACATAATGCTAAATAATATGTTCAAATATTGTTTTTTTTATAAAAAAATGTCACCTGTTTTTTTCTTTAATTAAAATTATCATTCGTTTAACAAGTTTATCTAGATTTTTTTGAGTTATTTTTTTATTTTTATTTTATTCTTAAATATTGTATTCCGAATTATCTTTAAATTTGACAACACATGGAAGTTGTTAAAATAGTTGTATCAAATATATTAAAATACAAGTGACCCTTTTAAACAAACCCACACAACACCCCCCACAATTCATAAAGCTATACTACAGATTTGAATCTTCTAAATAATATCTATCCTCGTGGATGCTCTAACCACGCTTGTTTCTATTCCACATAATTGTCGCAACAGCAAAACAAGGCCATTTTTAGTTCGCGATGGATGGGAAACCTTTCCCAAATATGAATATATTTTTAATTAAAATTAGTTTAATTAAAATATATATTTTATTAAAATTATGTTTGAAATTATAATTAAAAAACATATAAAAATTATTTAATTGTAACTATAGTTAAAATTGACATTGCTAATAAATTAACCAAAAAGGACACACATTAGTTTATTATTTGTAATTATATTAATATGCATTGCATATATATTGTATCTACTTTTATAGTTCCATTAAACATGCAGTAATTCAATTGTAAATATAATTTAATAAAATTTTATATAATGTGCCTTACCTTTCTCATCTAGTCAAATACAAATATAAATTGCATATCAAAAATATATATTATTATTAAATTTTGTGTCAGAACATCATCTTTTTAGTAAATAAATTTGATTTTTTATAGATGTTATATAACTCCAAATACAATTTTATATAAAAATTTAATTTAGCTTTTCGTGTAACATCCTCAAAAAAAAATGCTAAGTAAAATGTTAAAATATTGTTTGTTTTATAAATATATTATTTATACATATCTTATAAAAATACTAAAACCTTAAATAATTTCTTTTCACTGATTCTTTTTATATTTTTTAAAAATTATATTTTTTTAATTTATTTTTTATAAAATTATTTTAATCTCATAATCCCTATCATTTTTTTTAATTAATTTCTTTTCAATACCATCCTTAAATATTATATTTCAAGTTGTTTCAAACAGGTGAAGCAAACTAAATCATATGAAATTGTTAAAATACTTATTCATCAAATATATTAAAATACAATCAACTCTTCTAACCAAAAACACACAACACAAAACACACACACCCCGTTCATAAAGCTATATTACAGATTTGAATCTTCTAAATAACATCTCTCCTCTTCTGGATTTGAATCTTCTAAATAACATCTCTCCTTCTGGATGCTCTAACCAGGCTTGTTTGAAATGAATGCTGCAGATTTTCCAAAAAGAGTTCCAATCCGTACAGTTGGCTAAGCATGTCTTAAAGCCAGCGTGCTTTTGCAACATAAGTTCCCACAGTCCAAGTTCTTCTAGCAAGAGTGACAGGACGAATATCACCATCGCAATTACTCCACATAATTGTTGCAACAGCAAAACAAAGCCATTTTTAGTTCGTAATGGATGGGAAACCTTTCCAAAAATGTATCTATACTGACAAATGACAACACTGAATGAAAACTGGAAACATAGGAGTTACGAGTGAAAACAAGCCAAGATACTACCTAGAAAAGCGCAACGAATAGAACAAATGTCCATTGACCTCAAAGTCCCAACTGGTTTTGCACCTCCGAGATGGTCTTAGCAGAGTTCCTGAGCCTTTGTGCCTCCTCATCCGTCAAATGCACATTGGTCACCCCCAAAACCCCTCCTCTACCTAGCTGTGCAGGCAAGCTCAAGAACACGTCCCCATCGCCAATGCCATAAAACCCATTTGCAAGAACGGAAACAGGGTGGATTTTCCTCTGGTCTCTGAGAATGGACCGAGCCAAGTTAGCAGCTGAGTACCCAATTGCCCAAGATGTGTAGCCTTTGAGACTAATCACTTCATATGCACTCTCTACAACTGCTTTGTGGATTTTCTCCAGTGCATCCTTCTCATAGGGTATTTGCTGCTTCTCTAAGAAGCTCAATACGGGCACTCCTCCTACACTTATGCTAGACCATAATGCCACAGAACTATCCCCGTGCTCACCAACAATGTAGGCCTACCCAAAGAAAAAGTAAAGATTCAGAAATATTTTTTCCTATAAAGAAATGTTAACAACTAAAAAATTCAAACGCAGATAGCGAAAGTCAATTTTCAATTTTGACCACATGATTTGCTCATGAGACTTCCTTCTTCTTCTTCTTCTTTTAATCAAAATACGATTTGCTAATGAGACTTCCTTCTTCTTCTTCTTCTTCTTTTAATCAAAATGTACAGAAATACGTTGCACAAGCATGTAAATGATGGAAATGGAAACGTGAATCATCAAGCATGTCAGCAGGACAACAAGATTGCAGAATATCATCAGAAAATTACAATCACTGATTCCTAATGTTCAGCTAGAGATAATTGTTTAGGGGAAGATTGATTCCTAAAGTTTAGCTACATCAAATCTCTCAAAGTCTGTACTGTAACTTCCCTGCACGATTCCTGGCATCTGCTGTGCACTTCTTCTACTTTAAAAACACTCTGCAACAACACAAACTAGTGAAGAAAATATCTACTGTTCTTCTACCTCTTCTCTAAATTCTACAGAGCATAACTGAAATTCAGTATTTTTTTTTCTTTTCTGTAGAATTCAATTTCAATGCATTATCTGCCAGCTTTCACGCACCAAAGCTTCAAACAAAGTGATATGAAATCAAATTGAACATATGCTCGAAAAAAATGCGGTGGGATAAATTGTGATTTTGCATAACTACTCAAAAAAAAATTAACAAACAAGATCAATCGATGTCCTCACCTGTACATCCTGGGCATTAACATCAACATGATCAGCAATCAAGAACCGAAACCTGGAGCTATCCAAATTGGTACCAGATCCAATAACCCGATTCGAAGGAAACCCCGACAACTTCCAGGCCACATAAGTCAACACGTCAACAGGATTCGACACAATCATCAAGATCGCGTCAGGAGAATACCGAGCAAGCGGAGGTATAATCCCCTGAAACATTGTAACATTCCTCTGCAACAAATTCAACCTCGACTCCCCGGCAATCTGTCGAGCCCCAGCAGTAACAATACAAAGATCAGATCCAACAGTGACAGAGTAATCAGTGGATGCAAGAATTTTGGTGCGGGGTAAAAAAGCTGCAGCATGTTGGAGATCAAGCATTTCTCCGCGGAGCTTGTCAGGTATGGCATCAACAAGGGCAAGCTCGTCGGCTAAGTCTTGCGTCAAAATTGTTTGGGCTATTGCCATGCCTACATTGCCGGTACCAATAACAGAAATTTTGGTGTGGCGTTTGGTGGGTGATGGCGGAGATGTGTTTTGGATTGGTTTGAAGAAGATCTGAGACAGGTCTAGGCCTCCTGCGCCTAATGAAGAAGCTGAAGCGCTTTTTTGCATAGTGGAAAGTGAGAGATGAGAGTTCTTTTTTTTTTTTTTTGAGATGATTTGTTTTTAGGGAGGAGAGATGAGAGTATTTAAGGTGGGAAAGTTGGGAGGCTAAGGGACGAGGCGTGCAGGGGGGGTCATGGAGGGATGTTTAAGGGAACAGTCAGAGACCGTTTGGAACGCTCCCAAACGGCATTTTATTAAATTTTAATTTTTTAAAATTGTTTTAATGTGTTCATTACAAGAATAGTTTTTTTTTAATATATATATATATATAGGCCTAATGAAGAAGCTGAAGCGCTCTTTTGCATGGTGAGAAGTGAGAGATGAGAGTTCCCTTTTCTTTTCTTTTTGTTTTTGAGATGGTTTGTTTTCAGGGAGGAGAGACGGGAGTATTTAAGGTGGGAAAGGTGGGAGGCAAGTGACGAGGCGGGCAGCGGGGGTCATGGAGGGATGTTTAAGGGAACAGTCAGAGGCCGTTTGGAACGCTTCCAAACGGCATTTTATTAAATTTTAATTTTTTTTTAAATTGTTGTAATGTGTTAATTACAAACAGGTTTTTTAATATATATATATATATATATATATTATTTCAATGTATTTTTAAAAATAATATTTATTATATTATCAAACATCATCTCAATCTTTTATAATATCTGTGAAATTTTAGATTTACGGTAAATGCATCTTTTGCATTTCGAGCAAGCATGTCAAGGTATGTTTTTTATATTGTTGTAATTGTTATGTTTATAATTTAAAAAATAATAATTTTAAAAAATATATTTTTAGTTAAGTTGAATATAATTAAAATATGTGTTTCATTAAAATTATAATTGAAATTATAACTTAAAAAAATATAATAGATATTTAATTATAACTATAATTAAAATTGACATTAATAATAAACAAACAAAAAGTACACACATTAATTTATTATTTGCAATTGCATTAATTTATTATTTGCAATTGCATTAATGTGCATTGTATTATTGATATATTTTATATATTTTTATAGTTTCATTAAAAAAAATCATTTAGGTGATATCCAAGTGATAAGCACTTGGAATTAAGAGGTTTGCTCTCTTTGTGGTCCTAGACTTGAGTCCTTGATTACTCATATGATGGTCACTAGAAGCTTACATGATCGTTAACTTCAAGACCTGTAGGATTAGTTGTGGTGCGCGTAAGTTAGTTCGGACCCCACATTAATTTTTTAAAAAGAACATGCAATAATTTCATCACAAACATAATTTACAATCAAAAGCTTTTAATTTTAGCTTTTGCATGTTTGTGAGTTTATTTAAAAAATACTCAAGTGCAAGATTGGGATGGGATAGTGATAAAATTTTGTATAATATATACTATTTTTTTAATTTAATTAAAACAAATATAAATTATATATCAAAATTACATGTTGCTGTTACATTTTATGTTGACATATTTTTTTAGTAAATAGTATTTGATTTTTTATAAATATACAAGTATGGATATATATGACATTAATAACTCCAATACAATTTTATATAAAATACAAGAAACACGAAACATAATTTTCAAATTAACAAGCCTAAAGCTATACCAACTATTAATCGACATTACTATTGCTTAAAAACTATAAATGAAGCATGTACCCAGGGCTCATTGCAATCTTGCGTGGGGTGTATTATCTTGACTTTAAGAATTTTCTATTTCCTTATATGATAACTTATTTCTAACCATATATATAGTTAATGTCGCAGGTACGATATGATTATTAACTAGAAGCATCAAAATGCCCGCTTGTATTGTCTAATTTAGAAATCGTGAAGTGCATATAACTGTTGACAATAGCTCCCATGCTACAACAGGTTGCAGAACATAATTTGTATTATTGTATGGAATTGCATTTAAATATGTGTTTCAGATTCAATAGAAAATTATACAATTTTAATATTTAAAAGTTAATCTGAGAATATTCTCACATTAAAAAAATAAAAATACACTTGGGACAAAACAGGAGAGAGAAAAAGAAGTTTTATTCGGATAATATAATTAAAAAAAAAAAGTAATTAGTCATTGAAGACAAGCTAAGCTTACTATTATTAACGTTGAAATCTTGAAACAATATTTGTGGAGTCATTAATATCTAAAATTTAATATATTTATGAAACATTTTATACTTGAACTCCTTGATTTTAATACAAAATAATATTATAAAAACTGTATTTATAATTTTTTTATTAATATGTGGGTATTTAAATATTTTTATATGCACTTCAATTAATTTTATAAATTTTAAAATTAATAATTATATAAATTTTCAATAATCGTAAAATAATTTAAATTTATAATTATTAAAAAGCAAATTTAAAACTTAATTAATTAAATTATTCTTTAAAATTATACTCATTTAAAGCATAGTTAATTCCGTGATAACTTTAAATGTGATATAGAAAGTATGAATAAAAAAATTATTTTATATTATAGAACAATGGATTAAAGAAGTGTTGTTTGGGTAAGAGTAAAAAAAACAAAATAGACAGGGGAAAGGTTGACATAAAATAACATAAAAGATAAATAAAGCAATAAGGTATCACAACACAAAAATATTGCAGTCTAAGTTTTTTTTTAAAAAAAAAACAATAAAACAAAATAGCATGACAAATAACAGAAATGTCGTTTGAAACTAGCGAAAATAAGTGGAGGAAGCTCAAACGAAATAGCATGACACCTAAAAGGAAAGGTACTCCCAAGACAACCTTTTTTAATTTAAAACCAGACACGACTTAAGAAAGATTCATGGTAATGGAACAATTAAATTAATAGACATAATTAAAATAATACCTTGTACTTTAAAAAAGAGAGTCACTTATCAGATTTGATGTCAAGCTGTCAACCATCAAGGATAACATCACTATAAAAAATGATTACAGGGATAGTATTATTCGTCTTTGCCTGTTAATACCAAACATACAAGATAACCTCTTAAAATTGTAAAAACTAAAAACAATTCCTCGAAAGTTATTTTCATGTTCTTAACAAATAAACCTAAATGATAATTATTTTTATGCAAGAAATAATGCCATTGGAGGTTCGGTTTTCCTGAGTTTTTATTTTATTCATTGTACTTGTTTTTTCACGTGTCTAAATCTATATATATAATTTCATAAAAAAATACAAATATATATTTTTTTAACATTGAACTCATTTAAGAAGTTTTCATTTAAATTTTATATTTGTAACTATTCTAAATAAGGTTCAATTTCTAAAAATTATATCAAAATAAATTATAAATAAATAGGAGAGGTGGATGTTAAAAATTAGTAGTTCGTTCTCAAAATACCGATCTTTTTTTATATCACTCTTCTCTCTATTATAAAGAGTAAATATGTATCACGATAAAACATTACTTCCATGAGGTATTTAATTTTGATTTAATGGATTATTTAAGATGATAATAACAGAGAGGAATCAGATGCAAAAAGAAAGAGATATTTTGAATGAATAAAATAAAAGATATGGTATTGTAGAAAATAAAATAAAATAAAATAAATTCAATGATAATATATCTCTTTTAAACACATGATTTTAACTTTTTGAATGCAATTTAAATACTATAAATGAAATTAATTTTAATAGGAAATTAGTCTCAAACACGCTGCAAGTGCACGAATTTGGACAAACGAGCCATGAGCAAAAACCAATACCCTTGCTCCACCTTCGGTTACTCGAGAGGACATATATCACGCGCTTCAACTGCGCTTGGAATTTCAAGGTTTCGTTCATTTCTTGCCAGGTGTCGTCACTTACAGAAGAAATTATATACTATTATGCTCATGGCACAACAAAGTGGAGCCCATATAAACGGTGATGTGGCAAATTAAACCATGTCATTATCATGTTTGTTTATGCAGCCACGATTTGTTTTTTAAAAAAAATTGTTTTAAATTATTTTTTTTATAATTTTAAATCTTTTTAAGTGATATTAAAAATAAAAAAATATTATTTTAATATATCTTAAAAAATAATATTTTAAACCATGGCACAACAATAATGTACACTAACAAACCCTACTTTAATTAGGTACATCGAAGAATCGTCAGATCACGTGGGGGTGGCTGTTTTTTCCTTAAAAAAAACAAGCATGTCGTGTGAGACGAGAGACTTTGAAATTTGAATACTTAATGGCCGCTCCAAGTTAACGTGTCCGTACCTCTTCATTTATTACAACGGAGGAATGGAACGGTCTCAACTCACAAGAGAAACAAATCTGTTGGCAGCGGTTTTTTATTGATTCTGTGCATACTTTTTTGGGTGGAGTTTCCAGAATCGTGGAAAAAATAGCCAAATCTGTGGGCAGGAAGCCGTTTAGGAACGCTGTTTAGGAACGCGGTTGCACCGCGTTCCTAAAAAAATTTACTTTTTTGAAAAATTAATTTTTTATATATTTTAATATATTAATTTTAAAAATTACTTTGATATATTTTAATAAAAAAATATGTTAAAAAAAATTACAACCAAAGTCTAAAAAATAAATTTTCTTCTAGTATTCTTGCCCGGAAGATTTTCCAGTATTTCAAAACGACCGGCGTTTGTATGAAAACTGATACAGTCAAGGGGCGTTTTAATTTTTTTTATTTGATTCCGATACAATTATAATAAATATTTATAAAAGTACAACGATTTAAATTCTTACAAATTATCTTTTAGCTAATTTTTTTATCCACACACACATATATACACTTTAACCAAACATATTCTTTATATTAATAAAATAGTTTTTTAATAAGAACTTAAGAAAAATAAAAGAAAACCCCATGGAATGAAATTTAATTAATTTAGAGAATTTTTTTTACTATGGTACTTTCAATTTTCTGGTATCCTTGTTTTAACTAAATATATTTTTTAATTATATTTTTATGTTCATATTGACTTCAACGCTGTTGTATAAAAATTGATGCTAAATCCAAAAAATAATGTTTCTTTGTTGGCTGTAGGGATAAGCCATTTAGATTTTATTTCTGCAATGATTATAATAATGTCATAATCTAATTTTAAATTCCACTAAAATACAAATGAAGGAGCAACTTTATCGAAAATGTATATGTACGTACTATATTACTTTTTTGAAAGATGTAAACATCAACTTTGTCGAAAATAAAGAAAGAAAGAAAGTAAATACCAAGCGTTAAGAACATATACAAGCATTTAAAAGCCTAAACAAATAAAACAAAACCACGTGTTAGTTTTAAATAGCACCCATAGTAACTACGGAGACTGTTGTTTCTCTCTTCCATAATACCAATACCTTGTCGTCTCCATATACACAGACTAATAAAGAATGATCAGTTTCTTTGATAATAAAAAAATTAAATTATAATAGTGAAGCTAGTGGGTTTCAAAAGGTTTATTAAAGTATTTTAAATTAATCTAACTTCAAGTATCTATAGACTAATATAATATTTTACCAAACTTTGTTATGTTTTAAAAGTTTTGAATAATTGAGGCATGCAAGGGATCGAGTGTGCTGTAGTTCAAGTTAAGATTTTATTAATAGTTTTTGTTAGTTTTATATAATTTTTTTTTAATTTTGGATTGAGGTATCAATTTTTTTTGAAAATTAACATAAAGCCTTCTAATATAATATTTTAGCTTAGGTTAAAATTTCAGAATTTTTAGAAAAATTCAGAAATATGATAAAAAATCACAATTTGATCAATTTTACGTTATTGTGTATAATTTTCAATCTGACTATCAGATTGAGCTAAAAAATTTACAAGGCATCTTAAAATATATTAAATAAAATCTATTTTGTATGATTTTCAATCTGACTATCAGATTAAGCTAAAAAATTTACAAGGCATCTTAAAATATATTAAATAAAATCTATTTAAAATTTTAGGATAAACAAAGTTTGGTAGTGCTAATAAAAAAAGATCGTCAAATAAAAACAAAATGACTCATTAAAAGTAAAATAGTTATTTACTATTAAAAAATAAAACAAATCAATTCTTTCTTTTTTTTATATATTGACAACTTGATAGAAGCAGAATAAGAAAAGAAAGAAAAGAAAAGGCGAGAGAGAAAAAGAAAAATGTAAAAGAAAAACATAAAAAGAAAATTCAAGGAAAAAAATAAAAAAAAATATGAAAATAACTTTATAAACTTGCAAAGTCCAACTTATAAAATACTAATATAAGAAAGAATCAAGTGAAGGAAAGAGAAATTGAATGAGAAAAAAATTAATTATTTTGTTTTTCAGTTGATATAAGATTATTATTTTATCATGTTCGAGAGGTTGTTATAATATCGATTCAAATTCGATTATATATGAATTATATTTCATAAAATATTGAAAAATATAATTTTAATAGTGATTTTATTTTTACTTTTATTTTAATTTTACATACTTTCAAATTTATTTTTTAATATTTTGGATAGTGTATTTGAATTAAAACTTTATTGTTACATTTAAAAATTTATTTACATGAATTAATAATTTATCTTAAAAAAATTTATATAAAAAAATTTATATATTTATTTAATAGTCCAGAATAGAAAAAAATTTCTAGCTTCATCCCTCGACTACATCGAAGAAGAGTATAAAACCATGCACACAACAAGAAATTATTAGTTATGATACAAATTATATATTTAAATATAAAATTTATCATAATAATTCACATATGAGAGATTACTAGATTTGTTCTTTGCGATGTGTCTCTGGATTGCATCCAAATTATAAACTATTTTGGGTTCCAACAATGGTCAACAAAAAAAATATAAAAATATAAAAATATTATTTTCCATGGGAAAAACGTCCATGTAAATGTACAAGGTCGAGTCAAAACAAATTTAATTAGTTAAAGCAGTTGTTCATGATCGTATTTGCGTATTTTAAAGACAAATTATCGTTGAGCATGAACAAAGCAAATTCAACATAGTCAAGTTCAGGTTATGCATATTGCTTTATGATGATTGTTTAAACAGTAAAAATGGACAGAATCAGCTCATTATTTCTACAGCTTCACTCTCTCCATCAAATCTAGTTTGAATATATACTAACCCTAAGTATAAACACACTCACGCAGCAGCAGCATTAAGCATCTTAGCATTTTCATTAACAATAACCCAAAAATAGTAAATTGTCGTATGATAAAATTAACGTCGTATGTAATAACATCAACTATTAAATAGCCATCTGAGGCCATAATCTCTAGAGCTACAGATCGAGAAGATATATATCAAGAAAAAATAAGTTGTTTTTCCTAAGAAGAGAAAAATAGACTCTTTCACGTGTTTTTCTCCATTTGTTTGTTTAAAAAAGAAGAAGCAAGTGATGTAAAAGATGAGATTTCAGCCGCCAGGAAGTCCAAAAAGGACATACAAAACAGGAGAATAAAATGAACAAAATTATAGCGAGATCGAACAAAGAAACATTGCTTGAATCCAGCGTAAAAACACTCTTAATCCATAATGAATCCCTAATTCTTATTTATTTATTTATTGTAATGTGGAAGATATCATCTAAAAACCGATCGAGGGAAAGTCTAGGTGCCTAAAAGTTGGCTATAGATTATTGACCGTTAAAACTTACACTGAGTAATCCAAGATTTGGTTTTTTTTTTTCCCCAACTATATTTCTAAATAGTACACTTTTTATCTTAACCAAAACAGGTTTATAAAAATAACCATATGATTATAATACTCCTATATAGGTCTTGTATTGTTTCAATAATTGGATATCTTTAATTGATTCTGATTATTCAAACTCTATAATTTTAAATGATATTGGACTAGTAAGTACAATATTAAATAACCCATTTCATTTTATGATAATAAAGACGAGATTATGAATCAATGATACATATATATATATATCTTTTATTTGGCCTTATAGTTCTAGTGAAGATTAGCTTTTTTCTCCTTTACCACTGTCTCTATTTTAGTTTTATTGTATTTGAACACTGTCTCTATTTTAGTTTTATTGTTTTTGAATGTATAAATCTTTAAATTTATAATAAAAATATATATTTTTATATTAAGATATTAAATTTACAATAAAAATATATATTTTTATATTAAGATAATTTATTTTTATATTATTTTAATTATTTTTCTTCTTTTGTTCAATATATATTTTTTTAAAAAATATTTTTTAAAATAATTAAAGATGGTATTATTGGCGGAACAAGTCTGTTGGTACATTCTACAAAGTTAGAAAATAATAATAGCAAATGTCATTATTATTGTTAATTTATCGATGAAAAAAGTTTGTCAGTATATTTTAAAGAGTTGAAAAAAAAAAAAATATAAATATCATTACTATTATTAACTCACCGATAAAATTATTGATATTTTTTTATTGATGATATATAATTTTATCGATAAAATTACATACGATTTAACTGTTGATAATATGCTAAATTATATCGAGAAAATTATCAATAAAATTATAACAACAACAAAAATAATAATAATAATTTAAATAATAAATATTTAGCCTGATCATCTTGGGTAGGGTTATTTTTAATATAATTGGTTTGGATTTAGACACATAATTCTAATAGTATACAAATTATAAACCTAACGCATTTAATTTCTTTTAAATTCAAGCGAGTTATATATACAGGGTTTAACTAAGTTTGTCATGAATATTACATATATTGGATTTATATTCCTTATTTTCATGGGTCTGTATTTAGATATAAATCTATAGCATGGACTCTAGGCATTGTGACATTTTCAAAATTAAATCTAATTTTTATATATTGTATCATTATTAAATTTCAGTTAACTTGTTCTACATCCTACCAAAAAACAAGCTATTTTTTTTGTTACTTTAAATAAATTTAATAAAAAATCACCAATAAAAATTTTAAATTCAAAATATTTTTAAATAAAATAAAAACAAATATTTAATCTATAAACAATCAAATTACACACACACACACAAAATCATTTTAATTAAGTTTTAAAAATTCTAACTCGTGATATCTATTTTTTAATTTTTGTATACACTATCATGTTTTATATCTACATTATCTTGAGAGATACGAACGGCCACGATCTGCACAAACTGTCATACCTTGCATTCTCATCCTCGTCAAGCTCACAGAAGATCACAACATAAAACGGAGCATCACCGTTCGACTGAGAGAGCCACAGTCTGACGAGAGCCGCAAATGGGACTACCGCATCTAGCAGAGCTGGTGAGAGTCCAAACCGGAATCCTCAATGGAATATCAAACCTCGATCTCACTCTCCTCTCCAAACAACGACCTCTCCGCCGCCGCCAACGACGTCATGGGGCCACCTAAGCTCGTCTCTCAGCCATTCTCCGATCAAACGGTGCCACTGACTTCGTCTTCGTAAAAGCCCCCCCGATTACTACGACTGGTCTATCGAGTCCCGACTCGACAATCTCGGTGCCGCCTCTATTCATCACCGTTGTAAAAGCATCGCCTTGGTATATTGTTATTTAACACATTCGCTATTTTTTTTATTTACCATCTTAATTTGGTCAAATTTATAGCTTTATTAAGCTGAAATGAGGTTTTTGGATGTTAAAAAGTTTCTGAGGCGTAAATTAAATTGGACGCTGACCTTTATAGTTAAAGGAAGTTTTGACTCAGCGAAAATGCTTATAATATGGATACCCTCGTGGAATTAAGTGAGTATTGAGTGTGAATGGATGACTAAATTTTATGCATTTGATTGATTATTCATCAAAGAGAGATTAAGAAGATGGTGCATAAATGCATTCGTTCCATTGGATGTGTCAAAAATTTGTTTGCAGTAATCTACACATTGTTGAATTTGTTTCCTATGCAAATGGAATTAGGATGCCCCGTGTGTTTTACCGAGGGAATGAGATCTTATGGAGCTTGGAATTAGAAATGAATGCAATCTTTGGAAGTTATTGATTGTTTTTTTGGTTCATTATAGATAATTATGGAATGGGTAGCTATTTTTGTGCTTTTAGTATTGTTCAAATGGCTGAGGTTTAGGGAAACATGGGAAAGGAGAGGGCAGGCGAGAGGAGAATGCGGGGATCGTCACTGAAGATTCAGTGGGGATATTCTTTGCTAGATATTAGATTCCTTGGTGGTAACTAGCTAGGAGTTCAAAGTTCTGAGTTTTGGGTACAAAACAATTACAGACAATTCGGTTTTGCTTGGTATTCCATTACAAATACCATGTCCGGCATTCCATAGTCTATATCAATGATTAGGAAAGGAGTATGAGCATCTTATTTAGTTTTTGCTCTAGAAGTAAGAAATGGGAGAGGGTGTAAGGGATTTGGACATTGGAGGACTCAAAAGGTTAACTGCACGTGCACCACCTCACAAAAGTTGGTGAAAAATATTACTAGACCTATTTGGAGCATGCATTTATCAATTAACAATAATCAAGTGGCATTTTGTGGATCTGAAAACTAGCTATGTTGTAGTTTGCAAAAACTTAAAAGTTTGACATCGTCGCTCAATTTAGATGTAACCTGGTCTCTCATGATAAAGTGTAATCCTTACAATAATCTCTGCTTGAGACTGCTGGAAAGTTGTTGTAAAGCGAGCACTCATCTGGAAATATCCATTAGCAATAGCAGCACTAACCTGCTTCTTCTAATAGTGTCAATTCAATATTTTTCATCAGTCATCAATATTAGGATGGTTACTGAATAGAACTGTATGTTTTGGCAATTAGCATCAAAGTATTATCATTTTCTTTTATGTAAAACTCATCTTATAAGCCACAATTCATCATTTGCGTACTGTATAACTTTGAATGGAATCATACTATGGAGTATCTAAATTCATTATTGAACTATCTTCTTTTTCTTAATGTATGAGTTCCTAACCAAGAGATTTATCCTTTGACTTACTGAATGATGGGTTAAGTTCATTTTTTTCCTCAGGTTAATACACAGGCCCCATCCAAAATCATTGACTGCAGTGATCAAAATAATTCAAAGTATTACAGTGTGTTGTTCTGGTACATTGCTGTTTCCATAATCTATATTTACAATTTTCCATTTATGTGATGCCTGGACATCTTACATATGGACACCTTCTTTATTTCAGCACACTGTTTGATTCAATGCTGAAGCGGTTAAAAACTATTTGTTTGCACTCAAAGAAGGGAAGATATCTAAAAAACAAAATCAATTGTAAGTTGTTATCCTCTTGATGATCATAAAGGCTCATATAACAACTTAAATAATCATTCTTCTGATGGAAAGGGTGGTTTATTAATATAGGCTGCAAGTGTTTTTCAAGTCATTATGAATACATTTTCTGTGAATTCTCTTATGCCTTTGTGAACCAATAATCTCAGCAGTCAGCAACAATTGCAATAGAATTCAATAGTTATTATTGGGCATAAGAGGTGGGTAACAATTAAAAACACTCCATTAACTATTTGGTTATGTATTAGAAGTGGGTGGGTGTTGCATTTGGTACTGGAGACTGGATGGTTAATTCAATTTAATTGATGCAGAGTAATAATATTGATGGCTCTTGTATCTTTGGGAATCACCATCTACCCAAAGCTTTTGGGTTGTTGATCTAGTATATCATAGTTTCCAACAGAGCTGTGCCATGGCACTCCATTTTGCTAGTGATATGTCTTTCTTAATGTTTTACTATTTTCATTACCCTTTCCTTCTTATACATAAATAACTTGAATATACTCTTATAGTTTCCTAGCAATATGAAGAAAAATGTAAAGATCACTTCCAATGGTTAATTGACAATAAATGAATTAAGAGTTTCCATGCCTTTGTCTATCCGTGGAATGGAGTAGCAAGATGGGACACTGACTCACCTCATGCTTCCTCACATGAAGATATCAGGATTATTTTTAAAATTAACACAGTAAATTAAAAAATTTAACAGTGTAACACCATTTGAAATTTTTTTAGTAAAATAGTAAATTTTTACGATGTCTTGTTTTAAAATAGCGATATTTAAACATGTAATATTTATAAAGCATGACAACTTAACATAGAGTCTTTATTATCAATTCTTTAGCCCAATCGGTTGGCCAATTGAGCCAGTTGTATGAATTGGTTAACTATTTTGTACAAAAAACTATAATTTTATGAACCTTTTCTTCCAAATATATTTTATAAATCAAAATATATCTTTTTTTTTCTTTCCAACATGTAGATCCAAAAACATATTTCAATTAAAATTTCAAAAATTTATTGTTCACACTAGTTATTTTTTGTTTTTTGTTTTTCATTGTTAATGATATAGTCGGACTTATGATAGTGGGTAATTCTGAGCAGTCAGTTGTGGGTCTACCATAACTATATAAAGATTTGTCCCAAACAGATTACATGAATGGTCTAGCAAATATATTTATGACTAGTGGGACAGATTTAAGTCCAAGAGAAGGTCTAGTCATGTCAAATATAATAATAGCTTAAAAAGGCTATAATTTTTTGTCTGACTATTTGATTGTGCTTAAATTTTAACAGAAGTTTCTAGAGGCTATTTTTCTTATGGAATCGCTACTTCAACCGCTTTTAAAAATTTGGTCTTGACACCCTGATTTTGGTAATTTTGTGATTTGTTTTATGAATTAATTGACCAATTTGTTCTAAATTTAATTGATATTATGGTTATAAACCATGATATCAATTAAAATTTTATCGTGATTTCTAACTATGATATTTAATTGATATCACGGTTTAAAACTGTAATGTTTAAAAGTGTTTTATTTAATCAAAACTTTTTGCTTATGTTATTTCACCAAAATTTTTGCTTTTGTATTTATTCGACATTTTTTTTTATATGCTAATTACCCAATTTATCAAAGATATCATAATTGCATAAATATTTCAGTATCTTTTATCAGCATCATTAACATAAGTTGCCGATATCTCTTCTTGTTTAAAATTTACATATACCTTACAATATTCTTTTATTATCAAGATTGGGGAAACATTGTTTGAAGAATCTCGATTCCCATTTGACCCTGTGAGCATGTGTGTCCAAGTAAATGGCTTGTGAACAACAATCATAAGTCAATTGATTTGACTGATAAGAATGTTGTCCCCTTTCATAGACGCATAAGTAGTCATGATTTGCCTATTGTCAGTAAAAATTAGAACACATAGACAAGATTTGTGGAGGACATGGCTTGTTTTAAAAATGGACATGACATGTCGGGTTTCATTGACACCTTTTCTTATCTGCTCTCGTATTCATACAGAAGTTATAGCTTAAGTGGTTATATGCATGCACTATTAAAAACTACCAAGTATGGTTATAAAGAAAATACTTGAAGAGTTAGCATCGTGAAAAGTTGAGAAAACGATGATCGTCACAAGAATTGTCATTTGCATGAAGACTTTGTTGAACAGGGAAACATAAAACAAACATAAGATACCACAGGAAATGCTAAAAGGATTGCGTCATTGAGAGCTCTACCCAAGAAGTGTTGAATAATGTCTTCACGATAGAAATAGTCCAGTGATGGATGTTGTGTTATGTTTGAATGCCCTTTTGTTTCTTTGACTAATAAATCTGTAGGACTTGGACATGGTTAAAAGCATCTGGGAACTAGTAAGTTTGATGAATACTTATTTATGTAAGACTCTGCATCATAGAAGATGCAAGTTTTGCTGTAAATTTTACTCCCCTTTTCTTTTTCATTTTTGTTGGTTTTTTTCTCTTTTCCCCTGGTAAGCTTGTAACACAAGTGCAGTTTCATCAACCTTTATGTGATTCTTAAGTGAGAAGGTAATGCAATGTCGTCTTCCTTCGTTCTTATTTTTAACATTCAGTGAGGCTTGCCCCTGAGGAGACACCAGCTAAGCTGATTGGATGTGAGCATAATGCAGTGACGTGTTAGCTTGAAAACATACATTCCGATAAATACTCATCTTTTTTCTATGAAATCAAGAGATGGAAACTGTTCTTTCACTATTTAGTAAGTATCTTGACATTCTCTTCTGTTAAGTATTTTATTTCACCTCATTCTGACTTGGATGTTTCTTTGGTTATAGCCGATCTCATATTGCAACTTTTAGCATTCAATGCCTCTTCAAGCTCCGTCCTGGCTTGCAAATATGTTGGTAATCTTTGGAAGGAAGATTAATTGCTAAGCTGTACAGCTTAATGCAATTCCCAGAGTTAGAGAATTTAGGATCAATCTCGATCAAGATTTGTTGGTTTTGATCCAAATTCTTCACTTCAATGCCTTTTCACTTCCTGTGGTGTAAAGCTTACCTAAGGTCTTTTTGATGTGCACATGTACATGTTTTCCAGACAGTACACGCTTCAGTGTTCTGTCTTGCTTGATGCCAGTATGAACACTTGGACAGTTTGTCCCAAGGATTAATGGCTGAGGTAGATACTTATCCCTGTTTTGCGTAAGGGTGGTGTGGCTGTTGTTTTGTATACACGGTATGGAAATTTTGGCAAAAAAGAAATGTAAACGGTACTCTTGATTTGTTATTCGTATCATGAATGCTAACATGGAACTATTTTTTCATTAATCAAATCGTCAACTGCTGTGCCAGCTATTGAGTATTCAAGTGGTCCATGGTTCTAAACATCATACTGTCAAATTGGGATGTAATGTAGTGGTCCACTCTAATGTGGCCAAGATCAATGATTTTCTGCCAGTCCGACACTAAAATAAAATTCGGGATGACACTTAACGTTGAGTTGCTCGCATAGATAAAGGCCTGAGCTAGCCGGGAATATTTACTGCAAACAGCTGTAGAGATGCATATCTGTCTCCGTGATTTTGCACATATATTTGTACAAGGAACATCGTAAATTGTGACAGGGAAAGATGAGGTCTTTCAAAAATATTTGAGATTAGCAGGGGATGATCCTGAAAGATTGACACACAAGCGTATGGATAGATATGCATGAGGTGAGAGAATTATGCCTATCATTGTTGTCTTACTAATTGGATTGAAGAGTTTTGATCTCAGGTAAGCAATTGCAAGACTCAATCCTGATTTCTTCTTGTTGGGTGGCGGAGAGGTTTCTCTGAAGCTGGCGATAAGGACCTTGGAATTTATTCAGGACATGAAGAAGACATTTCCATCACGTTTTTACAGGGATTTATTTTTTCTTTTTAGGACAGTAATGATATTTGAAGTAGAAACTTTTGCCGTGCACTTCATTGGTTCTTGGGATTGAAATTCCGTTGGAAGATCTTTAGATCTGTAGCGAATTCATTAATTTTTGTTTCTAGCTAATGTTATGGCAGGGGAAAGTCTACTTTTGCCAATATGACAGCAACTGCATCATCCTTGATACTGCGTATGTGAGCCTGTTCAGTGTACTGTTTTTTTATTCTCACCTCTTTTTGTTTAATCCAGGGGAAATCTAGAACTATAACATGATCCCATGTTGCTTTGAATGCGAATGCTTAAATCCCTTTAAAATCTTGGTAAATGGAGCACATTATTTTTATAGAGGAGCATCTTTATGGAGCACTACTGGCAACTTTACTATTTGACCACCAGCTAGATAGTTTCAACTGCATCATCCTTGATACTGCGTATGTGAGCCTGTTCAGTGTACTGTTTTTTTATTCTCACCTCTTTTTGTTTAATCCAGGGGAAATCTAGAACTATAACATGATCCCATGTTGCTTTGAATGCGAATGCTTAAATCCCTTTAAAATCTTGGTAAATGGAGCACATTATTTTTATAGAGGAGCATCTTTATGGAGCACTACTGGCAACTTCGCCCACTAGGTATTACCATCATCCTTCACAATTTGTAGAACACCAATCCTAATAGGTTTTACAAGAATGATGGGAGGAGCAATATTGCACGGGTCCTCGCAGTATCCATGGAGCCTGGAGGTGAGGGTTCTCAGTCATGATTCTTCATGGTATCTCCTGGAGGTTAGCTGAATTTCCTTTCGTTCCCATGCGTCGGTGCAATTGATATCACTTGACGTTTGCGTATAATCGTTTTCACCTTATTGCAGCTGTCTACGGAGAGAGAAAACTGAAAAATCAAACTGCAACAGATACGATTGCTTTCATTTTAGAAACGCCAACCAACCAACACCATGTCAACAATGGCGAGAAATCCATGTCAAGTTTGTCCCTTTTATTCACCAATGTCATTAATGCAAAAGCGTAAAATACAGTGAATGGGGCCTCCATCCATCTTTTCACATCTTCTATCACTTCACCACCTCATTTAAAGTAGCTAGCCACTGAAACATTACACAGTTGTTGGAGCGAGCTGATGCTGTGCATGTCAGAAATTTAGACTTTTTAGGGCATCGATCCTTGTTGTCCAGTCACAGATCGAAGAAGCCACCATCTAAAAATTGAAATTATGGCATGTCTCTAAGACCTATCTCCATGTTTTGAAAGGCTTTAGAACTCGGTTGGAATGAATATTGCAAGGGTTTTTAAATTGAGAGAGTTCGCTGCCCCTAGCTCGTTGTATAATGAAGGCTTTAGTGATCCTTTTAAACCAGTAGAGAAGACGAATATTCTGTTAACGAAAATGCTTAACAATATCGACCACAGGTATCACTGATCTTATTACTGGCAGAAAATATGAAAGTGTTCTTGAAAATTGTTTTTTACCTTGTTCTGATCTTTTTTATATTATTGCATGCAAATCTTGGAAATATGATCATCTTCCATCAAACAGAAATTTGGAGGAGCTGGGTCGGAGGAGAAAGCCATTTAAGTACATGTATTATCACAATATATACTGGCCTAGGGTTTTTTATTGTGGATGGGTGGTTTCCGATGGGGTTGTGCATAATCCATGACAGCTACATCCTTGGGAAAGTCATTTTCCTCAGATCGCACAGCTTCCTCCGTATCATTTGCTGTTGATCCTAGCATAGATCTTCCTCGGCCCTTCAATCCCTGGTCAAACAATCAACCAAATTAACATCTCTATAAACATCCATTTAATTGAATATCCTTGACATTTATTATATGTAAATATAAATGCATGTTTATACAAAATTTATTGAAGATCAGCTACGGCATGTAATTAAGCAAATTCGTACTATATGCTACTCATGATCTCATTGCTTGTATGGTGCATGCATGAGCAAACCAATCTGCCTTGCCATCCTGATGGAGGGCATGGCGAGGAAGATGGGCCATGAGTCTTGGTCAGTACCACACCAAGAACATAACAGCCTAGCAACCATAAAAACCATCCTTTAATAAATTAATGATCATGGAGTATTTAACTCACCTCTATTATTATTTTAGACGACTGTTGAAAATCAGCCTGTGAAGATACGATAACTTTATTTCCTGCAGGTAAAACATTAATTACTATCACATAGGAAAGCAGTTTTATAGAGCATATTACTTTCTTTTAACATGTAAGCATTGAACAAATATTTATAAGACAAAGGCTAGACATCATTTCTCCATGTCCATAGATTATTGAGTAGAAGATTTAGTTTTTCCTTTAGCAAAGACATGGGTATCTTAAGATCTAGTTAGGGGTACTTGAAGAGACTCAATACCGTATTAAATATTTGGAACCCTAGATAAGCTGAATAAGTAGATTACAGAACTTGAATTGCATGATTGATTTTCGACAATGCTACTAGTTCATTGAAGACTAACCTAGGATCCTCTAGGCCAAGCTATCGCGTTTGTTATTGTAAGGGTTTGTTTGTATATGTTTTATTTATGGTAGGTTGCATTCTGAGTTGGAAAATTACCTGAAGTTGCTCCTTTTGTGCCTTCTTCTTGCTTCATAAAAGCTTCTTCGTCTTTCTTTTTCATAGTGGTTGCACTAAGTAAACTGATCTTACGAGTAATTGTATCATCTCTTCCAACTACTTGTTGTCCTTGTGCTCCTTGCTCCTCTGAAACTGGAGGCATCATCTCCGATGGAGCTAAAGTAGTTCTATCGATATTCAGTTTATCGACATCTTGCACCAAATCCTGAAAATCCGACTGCATCAATTATCGTGGACGTAAAAAAGTATAGACCAAAACTGAAATGTTTTATAAAAGCAAAATGAACTTAAATGTATACGTTCACTTTTATTATTTTTTATATCAATAACCTTGTTCAGGACTTGTTTTTTGGTTTCCTTGTCAGTGAGGCGAAGAAAGCGAGCATTGCATGCATGCAAAGAAAGACAGATGAGAAGCAAAAGAAAGAGAGTAGACATGGCGAGAGATGATCTTGGAAATCGATGTCACAGAATGAATAATTGTTAAAGTTTGTTTGGTGAGTTCACCGTCAGGGCTCATAAGTATTTGTAATGCTTGGAGTAGCAAGAGCATTTAATGCAGGTTTTGTATGGTCTGGGAGACTTTCTACAAGAGAACATGCAAATGTTTGGGTGATGAACCTTGAAAACGAAATCGAAGATATTCGGGGGCCTCCTTTGTCTCTCTCTCTCTCTCACACATACACACATTTAAAATCAATCGTGGAGAACCAAGAAAATAGATAACTTCATTAGAGAGCCACATAATGAAAATGTGCATGGTGGTGGTGGTGGTGGTGGTGGTGGTTTTCCTCAAATTTGAATTTTAAAATATATGTTTAATGTATATACCAACAGTATTTCTCAGTCTGTTTATGTTGTAACTCAAAGACAACCAGTTAGCTAGTCTAATGGTTTCTTAGCACGAGTAATGTTAATTTCTGCTGATCTGCAGGAACAATATTCCAGGGAAAATAATTTAAACAGGTTGACATTGCAGACGATCAAGTTATTTTGCATGCCTTCTTGCATCCATCTGAAGCTATAAGACGTCTTCTTCTTCTTCTTTTCTTACCAGAAAACAAGTTGGGCGATTCTATTTTCTATCAGCATGTATAGGATCCACCATGGTAAATTAAGAACTACTAGTACATGATACACTTGAGGCTCTATACAGCAATATAAAAAAAACAAATCTATAGGTCCGACCCATGTGTTTCTACAGAGGAATTCCGTTCCTTGTCTTATTTTCTGCATGGGATTTACTAACTGCATATGGGCTTGTCAGTTGAGACAAACGTTTTTGATCTTTGTTGACATTATTTCCATGGAGAATTTAATCTAACCTGTGAAAGGGGTGACCAGTCAATGTTCATGACCATTTACTGTGCATAATTATTACTCCCTTTTTATTAGGCCAGACATTGCATGATATTAACAATGCAGCGGTCTTTCATTAGTTTCATTTTCATTTCGATTTTATTCATGACCATTTCTGAATTAATTTAGCTGATAATAATTAATTAATTGATAAACAAGCATAATATAACGATTTTCTGCGCCGACGCACGAAACAGAACACGATTTCATGAAGGATATATGAGCATAGACCTCATATCACTTGCTAGAATACCAAAAAAAACATAAAGAAAGGAATGGAAGGAGAAGAAGGGCGGTGACGGGGAGGCATCGATAGAACATGATCGTCCTTAAAATATATGCTTTCTGTTCTTGTTTACCAATTGCTGCTGGCTTCTCATGACATTTCTAGATAAAAGAAAACTCAGCTCATGGCATTGTTTGGAACTCACAGAAGCAAACAGAAACATCATATATGTAACAGCTGTTGTTTCATATATATCACCATTTAAGTTGGCAATGTCCTGTCACCGACTTGATCAGACTAAGGTTTTTTTTTTTTTTCCTCACATCGATTTCTTTAATTTTCAATGATATTGATATATAGCTCTGATTCTTAATATCATTAATTATCCATGCTAAGTGTTATTGATTGTTTCTCTCTCTTTTCTTTCCTGGAGATTAATCCATACTGCAATGCTAAAAGGAGTTAATTATGCAGTATGTATGGATATGGTACGTCCATATAAAACCAAGTGAAACCTGGCCTGATCAGAGAGCGGTGTCTTAAATCTTTTCAAGAGCAAGTTGAAACACTAGGGACATAGGTGGGGACAGAAAATTGGAGCGACAAAGGTGCATGACTAGACCATAACTTGCACCTCCTCAATGGGACATGAGAGGGTCCGAAGCCCTCTCTCACCGCCTACAACGAGCATCAACTAGGCAGGTAAACCATGTGCTATTCACATAAACACGGCATTACCATGTCAGAATCTTGGGCCTCCCATTGGTAGCCCAAGCAAGGCAATGTGTTTTAATCATGTTGTGGTGATCTCTTGGTTTCATGGTTTTCTCAAGGGTCAATTTAACTAGGAGCAGGGAGAGGGAGCTTTGACCTAGACAACTGGGAAGGATGTGGACATCCAATTGACGAGGAGAAACCTGCCAAACAATTTCGTTTAACATCTGCAATGCATTCCGAAGAATATGATCCTAACGTTGCAAGTTGCTCGTACAATTTCCATTTCGTTTCGAAAAACAAATAAAAATATTGAAGGTCACAGTTAAATCCTTTATGATTGATCAATACCACATGTAAACGGCTAAACCTAATTTCTGAGTTCGTTTTATGACAATATACATAACAAAACTGTTGAAGAATTTACTCTTAATGCTTAACATTCACCATTCTGTTGCTTTCCCCGATTCTTAAATGGAGTAAAGATAGAATTTACATGGTGGCTAGTTCTTTTTCTTCCCAGCTTACAGATGAATGACACTGTATTCGGTTGCAAGTTGAGGGAAAGACATTTAAAGCTACACTGAATAAACAATGATAAGGGCTTTGTCGAAAGAAATGAAATAATGCAAGGAAAATAGGATTTTCTATAATTTTTTAAAGGATTTCAGGTTTTAATTTGTTGATAATTTTCTGTGTTATCACCTTGCACAGATTTATTTTATATAATAAGGAGTTCTACACTGCATAGTCTATACTGATTTTACAAGAGGACAAAATCCCACGACAATGGAAGCCCAGTACGCCATTGTTACAACCGTGAGAACCATTAGCAAGACCCACAACACAAACAGTAGAGCGTGAACCGCAATACACCAGAGATTTTTCCAAGTGACGGCACATAAGCCATCATCGAAAGTCCGTCCCTCCTGAATTGCCTGGCATCGGACTGTCACTAAGGCCTCGATATATTCACCGTCTTCTGGGGTCTACCAACTTGACCTCGTTTTGACATTTCAATTTGATTAATATTTGCTTTATTTTCAAGATAAAGGCTGAAATCGAAACCACTCGATTAAAAAGCCCTTTGTGAAGTATTAAACGATGACTTGGGAATGAAAGGGTTCGTCAAGCTTATATACATGACTGCAAATATCTTTACAATTAGGCAGAACAAAGAGCGATTGACACGAGGGGGTGAAGACAATAGTGATGACAGATAATTTGGTGGAACCAGGAAATAAACGAGGCAACCACAGATGTCTACAGTGGAATCTGAGACCCAAAAGTGTTCTCTCCGCTGTAGGTAACATAGAGAAACCCGTCTTCATCCTTTTTCTCCTCATATATGGCAGACATGATAGCACCTGCAAACAGCAAACAGATGAAAATGTCATGCACCTTTACCGATCCAGAGGCTGATGACAAGATCTTAAGAGAAAGACTATATATATGCGCAAGAGTTTACCTGTGGGTGGGAGGACATTATCCAAAAATATAAAGATTGCCTTTTCTGCACTCAACTTGATTCTTTTGCGGATAACATAGACAAACTGTCCTACAGTCAGGTCAGCTGGAACAAGGTACCTGCAATTTTCAGGTTCAGCTTATAGGGAGAAAGCTCAATGCCATTAATCATAGCAGCTTATCAAAATCCCAGTAATAAAAAATAAAAAAAATAGATATTTTCTAGGGCTAAACCACTTGAGAACAGGCCATAATTAAAAGATGGAAAGGCAGACCATCCCACAGTGATAAAAAAAGATGTAAGATAAACTATTCCAGTGACACAATGATATAAAGGTGCTCAGGTGTTATAGGGCTGGTCTGGGGAGGGGGGGGGATGTGGCGGGGATACCTCTGGTATATTCTGGCAATCAGAAATGAAAATAATGAAGGTAGAAACTGTAGGTTATATGGTGTTTCCCTTTCATGCAAAAACAATTTTGCAATCGTCAGTTTTCTAATCATCTTTAAGTTCTAGCAGGTTAAGAGCATTAGGTTATATTTTAGCAACCTGCAGGAATGGGTGGTGTGTTCCCACATGCATACTCATAGGCTGTCAAAGAAACTAGAAATCATTTGTGCTGGGTTCCCCTTCATGTGAATGGTGGCAAAGTTGAGATATGAAGAAAATCAGAAAGCTATCCACTCTACTCACTTTTTCTTGTCTATGTTTGGTATATCACTTCTTTCTGCCTTCTCCACGATCACCTTAAAAACAAACAAGCACAATTAGAGACAGGTCACCTTAAAAACAAACAAACACAACTCATGCAATTGTATACAGCAACTAGAAAGTAAAGTCAGAGATTAAATCATGAAATATTTTCTGAGGGGAGACATTTTAATCAAGTTTTGTATCCTGCAAAAAAAAGAAACTTAATTCAACTGACTAGTAATATTATTTACATAATAGAACAAAGACAGATCATAAATATATGGCACTTTTCAATACAACCCAGAGAAAAGAGAAGTTTCCAGAGCATGCAGCAGATCCATTTTTTTACTTTCTGTGCAATGCACCATGCATTCATCATCTACTGCATTTCCTCGTTTTTAAAACTTTCCAACCAATTATTGTAAATAACACCCATGAGGCAACCCTATGAATGATAATTGCAAACAGAATTAACCCATTGTTCAACCTGGTTCCATAGAAAAGCAGAAGCAGTTTGTTGTAGATTATTTGGACAAAAGACTACTGTTCAAGGCTTTCATCATATTCATGTGTTAAACTGTCAAAACCCCAAAAGATTTTTTAAAATAAATTCCGGAAATATATTGTCCACATGGAAAGTAATGCACCATTCTGCAGCCAACTTTCCACCATATATTCAACCTTGGTAATAAATGGAGATACAAGACACCAATTTACAAACAGAAGAATAATAATCTCATTATTGGTTCTAATGCAAAAGATTTCACGCATGAGAATCAATGACCAACAATTGGGAGAGGAAATTATCATTGGTCAATCACCGGAATCCTATCTGGGTACTTCTCCCTGATCCTAGCAGCCTCTGCCCTCCTCTTCTCTGAAGAAAAGAAAAAAGTAAAAGAACAAAAAGTCAACACTTTTCGTCAATTTGCCATGATCAAAACAAAAAAATCCTACAAAATTCAAAGTATATACCAAGACCATGCTCTTGCTTGAAGTAACTCTTCGCCATTCCTCCTGAAAACAGCACAAGGAATAAGTAAAAATCCTTAGTCTTTGCCCATCACCCCTCTAGGAAATGAGAACTTGCATGCATTAATCCGATCAACAACATAGCAACTAAAACCCTTTTTTCAATTCTTCAAAACGTAAGGTCCATGAGAATATCAGCTTCAATCCATAACTAAACTTACACAATATTTAACTTTTCCCCTTTCTTTTCCCAAGTAAAAAAACAGGGGGGGGGGGGGGGGGGGCTAAATGATCACGGTACATGGTATACTATTAACAGAAATGAATTATCCAAAATAAACCCCAAAGTAAATTAAAAAAAAAAAAAACAAAATTACACAACACGAACCCTAAGCTAATAGTTTCAGACAACAATAACAACCATCTATTCAAAAACATCAAAAGCCCATGTTGAAACCTAAACAACAATAATCTAAGACTTCACTGAAACAAAAAGAACTAACTTTTAACTCAGCCATCTTTGTCGACATCAATAACCCACCACGTGAAAAGAATAAAGGAAAAATCAAACCCAACTGCATAATTCAAGAAGGAGACGAAGAAATTACAATGCTAAGTTAGGAAAATCAAGTACAGTGAATCAATAGGTGCGAGCCTAACCTTGTGAATACGAAGCCAGAAGAGAAAAAAGAGTTGCTGTTGTTGATGAAGATGAAAAACTCGTGGGTGTTAAGTTTGGTTTGGTTGCAGATTAAGTAAAAGCTGCTTTAGTTTGGTTTTTTACCACATTGGTTCCCGCGCGTCCCAACGTAAAAAAAGATTTTGAGGATAAAAATTTGAGACTCGGAGGAGCATGACTTGATTAATTTATTAATATAATAAAAAAAGTAATAATTATAAAAATCGAATTAAGAAAATATATAAATATCAATTTAAAAAATAATATTTTTTAATATTATGGGAAGATATTCTTTTAATATTATTAAAATATTTCAATGAAATCAATTGATAATAAATTTAAAATAAATTAAATTATCAATAAATTAAATGTTAAATAATAAAATTAAAAAATAATAATTTAATTTTACTTAAATTAACTTAATAAATATGTAACATAATCATGAAATAATAATAAATTATTAAATAAAACAACAAAAAAAATATGTTAATCAACCTAGGTAACTCACTAAGTTTGTAACTCAAATATAGAAACAAAATAATTTTATAAAAAACAAATTTAAAAAGTTATGAAATTCAATTAAAATAATTAAAAAATTATTTTTTCAATAAATTTTTAAAAAAAATATCAAAACCAACATACAACTAGCGACAAGTGTTATAAAATCAAGACTAATTTTATAAAAATTAGATTTAAAAAATTTATAAAACTAAATTTTTATCTAATAAAATATTGAGAAATTAATTTAAAATAAAAAAAATATCAAACAAAAAAATTAAAAATAAAATAAATAATAATTACAAAAATAAAAATCAAGCTTAGAATAAAAATAAAATGAATCAAATATTAATTAATAAAATAAAATAAATAAAAAATATTCTAGCATACGATACAGGTGATTGTAAATTGTTTTACATGGAGCGTACATCACATCATTCATCCGAAACCTATTAGTATGCAGGCAAACATGCATTTCTTTTTCTGAGGTTAACCGCGTGGGTTTGGCTTCAAATCTCCTTCAAACTTTTTTTTTTTTAGATTTAAAATTAATTATTATTTAAATTAATAATTATTATGCCATTTAAAAAATTATGTCATACTTTTTAAATGAGACTAGATCCTTCTTTTATTATATTTGCAATAACTTTTTTAACAATTACACGTGAGCCTATTATGTTATAAATTGTAAGAAATTCATATGAATATTCAATGGAAACTAAATAATTTTTTTATTTTTATATGGTTTTTATGAATTAATTATTCTTTAATTTTTTTCATATAGCCGCTTAAAAACCATGAAGATATTTTATTTTTTTTTGAAAAATTCTTTTTATGTTATGATATTTCTTTTTGCTTAAAAAAACATAATACTAATAAAAAAATTCTTGAAATGTGAATTTTGCCTCCGCAAAAAAATTTTCACTTCTTGAGATTCTTGAAAATATTTATTTTAATTATATTGTGTTTATATTATAAAATAACTATGTCACTAAAAAATAATTTTTTTCATCAAAACTAAAAAAACACACAAATAAGAAATAAGGTCTTCAACTTAAGAAAAATGTTTATATTATAAAATAACTTTGTTACTAAAAAATAAGTTTTTTCATCAAAACTAAAAAAACACACAAATAACAAATGAGGTCTTCAACTTAAGAAACACATTTTCTCTTTTATAATTTAAATATTTTAAACTCTTACAAATATTTATTTTAATCAACATATAATTAAATAAAAAACATATATTTAAAAATTGCTAAATGGTCAAACACTCATCTTGTTTGTTTGATAAAAAAATATTTTTAAAAAATTATTTTTTAAATTTTCTTGTGTTTAATTATTGTTAATATAGTTGATCAATGAAAAACATTTTTCAGTAAAAAAAAAATGGCTTGTTTTTCAATAAAATATTTTTCTTTTATTTTGAGCACAAAACGCTTTTCAGAAGTTGTAAAAAATTTAGAAATATCATATTATTTACTAATTACATCAAACTTGGTCCTCAAACTTTGATTGTTATGTATATTGTTTTGAGTATTTTTCAAATTTATCTCTTAAAATTTGATTTTTATATTAATTCTAGTCCTTATTTTTATAATTTTTATTTGTTTTTTTCTTATTATTTTTTAATTAAATTTTTTTATTTATCAAATTTGATTCTCATTCTTTTAATTGTTACTTTTTTATTTGAGATAATTTATGAAATAGTAATTATTATTATTTTAATTTTTTTATCTTTCAATTTATTTATTTGTTAGATTTGATCTATATTATTTTGATTATTATTTATTTTATATGAGATAATTTATAAAATTATATTTTTTCAATTTTATTATCATTCAAATTTTTAATTTCTAATATTTTTTTAATTATTTTAATAAACTTAAAAAAATATAAAATTAATAAGTTATTTTTCATAATACAATCAAATACTGAAAAATATTTTTCAGTTTATTTTTCATTACATTACCACATATCAAAAAATAATTTATTTTTTTAAAATTAACTTTTAAAAAATTTACTTTGTAAAAAAATTATTTTTCATCAAATAAACAATTTCTAATTTCTGTTGCTTCCACTTTCATCTGTAGATCATAACTATAATTGTAAGATTTTGATTTTCTTCATTTAAAGTGCTTGAGTCTGTTAAAGTTTGCTAGAAAGTTTCGGCAAATTAGATTAGTCCAATTGGGAGGCAATTAATTACTTTTTAATGTAAGGTATTAAATGAGGTTTCAGATATAGATGGATGTTCTTGCCGTTCAGGCTATGCTGTTCATGGTGTCCTTTTTTTCTTGCTGCCTCATTTAGCAAGGTTAAAAAAGAAATTAGCTTATACAAGTGTCAACAAGCAAGCTCATCTACAAGCCAGACTTCTTCCTCTTCCTCTTCCTCTTCCTTTTGGAGGACGAGGGCAACCGGACGCCATTAATCTGTTTGGCAAGTGATTGGCCCTCCCTGTCATGGATCATCAGGCTTCATCAACTTAATCAGGCAGTTCTTCGAATGACATTTGGATGATGTAACTATATCCTTGAAAGGCATTTGCAGATCTTTTCTTACTGCGAGAAAACTTTACATCAAATTAATTTTTTTATTTTTTTAATATTGTTTTATTATTTTAATATATTAATGTTAAAAATAATTTTTATAAAATATAAAATATTATTTTAATATATTTTAAAATAAAAAAAAACTATAACAAGCTTTTATATTTTCAAATACAAAGAAGTGTATACAAACAGAGTCGTGGCTCACTTGTTATTGAGCAATTCTCTTTCTTTCAAATTTAGATTCGAGTCCTGGTAGAAGTGAGATTGAAGAGTTGTTCCCTTCATATTTTTATTGGGTTTTTGAAGTGTATACCAACAGAGTCGTGGCTAAGTTGTTGTTGGGCAGCTCTTCTTCCTTTGAATTTAGGTTTGAGTCTTAGTGGGAGTGGGGCTGGAAAGTTATTCCTTTCGTGTCTTTATTGGGTCCTCTTTATTTGGTATGTCTGTCATTCCCATGATGTCTTACCTATTTATTGGACTTGTCAAATGTTTAATAGACCATAAAATTATTAATTAAAAAAAATACAAAAAGTGCATAGTTATTATAATCGGATACAGACAGAGCTGGTCGGGACAAAATCCAGGTCAAAAATATCAACCCGGAATGATTGACTCAAAAAAATTATTTTACTTTAAATTAGCTCTTAATGATGATGTGACAGCATGTTTTTGTTCCTCATTTATTGTCCCGGACCCCTTTTCACCTAGAGTCGTCCTTCTTTCTCGCCTGAACCGACCCTACCCTCTCCTCTTCTCTCACAGCATCATTTTCACCCGTCTTCTTCTTCGTCAACCTCTCCCCTTCTCTCTTTCCTACGTAACAAAATTATTCAACCTTCTCCTTCCTCCTTTTCTTCTCACATCTCTGAAAAACACATCTGCTAATTTCTCTTAATCATGCCATTGTTACAACCGAAGGTGTATTTGCTCTAACTCTAGGACAGTGTTTGAGACTAGTTTTGGTGACTAAAAGATGATTTAAATCCAAATTTGGTGAAAGGTCTTTAAATTTTTAGTGTGTAGCATTTGTTGTTTTTATTTTTCTCAGGATTTTATGTCATTTCATGTAAAATTCATTTCTCTGCCATTCGTTCCATGTGGAGAGAAGAATTTATTTTTTTGCTTTTTAATTTTTTATTATCTTTGTATTTTTTTTGGTTCATTTTATTTGAATTAGTCAAATTTATTAAATTTAACCGAGTCAATAACTTGCTTTTTCTTCATATGTTTTTTTACACTATAAAAAATCTGAGATCTAGTGAATTACTGTAAGCAAAACGCTACCAGTTTTACAGTTTGGAAGATAACTAAAGATCAGCACTCTTCATGTTAATTATACTTTACACTAATCATTCAAAAGACGATAGTACAAATTAAGTAGATAACTAATTAGTTAATCACTTATATCATAAACACGAAGACTACTTGAGATGCCTAAAAGCTTCGGAGCAAGTTTATGGAGTGGTTAGTTTGAATGGAGAAATGCTTGACATTGTTTCGAGACAGAGGATTTATTAAAAAAATTAATAATAAAATGTTTTTTAAGCATTGACTACTCATCCATATGGAGCTTCCCATTTGCAAGGTCATGGTGATTTTATTAGATGAAGTGACAGCTTTGGTGACCGTGTTTTGTAAATTGATAAATTTGTTTTAAAATAATAATAATAATAATTAATATAAAAATAATGCTACAATGATAAAATTAAAAAAAATAATTTTTATAAAAAAATTAAAAATTAAAAATTATAATTATAAGGATAAAAAAATATAATACCTAATTCTAAATTAAATAATAAAATTAAAAACTAATAAAAATTTTATAAAAATGTTAAGAAAAAAATATTTAGTAAATTAAGAGTGAATGATGAAATTGAAAATAAATAAAATTTTTATAAAATTACTAAGAATAAAAAATTAAAATTAAAATTAAAATGTTATCAATCAAAATAACTACGTTATAATTTTTTAAGAAAAAAAAAATTACTAGCAATAGAAGATTACTAGTGACAAAATTAACCATCATCAGAGACATGTAACAAGAATATGATACAATGACACTTTCAAAAATATAATGAAAAAACATTTTTGGATATTAGGGACACCGCATACACTATTCAAAATTTGTTTGCATCGTTGAGTATTGTACACGCACTTATCCTTTTTTTTTTAACTAAGTACCAAATTGCCCATGATCTAGAATGTTAATATCGAAAAAACCTTTGGAAAAAACCCATCGAGACCAATTTTAATTTTTCGAATTCTAATGGAATTTTGATTGTTTCATTGTATTTTATTTATTTATTTTTATCTTATTATACTTATCTAAATATGAAATTGGTTGTCATCTTATATGGTAATAAAAAAAAATATTATAAAAATACTATATTGCTTCTTGATGCCAATATTGATATTTTTGTTTTTAAGGATATTTTGGTGTTTTCACAATGTGTTCAAAATTAAAAGATACATAAATATACTACATTAATTTTGAAATGGCCAATCCGTCTTGTGAAAAATATTAATGCCTCTAGATACAAGTTTTTTTGGGTGGGAGGGATAAAGATATCTTTATACTGTTATGTGGTCAGGCAAGGTATGGTCCATGCCATTGCTGCATTTTGATGAGCTGGGCTTAATCCAGAGTGATCTTTCCCAAGCCCCAAGGCTTACGCAGGTCCCTTAGACTTTAAATAGCCCAAGAGTGAAAAGGTGTGCATATTGGAGGATGGTTACAGGCAGGATACTAGGTTTGGGGTAAAAACTTAGAAATAAAAATTTAGATAGAGGGGTAAAATTTATAATTATTTAAGGAAAAGTAGGGGAAAAAAGAAGAATTTTCGCATGGGCCGGGGTCTTGGATTTATGATTGAAGGAAGATTTTAATAATTTTATATTAATATGTTTAGAAGTGTGATTGTGGTTTTTTTAAATTTTTTTATTTATAAATATATTAAAATATTTTTTTTATTTTTTAAAAATTATTTTTGATATCAACTTATTAAAATAATTTAAAAATATTAAAAATATATTAATTTAAAATAAAAAGTAAAAAAAATTCAAAATACTATAAAAAGGGTACTTGTAAACATGAAAGTGTTCTTGCTTGAGTTGATAACTCTTTCAGAGTAGAAAATGGTAATCATGACTTAGAACGATGGTAATAATGATTTCCAATAGGAGTATCTAGGAAAAGATCACATGACATATCATTGCTTTGGCTTCATGCCTTTAATAAAGCATTACCAAATAAATACAGCGCAGTGTGTGTTTCGTGATAATGATTTAATCAAATCATTGTGGTAATAATGATTTTGTAATGCAATGTAAAAATGCTTTTCAGTATTAAAATATTTATATATATATTTTTAATTTTAGTTCTTTAAAAAAAATTAAAAATATTTCAAAAATATTAATTTAATATTTTTAAAATGAAAAATATTTTGAAAAACAATTTAAAAATAAATTAAATCACATTACCCAATAAAGTTTTAAGTGTTGGTTTTATTTTATTTAACGGAGCATGGTGTCTTTGCAACCCAATTATAAAATCTAATCCAGATTAGTAAATTGATACAGGACACGACATCGCGCTTGAGCCCAGTTTTAAAAAAGATTCATACTATCATTTTAGTGAGTCAATTCACGCTTTGTTTAGCCTAGTTTGATATTTTTTGAAGAAAAAAACTTTTTAATAGAAATATTTCTTGACGAGTAATAAAAAAATTTGCTCGTTTAATTTTTATCAAGAATGCTCTTACTATTAATTATTGAATTGTTTGGTGGGGAGGGGGGGGGAGGGGTTGGTGGGCCGAGGGAGTAAGAAAATCGTTTCATAATATTTCGAAGAAAAAACCTGAATGAATCTAGATTAATTTTATTAATTTATCACTTGTGATATTAGATAGGAAATTAAATATTTATTTTTCAAAAAATAACCTATAAAAAATATTAAATTTAAATAAAATATTAAAAAAATCTAAATTATATTGGGTTAATCTACAACCTGGGATAATATTATATAAAGAAAAAACATAAAAAAACAAAAGCTCAGGATCTAATATCAATGGATGGAAATGATTTTAAAAAATAAAATAAAAATTCAAAACAATTTAGGTTCACTTGGTCAACCTAGAACTAGGGGTTGCCTCATAAAAAAATAATATTTAAAAGAATGAAGATCTAATTTGAATAATAAATAAATAAAATGAAATATTTATGGATAAAATGAAAAAAAATTAAGAAAATGATAAAAAAAAAGGAGCAACTGAATGAATAAGGACTAAAATTGGATAAAAAAACTAAGTGAAATCAAATATTAGGATGTAAAATTAAAAAAACAAACTAGGAAAATAATACAAGAATGAGGATAAAAACTAAAAAATAAACAAATCAAGAAAAGGATTAAAAACAACAATAAAAAGGATGAGTATCATGTTTGACATGACAAAATATATAAAACTAACTAGAAAGAGATAAATTGATAAAAAATATATCAAAACAAATTCAAAACAAACAAATACCAATCAAAAGAAGAACCACGATTGAAAGAAAACCAAATGAGAAGACAACTCTAAAATTTGACAAACCTAACATAAATTTCAAGGAGAAAAGAGAGAAGAAAGAAGAGGAGGAGAAGAAAAGCACTCAGCATCAACACACCATGAATTGGACTACATGCATCCTTCCATTAGCTTTGCAACCACTGAACGTTGTGTCATTTGGATGACACGGTAGTTGGATCTTTTTAGCTGTCGAAAGACACCATATATGTTATTTGAAAGGTATGAACAGTGACCACTCAATGATATCTCAATTATTTTTTTAATACATGTTAAAATATTAATTTACCCCTAATTTGAATAAATTATAACAAGAAACCATAATAAAAAAACTAAAATATCCTTTCACCCCTTATTTATTTTTTTAACTAAAGGACGATGAAATATTTGTCTTAAAAAAAAAAAGATTTTTTAACTAAAGGACGATGAAATATTTTTCTTAAAAAAAAAAAATGATGCAAATGCCCTCTCATCTTTTCATTTTTGCTAACATGTCAAGGGTATATTATTTAATTTTATTGTGTGAAAAAGGTTAATAGATCATTATATACTCAATTAATTTCATAATATAAAATAATTTTTTTTAAAAAAACCATCTTATTCATTTATAAAGGTCATTCATTTGTTGTAATGAAGGGTAAGGATATTATTCCACCGCAACAATCCACAACACAATATGTTTTATATTTGGTGGCTGACTCAGGTTATAAATTTTTGATTGAGTTATTTAGATATATAATATCTTTTTATATATTAAAATAATATTTTTTTATTAAAAATAAATAAATAATCAATGAATTATAATTAAATTTTTAATTAAATTTTATCAAGTTAATCAAGTAATGAGATTAATCCTAGTTTTTTACCGAATAATCATATTTTTCTCTCCTTTTAGTTTCTTACCGGTTCAACCGGACGAGGTTTTAGAGCCATGCTGCAGAATCTCCAAAAAGGAGGAGACGCGTACCAGAGTGAAGTTCTAAAATCACCGAAGACTGATAACGCCCCTAACAGGCGACAGCGATGAGATACAGAACACCCCTGCCCAATCAACTAAAGTGAACAGCTTCCCCAGTTGTCAGACGACATATCTGTAGGCCATCATTTCAACGAACACGCTAGTACAATATATAGCCATGCCCACATGACATGAAAACCACCAGCCACCTTCTATTACCTGTTCTTCTCGGCCTTGTCTTAACTCCCACGTCTTCCCTCCAATCAGAATTAGAGGAGTCATTACCACTGTACGTTTGAACAAACCTCATTTTCATAGGATTGGACTGGGGATGGGAAGGACGCATATAATATGATAACTTATTCTGACCAAGACGTTCGATTCAGTCTAGAAATCTGATCGTGTCTTACAAGATGGATCCGGTCTGAAATTTTCCATCCTCCGTGCATGCATGTTAGTATTCTTCCTAAGTCGTTTTTGTATACATGTTTATCATAATCTCCACATTTTTCTCGTCGTTTGCATGCTGTAGGATCGTTCCATTCGCTTGATACATATGATGCGGATGAATGAAACCAACCTTTTGCCTTATCTTTTCTCTAAAAGCTTGAAAATTGAGAGTTTTGACTGTTTGTGTCGTGATTGTGCTGTTCATTCATTTCCCTCCGTTCTCACTTTCTCTGTTCAATTATTGCGATAGTTGTCTTCGTTTAATTATATAAAATGCAATATTTTTTCATTCGATACTATATAATAAATTTTTTTATATAAATATAGGCTGTGGTTACTTTTTTCATAGCAAACCAATCACTTAATTAAAATTCATAAAACTCACTTTACTACTCATAGATTACCACATCAAAGAATTTAGAATTAAGAGTTTATTTATACATTATTTTCGTTTGTGGATAGTTAGCTTAGTTTGGTATCATTTCAAGCACACAGTGTGGGATTGATCCCCGTTTATGCTTGAGATTGAAAAATAATCAAGGAATGTAATTCCTATTGCAAGAAGCAATTAATATACCTCACAGTTGTTTTTGAGCTATAGTTTCTTGGAGGTGGAGGAAAGAACATGGACTATCCTTCCCAGACGCAAGGCTATGAGCCAACAGATGATGATCATAAATATAAAGGAAAACGTGAGTCACATAATTTGGACCGTTCAAACTTTGACTTGTTTTTATTTCCTTTCCGCCCCTTCTTTTTTTATTTTCTTTTACGAAGATGGAAACATCTGTTAGCAGGACAGGTCATGAAAGCAAAGAGCTCCCCATCGATCTATTTATCAAGGGATATTAATATAGATCCTTGGTGGAATTTAGATTTGCATAACTGTGTTAATAAGAAAACAGAATCATAATTATTAAAAATAAATTTAAAAAAATCACAACAAATTTTTTTTCAAACCAAGCATAAAATGTTTTTTTTGAGATTGTATAATGCTTTTTTGAGTTTGTAAACAAACCCAAAATCATGTAAAACACTAGGAGGGAGTGTTATATAAATTTTTTTTTTAAGATTCTCGTTCAAGAAGATATTTTTAATAGTAAGTTGAGAAATATATCATTAATGAATCGAAACTACTATAATGAGAGAACAAATAGTATTCATTTTTGCAACATGAGCAAATATCTCATCGTAATTAATACCGTACTGATGAGAGTATCATTTTGCAATTAACTTAGCTTTGTATCACTTAATAAATCTATCAGAATTAGTCTTGATCTTATACACCTAATAACAACCAATAACACTCTTACCCAGAGATAGAGGAACTAAATCTCAAGTATCTATTTTATACATAGCTGAAAGTTCCTCATTTATAGCTTGCTGACAAAGAAAAACAAGAATCGCCTCTTTATAAAAAGAAGGTTTAGAGAGACAATGAATAGAAGTTAAAAAGAAAATAAAAGATGAAGAATAGGCAAAATCTGATAACTTTATGGACTTATGAATACGTATGGATTGACATAAAGGTAGTCCACAATCTCAGACAGAGCTTAAGGGGCCATGAAAGAAAAATGAGCTTTAGATATAACGGAGAATAACATGTTAGTATCTGCATAATGATCAGTATAAATTGTTTAGGTAAAATGTAAAGGTAATGGGGTAAGAACATGAGAATGAAGATTTGAAGTACTAGGAATTTGAGATGATAAACTATCAGAATTCTAAAAAAATAGATCTATATGAATATAATTAGATCTAGTCAAACTATGATAAACTCAGATAAGTTTTCAAGTTATTAAATTAAAATAATGATATCTCTTTTTACCTTCACCATAACCAAGAAAGATATAAATATTAGATCGAAAAGATAGCTTACTACATTCTATATAAGGAAGAATGAAACAAGTATAATAAAAAACTCTAAAGAAAAAAATAATAAGGGATATAACCATATAACTTTTTGAAAGGATAAAAACCTAAAATATAAGAAGATAAAATTATATTAATCAAACCCATTGCAGTAAAAACAACTTCAACCCAAACATATTAGGAACAAAAATAGACAACAAAAAAGAATAAACAGATCCAACAACGTGCTTATATTTTCTTTCAGCAATACCATTTTGCTTAAGAATATTTGTGTACAAAGTTTGGTGAAAGTTCTATCTAGGACAAACAACTTATAAAATTTATTAAAAATATATTCTCCACTCAAATCACACCTAAAACATTTAATAATAGTAGAATGTTGAGTTTTGATAAAAGCACAAAAGACTATATATATCATAAAAAATTAATTTCATTAAATACATCTAATAATAATGTGTATGATCATCAATAAAAAAATATAATATTAAGATCCTTTTTGTGTGGCAACAAGAGAAAGTTCTTATATATTAAAATGAATCAAATCAAATGGAGAGGAAAAAATAAAAATACTTTGATTAAAAGGTAAAATGAAAAATTTTAGTAGTTTATATCCAGTATAAGCAAAAAATATCACAGGTTTGTAAATTTTCTAAAGCTCACATGGATGCTAAAAACCCCAAACAAGAAGATGAAAAATGACCTAGATGAGAATGCGATAAATAAAACTAAAAAAAGAAGTACTTAAAAGAAAAGAAGACAATTTAACACCAATAGTAGCAACAACTGGCACACTAGTAGTAGAAAAAACTAGCACTTTTAACTCATCTAAAATATATAGTCCCCCCTTCTTATGGCCAGTCCTAATTAGCTTATAAGACCGTATATTCTGCACATAATAATAAAAAATAACTAAATAATTATTAGAATCATATAACTAACAAATAAAAGTAAGATTCAATGTGAGTTTTAGAATAAGATAAATATTAGAAAGAGATAGGTGAGCTGTGACAACAGAACCAACACCTATTAAATGTATAAGAGTGTCATCAACAATCATGACAGGAATAGAAGACAAACAAGACATATAAGCAAAAGATGAAGAATCTAGAGCCATGATATAAAACACTAAAATCCAAGACTCATTCAAAATGTGATCTACCTGAAGAATTAAGAGGTAACTAACATACGAAAGAAGAAGCAAACATAGCTTATGGTTATAACAAGAAAAACTTCTAAAATTTCTCAATCAAAGTACTAAGATTGGTGAAACAACATGATGAAACTACAATTGCAGTATTAAACTGTAGTGGTTTGTAACCCTTAGATGGATTATGAGCATTAAATTGTGGCTGATTGTCATGCTTCAAAGCTTGAGATTGTTGTTACGATTAGTTCTGTTATTCCAATGACCTTTTTACTTCTAGAAACTACACTCGTTGAAAGCAACCCTTATATAGTCCTTATTTTAATTATTAGAGAGTGGTTTGGAAAGCATTGCTAGCACATAATAATTAGAAGTGGAAATAATTTTTTTTAAGAATAAGATTGAAGATGTATTTTTTTAGCCAACAACTCATTAACAACCAAGTCAATAAAAAGTATTGGAGAACTATGCAAAAACAAAGTTCTAAGTCCTTCAAAATCACTATGAAATGTCATTAAAAATTATACCAATCATTGATGCTCTTTACAAATAATATAGGCACTACATACTTTTAATTCTGCTGATTTTGTCAGAGCTAATTGATTTAAAAAAATTATCACAGCAGAATAAAACTCTTGAATACTCATATTCTTTTAGTGAAAAGTTTGCATGTCATTTTCTAATTGACATTGCTTTGCAAGATTTGACTGAATAAATAACATTTGTAGATGATTTTAAATCTTGTTTGTTGTCTTATACTTCACCAACCGTATACCTATGGAATGCTTAACAAAATTTTAATCCAAATAATAATTTTTGCATTGTTTACTTCCCAAATATCTATTAAAGCATAATCCAAATAATAATTTTTGCATTGTTTGCTTCCTAAATATCTATTAAAGAAATATAACCCTTATCAATATTCATAAGCTTCATACAAGTTCTACTAATATATGCCCACATCCTTTTACCCTTAAAAAAAATTCTCATTGTATAACTCTAATATGAAGAATTCTTTACATTCAACCTCACACTCATAGATTAAAGTGAATTATTTATTTCAGTAGTCATAATCAATAAACAAAAAAAACCAAAACACAAAAATAAAAAGAAAAATGAAATACCAAATTGTAGAAATTAAACAATTACTCTCTAAAAATTGTACGATCACTCAAAAACACAAAAACTGAGATTGAAACCCCAATCCACTAATGCGTTGTCCTTTACAAACCCCCAACCAACTCACAATGGAGTTGGAATCATGAAAATTATGTTTGACATTAAATCTCGTTCCATGAAATTTGACTCTAATATCATGTTAAACAATAAAAAAAAAAAAAGGTGAAACACAAAAATAAAAAAGAAGAAAGTTAAGGTTTCATTGATATTGCATAACACAATTAAAATAATTAAAAGTAATAAGTTTAACCTAAATACAAAGAGACTATATATAAATTAAAAAAAGCAAATTGAAAAGAAAATGAAAGATTATTCTACCCTTAATAAATAATAAAACAAAATAATTCTATTTCTCTTCTAAAAACAATTAATAAATAATAAAACAAAATAATTCTATTTTTCTTCTAAAAACAATCTAATCTTTCATCCCTGCATATTCTGATCATGGTTTTTCTAAACATTTGATACAAAATTGAGCCCCTAAAAAAAAAAAAATTGAGTCCTTAGAGTTTTTCCTAGTACAGTTTTTAGATCTATTTGATGATCGGCCTGATTTAAGATTAGAATTTTAAATTTTAATCGGGTTAATTTTTTAATTAAAATAATATTATTTTAATAAAAAAATAAAAATTAATAGATTGTAATTAAATTTTACCGCCAACCTACTATGTTAATCAACTTACATCAAGTTTTTTTTTTTTGTTGTTTTTTTCCAACTCAGTTCGATTGTAACTCCACATCAATCGAGTGCTAAATTAACCCCCAGAACCGGAGGGGTTTCAAAACCACGGCTCCTGCTATTGTTTCTTCACCTGGACAGTGATAAAAGGAAAAGAGCAGTGTGGATGTACGTTAAAGACAAGTTCAGTCAAACTAGGATTGTACCTTCGACGTTGATGCCCGATTTTTCAGTGGGAAACACTTGAAAACATCGATTATATGCATGCCTGCGGTACACATATCTGGGCATTTATGCATCTCTTACATTTGTAGATTCTGCATTTGGTAGAGGTTGTATGGTCCTTTCAACTATTTATTATCACAAGGGAACTTCTAGTAATGCTAATTTGCTTCCATGGAATTAATAACAATAATGATAAAAACACAATAACAGTGCAAGCAGGAAGGTTTTTTTTTTTTTATTGTGTTAGAGGTATTTTTTAAAAAATATTTTTTTGTTTGAATTGTATTAAAATAATATTTTTATTTTTTAATTTATTTTCAACCAAGTAACTCAGAATAATAAAAAATAAAAAATTAAAAGAAAATTAATTAATTTTCAAGAGATATAGTTTGACCGGAATTCCTACCACCAACTTAAAACCTGCTACCATGCAATTGGAGCTCGCTTTCCCTGCGCATGGTGAAGGAAGCCAGATTGAGAATGACTGAAAGATCAGGCGCAGATAACTACAAAGTCTGCAACGGGTCCTCATTAATGCATTCAACCTATCGTTATAGCCCTCGATTGGCCCCAGTGGGAAACAGAAGGGAGCGACAGCAACATTGGAGGGAGGGATTAATGTAATCATGAATCTGTCATGCTTAGAAGCTGACGAAATCTAGCGAAGAAAAAATCCTCAGCCTGGTGCATGTGATCTTGTTGAAAGTTGAAACTCGGTATATATGTGGCTCGATCGCCTTTAATAATCATCCATCTCAGTTTGAACAAAAAACAAAACAAAACAAAACAAAACAGAAAACATTCTATAGAGCAGTGGCCTGGACAATGACATGTACACTGTCTTTTTATATGCATCATTGTGGGTAATAAATGGTGGAACGCTGATGCATATGATGTGATAAATAGCTATCTCTCAAGGTAGATTGATAATCCCTCAATTTTCCATGGGAGTCCTGACTGTGTTCTTTCTTTCTTCTTCATATAAATGATCAAGGTAGATTGATAAAAAAAACCACGATGCCATAACATTAAGAATTTAACGTTCTGTGTGATCTGCTGGTCTCTCAATTTCTGATAAAGCGATAAAATACATCCCTTTAAATATTTATAGCGTGTATGTCATTATTAGACGTAAAGTACGGATTAATTAAAAGTTAGAACAACAGAGCACTTAGTGATGATAATAATCTCAAAATTACGACTTAGTTAACAATTATTGTGGTGTGGATCCTACTAATTGTAACATTTTCCAACATAAAGAAAGTGAAAGACGGAAAAAGAAAAAATGCCAGGACGAATTTAGTTCCCCATGAAAATCCCTCCCGACCTACTCGCACACCCCCACCAAATACTTAAGCATGAATTTAGTCTGATCTTGGTCATAATCAGTGAAAAGACTCATGAACATGTTCAACATGCAATGCCATTCAATTTTGCCTGCTAGTGTGGTGCTGTCATTAAATTTGACGTGAACTGGTCTCTTTATTTTACTGGCAGCTCTCTCGATTACATTCACATGGACCGAAAAATCATTTTAAAAGGTAACTGTATATCGTATTTGGATGTTTCTGCTTGCTTGTGCTGTACAGGATAAAATTCTCATATACGGTTCTCTTGGAAGGGGAGTTTTCCTCATTTACCTATCTCAATAAGTCTATAATTGGTTCAAATAACGTTTTGAGACTTAGATGACTGCGCATGGTATAACTAGTAAATACATTTCTCCTCGTGTCAGTATAATTTTAGTAAATATATAATGTGTCATTATTTAACTGTATTAACTAATTTATTTTTATAATTGAATGTTTATCCAATTATCAAGTCAGAATCTCTAATAATAAATAATAAAATATTTATGACTAAGTATCCAATTATAGCAAATAATAAACATAAATCTAGAAGTATCTTCATATTCAAGATCAAGAAGAATTATTTCATCTTTAACATCATCATCAATATATATTGTTATACTAAAACCCAACATATTATAATTTAATTCACGATCGAGAAGAATTATTTCATTTTTAACATCATCATCAATATATATTGTTGTCCTAAAGCCCAGCATATTATAATTTTTATTTTACTAGGCTCAAATAAGTCATTTATTTTGATGAGTAAATAAATTGTCAAAATACTCCTCTTTTGAGCAAATCTTTCATTTCAAACAATCCATTTAAAATCTCCAAATTTAGCAACTTTTCCAAACATTCAATGCCATGTAAAGTTCATTAAAATCTAACCTAATTCATGTTGAATTGCATAACCAGCTTTAATTGATTTAATTTATAGATAATCCCAACCAATCCATACAAAATCCTTAAAATGAGCAACTTACACAAACATTCAATGCAATGCAAAATTATCAAATTGAATCTAATTCATGTTATTTTCATGCTCAATTGCATGTAATCAACCCTAATTGAATTAACTGGTAGATAATTTATCAAAAAATCAACAAACCTTAATTTTAAAATAACCCTAAATAATAATTTAATAATAACTATTCCAACCATAACTTCAATATAAAATCTAATAAATTAATAGCGATCTAGTATGTTTACCTTGTTTTTTTTATCGGAAAGTGGTGGCAACATGGTGGTCACTGCTAAAGAGTGATGACAATATTAATGACGATAATTTTTTATAATAAAAACTTGATTGAAGGCTTGAAGACAATGATGGATGTGATTTATGGGTGCCTTATAGTGAAAGAGAGGAGTTTTATAGGTTTTTTTTTATAGAAGAAAGGTGTTGGATTTTTTCAGAGAGAGAAAAACAGGTAAGGTTTCTAGTTTTATAAGGGAAGAATAAGTAGGCTGGGTTAAATTTCACAATTTGTTACGATTCATAATTACGACATGATAAGTTCTCACAATTGTGAAAAGAGATAAGATAAGTTGTTGTGATTGCGAAGCGTGACATATATGAAATTTCATGTTTTCAAATCATGATAAACTTAAATCATGTTATTTCACTAGATTTCTTGATTTATTGTGCTATTTTTAACAGCAACAGAAAATATCCTATTGAGCTCAATTTTAAGATACTAGAAAAGGCATTAAATTATTTGAACTTCAACTAAAAATTACCAGTTTTTCCCCTACCATCATTCATGCCATATAATGTTACATATTGTTAGCAATATTTAATAATCATAATTAAGAAAAATCTTTATTTTTATTGGATTGTTGAAATTTTATTTCTTAGTAATTACGTTGTCTTTTTATATTTTAAACACAGGATGATAAGACAAAGAACTACTAAAAAAAGTAACGATTTACTTGTGTGAGAAGAACTTAATATGCTATCAAATCTAAGAAATAAAAATTAAAAAATAAGGAAGATATAACTTTTTAAGAAATCACACAAAAATTGTAATTAACAATTTTATTAACAAATAATTCTCTTTTAATAAGCTGCCCTCAAAACAAGGATAACAACGTTTCAAATAGGTCTTCAACTAAATTTGTCAAGATAGGAATAATCAAAACTCTCATTAAAATAAAATAAAAATATAAAACCTAAAAAATAAGTTAAAAGTTCAAAATTAACTAGGAAAATAATAAACCAATGAAAATAAAATATTCTTAGCCTACTTTGAAGGTTTCTCGATCACAAATGACCAATGAAATTCTATCCTAAAAGGAACATATCTTTTAGAATATTTAAAAAAAAAATTAACTCGATCCAAAAATAAAATTAAAGTTTATGTCTGTTATCATAAGGCTACGTGTTTGACCAACTTCTCTTGCATCAGTCTCCTCATGTTAGAAATAACTCATCCTTGAATTCAAATTGTTTTTTTCTTGATCTTATAAATATTCAATTAAAGCTCTCTATCCCTTTTTAATTTTTTAAACTTTATTTATTAATATATTTTATATTCATATAATGTTTAAACAAATCTACTTATGCGATAATATTAATCTTATAATCAAAAGGGTCAACTTAGCCTTAATCAATATTTTTTTAATTAAACACTTTCATATTCTCGTTGCACTTAACCTCTAACTCTTTACAGGATATGTTCTCATTCTCTAATATATATACCAAACTAAAATTTCTTAAACAAGCATGGAAAGGAAAGAGCATAAAATAATTTCAATGGATTAAAAAGAAACAAACTATCTTTGATGATATAAAGACTTATTTGGCTAGACATCCAGTGTTGGCCTCACTAAAACTTGTTTAGCCTTTAAAGCACATTTTTATTATTTAAGGATAAATTGGTAACATGTTAGCATAGAAAAATAAAGTTGGACATGAGAAGGTTATTTATTATTTGTCATGTTTTTACTGATAGCAGAGTTGTTATAATTTAATATAAAAGCTTTATTTATCCCTATATTTTGCATATATAAATCTTCATTGGTACATATCGTTTGTTGGTAAATTACAAGAAGTTTTTTTTTTTCATAAAATACATGTTATCTAAACTTTTTTATGAACTCATATTAATAAATATATTTTGGCATTGTTTGCGTTCAATTTACATTACATGACTTAAAAAGCAATCACATCAAGTTTTGGTTGATTTTTTTGTTGATCAACTTTTTTGTCATATCAATTATGAATTGGAATGAGATACTGACATTGTGATGAGAGAACTTGTTTCATGACATTTATGATTTGTTGTAATGAAAACTTAGAATAAAACAGGTGTAGCAGTGGTTTCTTTAATAGGTCATATTATGGTCTTATCATTTTGGCTTGATTTTCTCTGTATTAATAATAAAGCTAAATATGAGGTTTCAATCATAGGTCTACAAATACTATTGAAGTTGGGGGCATTATCAATCAAAATAATAGGAGATTTTATGCTTATTATAACCAATTAGTTGTCGCATCTTACACTAACTTTATATCATGTAGTGACTAAAAACCTTATCAAAAGGTTTACTAATTTAATTTCTATTTTTCAATGAGATAAAATAATATAAAAACTAAAGAAAAGGCTCAACATAGATGAAGGTATAAAATGATCTTTGATCATCATGACATCATATTTGTGAGGATTACTAGATATTACTAATATGTAACAAGGGTATAATGAAAAGCAAAGCAATAAAATTCCCGTGGTTGAAAATGCATAAGACATTGATATGAAAATTATTGCTAAATTTTTCTCAAATCTATATGTTTTGGAAGAAAGATTAGGAATTTTATGTTAAGCAAAGAATTTAGTATCATTGACAATTAATAAAAGAACTGCAACATAATTTGTTAAAACCTAAACATCACGCCTATAATAGCTAAAGCATACTTTTTTAAAATGATTTTATTAACAATAATGTTATATAGAGGACAATAAATGATATTTTCAAGTAACATTGCTTATTTTCCACATCATTTATGATCAATTAGCTTGATCGTTTTAACATTTAAATGATAAGATATATTTTTTATTTGTTCTAAAATAAAGGAGTATGAATGGACATTATTTACATAAAATATAAATATTCACGTGTCGACTAAGTAAGAAAAATAGTTGTTTACTACCAAACAAAAAAAGAAGAAGCTAAAGATATAGTAAAATCAATTAGGTATAGGAAGAATTCAAATCAACCAAAGAAGTTAGAAAGCAGTCGATCAATGAAATTAGAAGTTATGATCGTCTAAAAAAGCTAGAGATTGTGATTAATCAAGAAAAAACATCTAACAACAAAGATGATAATTCACATGATTGGCTGAAAAATTAAGTCTTATTCAAAATAAGAATCCTCATCAAATTAAACTAATAAGAAATACAATATAGTTATGGTTCATATGATTGTTAGGAAGGAGACACACCTAGATATGAATTCAAATTGTATTAGAATTCATTACATAAATCTTTACCCATCGTGAACAATTTGTATAGGGTTAAAAATTATAGTTCATATAGGACTTAAACTTTGTAACATTATAAAAATGGAATCCATTTACTAGAAATAATGGTTACTCCAATATACACAATTTTGTTTCTAGAATTTAACTTTATTTTGCAAATTAATTTTCCTTTTTCTTTAAAACTTTTATGTTTTTTCCTAGATTAGTTTATCCATATTTTTCTAATCTATTAAAATCAAGTAGAGAATCCTACACTTTGTTTGAATTATAAAGTTGTTATCTATTTTAATTCAAGATTCATTTTCTAATTATAGTTTCTTCTTAATGAAAGAAAGAAACAAAGAACAAATTGTATAATTGATCAAGAATTATTTGAATGATAAACAATTAATCTCTCCATTCTTTTTCCCCTTACATGTATTTTTTTTAATATGAAAAGAAATTTATATTTATTATTACTATATTACTTTATAAAACAATAAAGTGAAATAGATAATGGTAAACAATTGCAAGATTATTTTAATAGCATCATCCTCACTTTTGTATCAAAGTATGGATTCATCAATTTTAACTAGTTTTCTTTGCTTGTTGTAATTTCCCTAAAAACTTACATATGTTTTACTTGTTCTTAGTCTGAATACCTAACATAATAAAAAAATATTCAAGTGCTATAAGCATGTTTTAAAAAAATAAGAAAAATTCATGATTTAAATCATAAACCTAACTTGTTCAATAACTTGATTTAATTTAATTATATCATAAACAAAAAATAAAAAATACATGGATCAAATTAAAAAGAAAATGACTTGATGACTTGAAAAAAAAAGCTCGCCAAAAGAAAGAAAACTATGAAGCTTAATTTTTATCCAAACTAATTCTAAATGATGAAATTAAAAAAATAAAAACAACAAAAATTACCGATAGAACATGAGTTAGTATATTGAACCTATGTCCTAAATTGTGAGGCCAATAGAACCTCATAAAAATTAAATAAAAAAATCACGACACATTTCCAATAAACCTAATATGAAAGGCTAAAAAAACAAAAAACCTCAATTACACAAACATACTATAAAAACACCATCAAAGCTTGGTAAGTCCATCAAACTCTATAATCTGTATTATGTGAACGAGATAACCTAATAGAAAGAGAAACATGAAAAATTACAAAACTCAATTCTCGACTCAATTTAATATTAAAGAATAAAATAAAAAAATATTAATTTTTAAATAAAAGACTCGAGTTAATCCAAGCAAACCATGACCAAGTTTATGAAATCAAGATAATTGTATAAAAAAACGATGCAGGCGAAAGCATAAAGTTCAATAAATAAGCATATAAAGATATAACAGATGGGTGAAAAACGTTGCTAACTTGGATCTTAAATTCATAGTTTTATTTTTTAAAATATAGCCAAAATAATTTTTTATTTTAAAGAGATTTACAATCCCTTTAAATAGGCTAGAAAACTAACTTGTAATAAATAATAAAATCAAAACTTTAAAACATAAAGAAAAATAACATAAAAACCTAAAAAAATAAGAAATCCATGAAAAACAAGAAAAATTAACCCAAACAAGATAATCAAAGCCTAATTAAAGAAAATTTATCTAAAAAATAAATCAACAAAGTGTGTTTTACTTGAAAATAGATCTCGAGAATTTTTTATAAAATTTTTAACTTAATCTAACCATAGGTCAAAAAGTTATGATGATCAAAATAACATTTGAAAAAAAAAAAATCAAAAAAGAATTCATTTGTTTCATATTATTTAAAATTTTATTTTAGATAGGTGAGTTGAAAATGGTAAAAATAGGGTGCATATCAATTGTTCCACTCCGATAATTAAAGACATTTGTTTTTTTTTTTTATATTCAAACTATTCTTTACTTCACTCATAACATTAGTTACTTTTAAACCAATTTAATACACACACACATTCAAGATAACTTAAAAATAAAAATTAAAAAAATTGCTATTATTTAACCAATAGATTAAATTTTCATAAATATCAAACAATGAGATTTAATATATATTAAATCTCATTGTTTGATATTTATGAAAATTTAATCTATTGGTTAAATAATAGCAATTTTTTTAATTTTTATTTTTAAGTTATCTTGAATGTTTCTAAAGTATTATGATAAATATTTGTTTGATCAAGTAATTAAGTGTTATAAACAACTTGGAACAATAGATATATTAGAAATAAATATTTTAAATTGATAAAAAATATTTTATATATTTTGATAATAATTTTAAAATGAAACGTGGAAATAAGCCGGTGTTGAGAATTTTCATATCTGTTGAAAACTCAAAACGAATATCGAAACAGAACAATATTGATAACTTTATATTAAAGGGTAAAACATAGAAAAATAAAATAAAATAAAATAGAAAGAGAATGAGAGGAGGGGAGAGGAACACTTTATTGCCTTTTTTATGATGCACGCATCAATGGCAGGACACAGAATGATGGTACATTAGCACTGTCGAGACAGAAGGGCTAGAAGAAGTGAAGAAACACAGAGCAATTAACCACAACCACAGCCACACAACAAGTACACAGAGAGGAAAAAAAAGAGGAATTCGTATGGGGTTGAAGAAAGGAGAAAATTAGATAAAAATCATGGAGCTCACCAAGAGAAAGAGAGGATTGGTGTGTGGTCAAGAACTAGCGAAAAAAGATGTTTTGTTGTAATGGGTGAGTTAAAGAAGAGAGATTCATGGCATGCAATGAGATATGATATTGGGTTAAAGAAATCTGAGTTTAAGAACAAGAAATTTCCTCTCTTCTTTCAAATCTGAGTGTTAGCCCTCTTGAGAGCCAACGCCATTGATAATCCTTTACTTCACCACAACAAATCTTGGGCCTTTTCTTGATCTCTCTTCAAATTCTTTTGGCTTCTTAGGTATTTTATTAAAGGGATGCCCTTTCCTTTGCAGGCCAAGGGGGGTGTAGATATTGCTGGTTTTGCTTCAATTTGTTCTCAACAAGAAACTTGGACGCACAGGCAGCAGCAGCAGCAACAACAACAACAACGACAACAACCTCTTCAAGTTAATAGCTTTGCAAGCAAAGAACCTTCCTCAGTTCTTCATATGAGAAGAAGTCAAAGCCCACCCACATCTGTTTCGACTCTCTCTTCCTCCTCAAACGGCGGCGCCGGTGGAAACATCACCAACATCACGGCAACAGATAAGGCAGTGAACCCAGTGAGCAATGAAAGGAAAGATGAATGGGCTACAGAGTTGCAGCCAATCCCAAGTGGACTAGAGTTTGTTTCATCAGGAGCAAGATGTGGACTTGGACTAGAAGATTGGGAGAATATGCTGTCAGAGCCGAGCCAAGAACAATCCTTTATGAGGTGGATAGCTGGGGATGTGGATGACACACAGTTTGGGCTAAAGCAGCTGTTGCAAAGTGGAAACAATCAGCTGGAATTTGATGACAATGCTGATGCTGGTGCCGGTGGTGGTGGATTGGGGATTGTTGATCAAGGGCATGGATTTGAGTCCTTAAGTGGAATTCCATGTGGGGTGTCAAGCATTGGTACTAATTTGGCTCCTTTTCCTGGCCCTGGGGTTTCAAATGTTGGGTCTGGTTTAGTTGCTTCCGGTTACTTTTCTGGGTTGGTCAATTGCAAAAATGTTGGATTCGGAAACAACTCTAGCGTGCAAAGCCCAGTTTTTAGTTCTCCATCTAACAGTGTATCACTTCCACTATCTTTGCCTCCTGGTATGGTTTCTCATCATAATCAGCAGCAACAAATCGAGGCCTCGGAGGAGAAGCCGCATATACTAGATCCACAGGTGTTGATGAACCAGCAACATTCTCATAATCCGCAAGCTCAAAATCCCAACCTTTTCTTGCCGCTACCATTTTCCCACCAAGAAAATCGGCCCCTCCATTCCCAACTCAAGCGCCACAATTCTGGTGGTATAGACCCAATCTCTCATGTAATCCCTAAACCACCATTCTCTGTTCCTGGGCAAGAGTTTTTGCTAAGAAAACACCAACAACAGCAACTGGGGTTTCCACAGGGAGTTCAATTTCTTCACCAGCAACTTCAACAGAAGCCATTGATGGTGAAGAAGGAAGATTTAGGAGTCCAGCAACAGCAACAGCATGCTTTGTTGGACCAGCTCTGCAAGGCAGCAGAGTTGGTAGGGACTGGGAACTTCTCACACGCGCAAGGGATATTGGCGCGGCTCAATCAACAGCTCTTCCCAACTGGGAAGCCTCTCCATAGAGCAGCTTTCTACTTCAAGGAGGCTCTTCAATTGCTCCTTCTCATGAATAGTAACTCAGTCACTGCCCCACCGCCTAGGAGCCCCACCCCATTCGATGTCATCTTCAAAATGAGTGCTTACAAAGTCTTATCTGAGGTTTCTCCACTTATCCAATTTGTCAACTTCACTTGCAATCAGGCTCTTCTTGAAGCAGTTGATGATGCAGATAGTATTCACATAGTGGACTTTGATATTGGATTTGGCGCTCAATGGGCCTCTTTCATGCAGGAACTTCCGCGAAATAGAGGTGTCCGGTCGTTGAAAACCACTGCTTTTGCCTCTCCTTCGACTCACCATCCTGTTGAACTTGGTCTTATGCGTGATAACTTAACTCAGTTTGCTAATGAGATTGGTCTGAGTTTTGAACTTGATGTGATTAACTTTGATTCCTTGGAGCAAAACTGTTATTCTCTTCCCTTTTTCCGAACAAATGAAAATGAGGCTGTTGTGGTGAATTTCCCTATCTGGTGCTCTTCAAATCAACCATCTGCATTACCGTCACTGCTGCGCTTTATAAAGCAACTTTCACCAAAGATCGTGGTGTCTTTGGACCGAGGGTGTGACAGAAGTGATCTTCCGTTTTCACAACATATTCTCCATGCCCTCCAATCTTATGTACACCTATTGGAATCATTGGATGCTGTTAATGCAACTACGGATGATGTGAACAAGATTGAGAGGTTTTTGCTCCAGCCTAGGATTGAAAGTACTGTGCTGGGGCGTCTTCGTGCTACAGACAAAATGCCAAATTGGAAGACAATCTTTGCATCTGTTGGCTTTTCTCCTGTAACTTTCAGTAACTTCACCGAAGCTCAGGCAGAATGTGTGGTGAAGAGGACTCCAGTGAGGGGATTTCACGTGGAAAAGCAGCAGGCTTTGCTTGTGCTTTTTTGGCAGCGTAGAGAGCTTATGTCAGCTTCAGCATGGAGATGCTGAGCAGTAACACTACAAGCAAGGAGGTTGGTTTTTTTTTCAGCTCACAGTTTGTTAGAGGTTCCAACTCGATTTACTAAATGTGGTTTTGTGTCAATAAATTTTGTACTATTGTTGGTCCCTCTGTTAATGACTTAATATGAATTGTCTAGCTTGTGAGTCTCCTCTGCTTGTGTTTATCTCGTCCCAGCAGAGCAAAGCATCTAATTAGACAATCTAGGGTATGATTTGTTTCGGAAATGGATACCTGCTGCGTAGTAATTTGATGTTATTATGGCAAAATGGTTCTGTTGTGTCTGTTAAGATGGTTGTCTTTTGTTCTGTACTTGACAACAGATGAGAATTCGAAATGGAAAGTGAACTTACCAGAATTCTAACGTTTTTAAGTGAACAATATGGCATTATGTTTCCTAACGTGTACCGATTTGGTACTATTTTGTTTTCCCCGTTGTCACTACTGTTACTGATATTGCATTTAAGGAAGTAATAGAGATGATGTAGAGGTTTCATTAGAGCATGATAAGAGAGATAAGGTGATAAACCAAGCCAGAAACCAAGGAAATGCACATCCAGTGCTGTTATCATTGGAGTCTCAAGATATCCACTTTTTTTTCTTGGGTTGCTTCACCATTAATAAGTAAATTGAGCATTTACGGGCAGAGAAATATACTATAATTTAAAGTTCTTGTGATCATTGTTATCAATTAAGGTGCGCTTGTGTGCTGTCGATTGCTCAGTCGTTCTTACTAAAGGTGGATGGCATAAGAGTTTATTTTCGCTGGAGGGGTGAGTGAAATGTTGTAAGCTCAAATTGCTGTAATATTGTCTAATTAGGCTACAGTAAATTCACTCTCGGGAGCTTTCATCGTCTTACTGTTTAGAAGCACTCTCTAATTTCTGCGCGCCTCAACCCTTGCAGATTTCCCACGTATGGAGGTTGAGCCCATTGCCTTCTTGTTGCAATGCCCTGAATTTTAGTCTGTTCTGTCAAATGTGATGGTGTAGCGAAGGTCTGAAGCAGCGAAGGACCTTGCACAGTAGGATCTACACCACTTATCTATCCTTTCAGTTAATCAATATATATACTCTGGTGTTGTTTAGTTCATGATGCAACTTAATGAAATACACTTTATGGCTGCCTTGGATGCTTTTGAAATCATGATCGATATCTCATAGCTAGCTGCAAATTGCAACTTTAGAAACCTGAAACTAGTTTCTGCACCTCCATACATAACTTCTGGCCTCCCTAGATTCCTTGAATTGCAAAGAAGATCGTGGTTAAAAACCATGTTTGCTTGTTTCTGGGTTTTCTACTCAGGTGTGTTCTGTGTTTATTGGTAGTTTTAGATGTTAGAATCTCATGTGATTGCAATCTCTTGACTCTGCTTTTTGAATGTTTTCTAAGGTAGCAGCATGATCCAAAAACCACAACGTTTATGCCTTATCTCAATCACAAGTTATAGGAAATGCATCCTTTCCTAGATAAGTTACTCTTTATAATTGTTGAATCCCTTGATTGGCTGCATTGCTGTCTGAGTAGTATATGATGGCCGAGGATAGATTTGGAAATCCCTGCTGGAAGGACATCTTTATTGTAATTTCTGCTCTCCCTGTCACTGGAACTAGCTAGGGTTCCCTCTTTGCCTTAATGCTTTAGAGAAGTAAAGCTAGAAAAGCATGCTATTCGATTAGTTGACTTCTGTGTTTTCAATGATGATAAATAAATTAACAGAGGCGATTGTATGCGATAACCTTGAGCGGCAAAAAAAAAAAAAAAAAAAAAAAAACCCCCAAAA
>NW_011499851.1:536754-542302 GCF_000495115.2 Populus euphratica
GATAAACTTGAGCGGCAAAAAAAAAAAAAAAAAACAAAGACACCTAAGATTAGCATAGCATTCTAAAGCAATCATAACCATTTAAAATAACAACACATGGCTTTGTAGAATCTGGTCGTGTATGTAAACTTTGCATGTATTGCACCCAACAACACGTAACGCGTCTTTCTCATTTCTTTCTTAATCAAAATTATTATTATTATTATTATTGAGTTCCCAAGTGTTCCAAATCCATTGTCAATGAATTTGCTATTTTTAAAGGATTACATCTAATAATTGAAGCTCTGCTTGCTTACTTTACTCATTCTTGTTTTGTATTTCGCTTGTAGGCGCTTTGTTTAATCCCATATTTTCTATACGTTTTGCCTTGTCTGGTCACATATGCTTTGTGGTGGTTAGACATGGACAATAGGCTGGGTGTCTGGTGAATGCCCTCTTGCCATCCATGTAGTCTTCGTCTTTTTATCATTCAAAAGCATAGCTCAGAGTTTTCTTTTCTTTTTTAACCACAATGAGAACAGTCAAGTCTCTGCAGGCGAGTTCTCTGCGGATAAATTAATTTGGGTGTGGATTCTTGGTTTTCGTCTGAAGAAATTAGCTCGAAGATACCCAATTGACCATTGATAACAATAATAATAGTTAAAAAAAATGAAAAAGGTTGTTTTTGCTCTCTAAAGCAACCTTATGGTAAAACAGCAACATGACCCACTTAATTCTGGATTCTAAATCATATGGACATTAATAATTGAATAGGAGGGGAGTAAAGCAAGCCATAGCAATAAGAGAAGATGCCTTCTCTGTTCCTTCACCAAGTTTACAAGGTAAATAAATTTTGATTTTTAACTGAAGCGTCGGCTTCTTCGAAACGAGCTCGCTCCTAAAGACATCCCTGCCAACAACCTCGATAGGGGTTAGAGATCTATTTAATTTGATAAAGTAAACTTTATCTTATCAAACAAATATAATCTTAGAGTTTCTCAATGTAGTAAGGGGCTGTGTGGGTCTTGTAGCTCCACTAAGTCTCATGTTGGTGTAATAGGTTGATGCCTTCGTCATCACTTCCATCAATCCACAGGGGCTCAAGATCCGCTGAAGAGAAGATTGAAAACTTCATTTCATTTAACATAAATAAAGGCGAGAATTCTTCGTGCCCTTTCCTAAGCTCCAGTCGCTTTCTTGAAATGATTTTTCGTCCACCTGCCTGTAATAATTGCCTCCTGGCTCCAAGGTCAAGGACGAGCCAATCAACCAAATGGAGGCTCCCAGTTCTGTAAATAACATCATAAAATATGTTTGGGTTCGATTGTTTGTGTATATATACATATATCATCTGTTAATCATTCGTTAGAGTGCTAAATAGAAGTAAGAATCAGCTGAACTGACCCTAAAGAAAACGTATATATACAGTGAAAAAAGAAAACCCTCGAGACCTTCGTCTTAGAGAACGTGAATTAAAAGAGAGGATAATAGCGAATCAAAAGTTTGTCTTCTTTAAACATTTGACCGAGGCTGCCTGAAAGGGACATTAATTTTAGGAAAAGAGTTCATTGAGTATCCAAGGCCCGGACCTTTAGCCCAGCCAAAGCGTCCAGTAACCTTTACGGGTTTGTACACGTCTGCCTCGAATGACAGAGACGTGTCGACTCGTCGATGGGAGCCCTTCAAAATATTATTTTAATAGATTGGTGTCTCGTGATATTTGCTAATATAGTCTTTTTACTGTGTTCTTGAAAGGGAAAATTCGAAACATTGTCAGCATGCATGACATTTCATGTTTTTTTTTTTAATAAATAAATAAATAATATTATAGTTGTTTTATTGTGAAAAACAATTAAAATACCTTATTATTGTTATTTATTCTGAGATTTTTTGTTGGATTTTTGCTCGAAGGAAACGATTACTTGTACTCCATGGAAGCATAATTCAATTATCATATTTTTTAACAAATTAATTACGTCACCACATGTGTTGGATTCTCTCCGTCAGGCAGAGTTTTCTTTTTTAAATATTTCAATTGATCACAAGAATTATTTAATCTCGCGGTGGTTCAAGTGGGGCCTAACACGATTATTCTGTTGTGGTCTATAGGCTATAATTGCGTGAATTCTGAAGATGGCTGGTAGGCCTATTCATCAAGGCTCAGTTGAATTTTATTTACTTGCAATAATAAATGACAAAAAATAGAGAGCCAACCAATGTCGTGTTGTGGCTAAAACTGTTTGTTTCAAGGGTATATTTAGAATTGCCATAAATATTGATTTTTAAAGTTTACTTTAGAAGTATATTAAAAATAATAAATATTTTTTATTTTTTAAAATTTATTTTTAACATCAACACATCAAAATAATTTAAAAATATTAAAAATATAATTAAAATTCAGTAAAAAAATATTTCATGGTGACCCTAAACAGTCCTTTAAACATAAATGGACACAGGAGACAGCAAAGGTATCAAGTCTGGAACTAGGAGAGCAAGGTATCCCCATGCCATGGAACAAAAGGAAGCTTTCTATGCCATGCATCCTTTGTACCTTGAATGGAAAGAGAATTTAAGTCTATGTATGATGTGTAGCTTTTAATGTTAGATAAAAATTAGGATTCTCAAACCTTAATACTGCATAATAATAAAAAAGATCCCTGATATTTTATAATTTTTTTAATGATATGAATAATAATAAAAAAAACTTCAATTATTTATATAAAAATCTTAAAAAACCCCTTAATTAAAGGGTTCAATACAAAAAACTAATTAAAACTCAAAATTAAATAGAAAATAACTAAAAAAACAACTTTCCAATCTAATTTTGAATAATGCAATGGTTTGATAACAAACATAATTTTTTTTTCAAATTTTAGTCTGATTCAATACTTAATTTTTTATTATCAATTTTTTATTAGGCTTTATACTTGATATATATATATATATATATATATATATATTCAGACTTCATTCACGGATTTCTTTTCATATTTAGTCTTATTTATCTGATCCATGTAATATTCTACTGGTAAATATACCTGTTAGATGGAGTTTGAAGATTGTTCCCAGTTAAAAGAAGGAACTTCATTAAAACTACAGAACTTAGATGTAAACATTACCCAATGATGTCAGATCTATATCAATCACGCTGTCATTCTGGTTAAAATATCTTGTTAGCCTTTAAACGCTGTCATTCTTGTTATCCCTATGATATATAATGTGTCACTGTGTCTCCCTTTTGCTTCAAATCTAAGTAAATGGAAGAACATGTTCCGGCTACATTTAAAGAGCATTTGCATATCCTAATGTGGAAAAACGCTACATTTTTTTTTATTATTGGATATTCAGGTTAATTTATATATATCTCAATAAATTTTATAAATTTTTAATAACCATGAAAAGACTTGAATTCACCCCCCATTAACATAAAAAAACTCTGTGAGGGGCTCTTGAAAACTTGCCCCATCAGCTTTCATGGCAAATCATCATCAGCTCATATCTAATAAACTATACAGATTCCACGTGTTATGCACTAGGAAGAGATTGAGAGAAAATTCTAGACACTCAACTCACCAGCTAGCAATTTCAGCTTTATTTTTGAAGCTCTAAAACACATTTTCTCGTGTAAAGTGTAATCATCCATCACTTTTCATTTTCATGTGCCAAAATGCTTTTGTGATCAGGAAGCCTCCTAGGAGTGAGGGTTCGGTTCGGACAAGATGGATGGGCTTATGACCTGGAAATTAGCTCTCCTCCTATGATCATGTTTACCAAGGAAAAGGAAATGGAGAGTGGGTCACCCTCAATCAACGCTCTGCTTGGCCACCCATGTCTGCAGTTTTCTTCCACCAACCTAGCAATCAAAAACTTTAGTACTAAGCTGCAAACTGTCATCTTTCCTTCCTTTTTCGTTACCAAACAAACCTTATTCAATTTCTAAACCCAATATTGGTGTCCCTGGTTAAACAGAGCAACCATGCCCACATTTAACAAACCATTCTAACAATCGCAGTAAACGTGCATTAAATAAGCAAATGGAAATAATCAACATTCCTCTTTTTCTTGCCAGGATGCAAGCAGGTTTCAGAGTCAATGGACTCTGAGCAGCCCGCTGCGGATATTGGCTCTCAAATTCCGTTCTAACCCGAGACGATAACTTTTGGTTAGGTATATAAATGGCTGAGGCTTTTGTGAAAGTCACCCCTCATTGCCTCTGCATTGCACAGCTTGCAAACCATAAGACTAAATTAAACAGATAATCATGACAATGAAGCCAAAATAGAACAATAAGTGGCATAATGGCTAAAGTACAAGAAGGAGAAAAAAGACATGGATTGATTGCTATGGGTATGCAAGAAAAGCTCAGGTTGTTGTCACACATGACACAACCTTTTTCTTGTCTTTTTTAGATGCAAGTTTCCTCCATTGTTTCTCTCTCTTTAGGCATGTCTTTGTCTGCGTTAGAAAAACGCGGTCCTTGATTTCCCTTTCTTTTATGCTAAAACACAAAAGTTAGCACTCATGCATGACAAAAAGTAATTGAAATGGAGGCCTCAAATCTCTCTCCCATCTCCCATTTTATCTCATTTTCACAGCCAAATTGGTCCATTTTCCTTTTTCTTTGGACCATACAACATGTTAGTGGAGCTTTGGTTCTACAAAAATCTTGCTTGGACGGCCTCCAAATCTGAGATTTCCCCTCCATCTTTCTATCCCCACTTCCCTCCTTTGTTTTCTAATCTTGTCTTTGAAACTTTATGTGATCTCAACAATGGTCAACAAGCATTCGTAGAAAGGTCACTTTCATGGCCTCCCCCGTGTTCTTTTCTACAAATGACGTCCAGCCAATTAGTATGTTTATATCACATATTTTATTATGTTCAAATTAGCTGAAGTAAATACATCAAACTCAAACTTATTATTGTAGATCACAAACAAGGCAGGATACAAAAAGCAAGTTGATAAGGACTAACATTATATTAATTTCAGATTTTTATGCATTTTTTTCTTACTAATTACAGGATCATCTTTTATAGAACATAGAGATTCAAATAAAATCACACCAAGAGTTTCAATAAAAAAAATTTAAAGAATCATCAATTATATATTTCATTGGAGTTACGAAGGAAAAAAATAGATCTTGCACATTTCATTAATAGAGAAAAGTTGACATTTGACCACAATATTCTTTAAGATTTAAGTTCCTTAATGGAGAAGGAAAGAACCAAAGAGACCTATAGAAGGGGAAATTCAAGGAATCCTAGACCTATCCTTGACCTAGAGCCTTGGTCTCGGGTTGTCGAATCTCACCCTTGCTAAAGGAAGGAAAGTCAAGAGGCTAGGAGCGCATCTTATGCCTAGCGGTTTTGGAGTGGGTGATTGGAATTCTTAGATCGAACCCAGGTTAGGGATGCACCCCCCTTCCCTCCCATATTGGCACTTGTAAGACCTTTTCGTCTCTGTTTTGTGACTATCCAACGAGACGCCCCTTTAGATCCGCCGAGCTTACAGCAAGGTAGGGTTGACAATAGTAGCGGGGACAGGGGGGCTGGTGGGGGCCCCGCCCCGC
>NW_011499851.1:542630-565911 GCF_000495115.2 Populus euphratica
GGGGGCTGGTGGGAGCCCCGCCCCGCCCCGCCCCTGCAAAAAAATAGATTTATAAGATGCCCCTCATAAAACTACTCTGCCCCTGGTTGACAGAACATTGAGAGATTTTATTTTCTATTCTATAAGGTTTCTCAGCGCTCTAAATTGAGATCTATAGCAGAGAAAGATGGAAGTAAATTTCCTAGAGAGTAGAATTCTTTGTATGTGTTTCTACAAGTGAACAGTATTTCTTTTTTAATTAATATTAATCTTTAGACCAACTTGTGTGAATTTTAATTAATTTTATAAATTATAAAATTAATAGTTATATAAACCTTCAAAAATCGATAATCCATTTATGAAACTCGAACATGTCAGCACGATATTTTCACTCATAGTGAATAGGTTATGTTAATTACACAATTGAAAAAAAAAAAAAAATCACACCAGCAGTTGTCGTCATTGTTAAAGAGTATAGAGAAGTCTAAAACCCTCTCTCTCTCTCCCGCGGTCCACTCAGATCTAAATAAATAAACCCTTTTTTCGTGTGGTAAAGGTAAAGATGGGGATAATTCGGAGCGGGTTCTCGTTCATCGCAGGGACAGTGTTCGGCGTCTACGTTGCTCAAAACTACAACGTTCCAAACGTAAGGAAGATTACCAATACTGGTCTCTTAATCGCCAATCACATCGAGGAAACTTATAGGAAGCCCAAGAAGAGAGACGGCGATGATTGATTTTTATTACCTATTCCCTGTTTTTGGATTACAGGTTCTTTTTTTTCTTTTCTGTTTAGTGGTTTTAGGGTGCTTCGTAGGCTGTTCTGAGAGCTTTTTGTTTGGGGTAAGCAAGATCTTGGGTTTTGTAGGTGGAACAGTTTTGTTTTAATCAATATTTTGAATTAATAGAATTTTTATTCTTCTGTTTTCGTATCATTCTTCAATTGTTTCTTACTGGAAATTGATGATACTGGCCGAGTGCTTTTCACAAGAGCAAAAACTAAATGTGGTTGGCATTGCAATTAATAAATGTCAAAACAAATTGTACTATCGTTCTTGATGCTTAAAATTAAAATGCATAGGTTGCTAGGGCACCGTTTGCCTTGCTTGATATCGATTTCAGCAGTTATGCTTCTTAATTTGGTGAATAAAACTGCTGCGCGGTTTTAAAATTATACCCAGAAGGATAAAATAAAATTGGGCTCTTTTGTTCTAGTTTATAATGATTGTGTTTTCTTCCGTTTCTAAACAAAAGGTATTGTGAGCTGAATGATGTTTTCATCAATTTCTCTTGTTGGCATCCTCAAAATTACAGGACGTGGATTTTCTATGCTGTTACAGTATATATTTTAATCAATTTCTTGGAGACATTTCTCCTGAGTTTGAATGCCCGATGTCACACCACTGGGGCTCACCGGAACATGTCTTTCTCTGCTGCTAACTCACACGTCTCAACAAATTGCTTCATGAATTTGTAATATCTTGATGTCTGGTTTTGACAAGCAATCGAGAGGTTCTTAACTCACTGGGGCATCCTTCCAGCACCGGATGGTTTGGTGCTCTTTCTACCTCACAAGTCACAAGTTCCATTCCCGACTCTTGTGCTTCTCCAACCAACTCTTTGTTGTGTACCTACAGGTTATGACTGCCGTGCTTGGCTCTGCTAACTAGTCATGTGCACAACTGGTGTGCATTTTAATCCCTTTCAACTGACTATAGCTCCTTTTCTATCTAGACGATGGCGCTCATTGGTGCTGTTATTTAAGAATGACCTGTTAAATTCTCATGAAGGTTACCTCCTTGCATGGTTGGCATGAGTTACTTTTGGTGCATACATTTGTTCAATTACAATTGAATAACAAACAGAGCTTTGAACTTCTGAATTCTGATTGAAACAAATTTTACCTAGAAATAACATATAACATCACACATGAAGCATAAAGCTGATTAATTTCAAGGATTACACAGCATGTTCACGAACCACTATTACTTTCCAACTCCAGGCTAGTAACTTTTAATCAATCGTCAGGTACATAAGGTTGTGCTACTCTTCTTTGTAGATGGAATCAAGGGCAAATGGTTCTTCACATTGTTCAGTGAACGCCACTGATCAATGCGTGCCATTTGATCTGGCCTCATACTGGACATTGATCATCGATCTATAATTTTGAGGATGTTCTGTTTTTCCAAAGAGGAAAACTGCTTTCCGTACATAATATTCACTGTCAACACGGGTCCTGCTCACACTGTCATAAGACATATTGCAAGTTAGTGAGGCAAGCACTCGGTATATCAGAAATCTTGACAGATAGTTTCTGATCAACTAGTTCACCTTCACCTTCTTAAATAATATTTCACCCATCAGATTATTTCTGCCTTCATAATTCTGCAGAATAGTTTGGTTATTCTATACATGGAATTGGCAGCTAAAACGTTGAGGGGCCACTTTGAAGGGCTTTCAATTTCACATTGATTCATTTGTGTCTTCTTAAAATCCTCAAACCTGTGCTTTGCAGCATCAGCAAGTCCCTTGAGCACATCCTTTGTGCTTGGAGAGAGTTTTCGGGGATCCACATCTAGCCACTTATGGTAGAGATCAAGTCCTAGCCACACAACATTTTTCGCTTTCCTGATGTAATAAAATATTTTTTTCGCATCCAGGTAATCTTCTATTGAGTTTGACATTCATGAGGCCTCCATGTACACTGCAAATCAGCTACTTGATTAAACTACTACTGAAGTTTGGAAGTGCAACTGCAATGGTGGTCAGAGTCACCGCAGGAAGAGTCCAACAATTAGGACGTTCGTCACATTCTAGAAAGAGAACTAGGTTATAGTCAAACTCTTTTCACTCCTTTAAAACCTCCTGGAACAGTTGATATTTCTAACATTTCTATGAGATATTTTGGCTGTTTCTTTTTCCCCCTCTGCAGCCAATGATCAGTGACGTCAAAACTGTTTGTCATCATCAGATCAACTAGTTCACCTTCACCTTTAAGATGCAAAACGAAATGGCTGAGATCCATTTTGGGACTGGAACGTAACTCTGATCGCGAGTCAGTTGAAATGCGGTTGCTGGGGTTTAACTTCTTTATTTTGCAAAACTCAGAGAATACTAAAATCCAGTGAACAATGCAAACAGAAATGAATTGACACACTTTGCTTCCCAACACCATTCCAGTTTGCACTCCAATACGAAGGTTTAACGGTTGATTTTTTGCATCACGGGCAAGTTTCCTGCAGCTGGATTCGTACAGTTAATAGTCACTCTTTCATCTCTACAAGCAACTGGATCCAGTATCTTTCTACTTTGAATTCTCATTTGTGGCAATTCTTCCTCTTGCAGGGCATCGAATTTTACTGCAGTGAACCATCTGATTGCTGGGGCAATAGGGCCAAATCCTACTGCAACAGTTTGCATAATAAAAACCAAAATGGTTGACCACTTATAGTCAGACTCTCCAACGCAAAATTTGAATGACCAGGGCATCAAGTATGGTCGAGTTGCTTGGACGTTGCCGCTTGGCCTGGTTTTGTTGGCAAGTGGGTTGATCAATTTGCTTCAAGTTTGCCCTTCTCTTATCTGCTTTGCATCGGATATTGTCTATGGTCAAGTTAAAATACTGTTTGAAACAAAGCAGGATGACTGTTAAAATGTATCTTAACCGTTTGGCTTGGATTTGTCAAGGACTGGATTGTCTTTTGATTCCTCAGGAGTGGTCAGAGTTGTTGTCAATTCAGCTATTTGCAATGGTAATCAAGTAGAGCATCATAGACCTCCAGTGTTGAATTAATTTTTTGGATCCATGGCACAATGCTGCTGTATAATTAAGCTGCAAGGCTTCAATTTCCTTAAATGGATATTAAGCTGCTATATTTATTAAGAAATGAAGTTCAAGAGGCTGAACAAGTTGGGAAGAAATCGAGTCTCCTTTTGTGATACAAGATTCTGAAGCTTTTGAATGAGCCATGTGGCATTTTTAACTCCACAGATCCACCATGTTCAAGTTCTCTTCACCTAATAGTTAAAAAGCGTACAATTGGATGCTTTGTGGTAATCTCAACTCATATACTACCATATAGATTCATTGCACTGTTACAATTGATCAAGGGATGCCAACTGCATCCTCAGTTTCACAAAAAATCTACTTTCTACTTCTAGATGGACTATCTTCATTACATGTTGACATTAGTTGCAAGTAATAATTCAAAATTTACACAGCATAGTCATAAGTTGCTCCTGTTTGGCAACTCCAAGCAACTAGTAATTTTATTCGATGGTAATATACAAGTCGCTCGAAGTGGATAAGGCCTTTTCACTCTTTGCTGAAGATGGAATGGAGGGCAAAGTGATCTTCAAATCATGCATTGAACGCCACTCATCAATGTAGGCCATTTGATCTGGATCTAAAGTGGAAATAGGCTGCTGATCTAGAAGTTTCCGAATCTTTTCAGTTTTTCCAAGAATGAAAACGGCTCTGCGCACACAATGCTCTCTATCAGTGACAGCCCTGCTCAAACAGTGGAATATGACCTGTCGTAAGTTAGTTAGACAAGCGCCCAGTATATCAGAGATCATGACAGTTAAAGCTTCAAATAATCTTTCGTCGATGAAGTCTTTTCTTCTTTCACAATTCTGCAGAAGAGTTTGGCTTATCCTATACATGGAATTAGCGGCCAGTATCTTGATGGGCCACTTTGAATGTCCTTCCTTCAGACATTGATTCATGGGTGTCTTCATAAACTCCTCCAACCTATCCTTTGCAGCATCAGATAGTTTCTCGAGTATTTCCTTAGTGCTTTCTGCTTGGAAGGACAGTTTTCGAAGGTCTACATCTAGCCACTTGTGGAAGAGATCGACTCCTACCCATGCAACATTTGCTGCTTTCCTGATGTTAAGCAATTCTCCCTTTGCGTCCAGGTTATCTTCTATGAGTCTGACATACACGAGGCCTTCATTTACACTGCGCATCAACTGTTTCATTAAACTACCACTGACATTTGGAAGTGCAACTGCAATGGCTGTCAGAGTTACTACAGGAAGAGCCCAACAGTTAGGAGGTTCATCACAAACTAAAGAGAGAACTAGGTCACTGTCAAAGTCTCTCACTCCCTTAAATCCTTCTGCAAAGGTTGATTTTTCCAGAAGTTCTGTGAGATGCTTTGGCTGTTTCCTTTCCCCCCTTCGCAGCCAATGATCAGTGGCATCAAAGTTGTTCTTGATCATCAACTCAACTAGCTCGTCTTCACCTTCAAGATGCATAACGTAACGTCTTAGATCTGGTTTTGGAGTCGATCGTGATTCTGATCCCGAGTCAGATGAAATGCCGTTTTTGGGTTTCATCGTTTTTAACTTCTTACAGAAATCACAGAATAACAAAATCTGTATCATGAAGTAAACTGAAATGAACTGAATCACTTTGCTTCCCAACACAATTCCCGTTTGCATTCCAATACAGAGGTCCAACAGCTTGTTTTTAACATCATGGGCAAATTTCTTGCAAAACCGGTCCTCGAATCGTATGCTTAGTGGGCACTCTTTCATCTCCACAAGCAACTGGATCCAGTACCTTTCTACTGTCCATTTTCTTTTGCCGTTTTTCTTCGTTCTGATTGGGCATCTGAAATTTACAGCAGTGAACCATCTGATTGCTGGGGCAATAGTACCAACTCCTACTGCAATGGTCTGTGTAATAAGAATTAAGATGGTCGACCACTCATAGTCAGACTCTCCGGTGCAAAATTTGAATGACCAGGGCATCAAGTAAGATCGCAGCATGGCCTCTGCTAAAGTCATAGCACCAAGGAGACAGAATGCACCTGCGGCCGTGCATGTAACTGAACGGCCAACCACGAACTGGGGGTTGCAGGTATGAGCCATCATCCAGAATTTCATTATATCTTCTTTGAGTTCCCTGTCTTCCCTTTTGCTGGTTTCATTCGAGTCTTCTTTCAGAGCCATACCATACTTCTTGTTATATTTATATTGGAAATAATTTTTATTTACCGGCACAGTTAAAGCCGAAAAGCTTAGGATTACAAGCAAAATAAGCATTAGAAACATAATTAAAGCATGCTCTTTCCAGTGAAGATATATTACACCAGTGCCTAATTGGACTCCCGTATTAACAATAACAGTTACAACGAGTATTCCTAAAGCAATAATATTTGTGCATAAATCATTGTTTTCCATAGTTCCTAGAGAAGGCATAGAATTACCCATTACTGTACAGAGCAAGGCACCACTGCTAAGTTTTGCGAGCTGATCAACGCGGCGAGGCATAGCAGTGTTTAGATCCACTGACAATTTGACTGCCACAGCTATTATGGTCAGTGAAGTGGCATTAATGGAGAAGAATTTGCTCGGGAACCAGAACTTCTGTTGGCGGAAGCCACGGATGAAATCCGCAGCCATAGCAATTGCACAGGCCAGAGATGCCACTGCTATGTAGAGACCAATCCATGGTATAGGTTCACTGAACTTTGCTTCATTCAGACCCCCATCGATTCCACAGCCCAGTTTCCCCATCTGTATGTTTCACTTCCGGTGTTTTACTGAGTGAGTCTGGTTTTGCTGCCAAATTGGCTGGTTGCTTCAGGTTCGCAGCTCTCTTACCTCCTTTATTATAGACATCCTATGCTTTCCAGTTAATTTGTATGTGGCAATGAATGACTGTTGGATATATTTCAATCGTTTGTATTGGCGTCCAAGGAGTGGATTGTCTTTTGATTCCTCAGGGCAGCTAGGTTTTTTTTTTTGTTATATTTGGCTATGGCAGCCAGTAGATTAAACCGTTTTAGAACCTCCAGTATTGAAAATTATCTCGTTGGGTCCAAGTGACCCTAAAGTCAATTCCTTGCAATGCTGCGTTAAAAGTAGGCTAGGCTGCCGGCTTGACAATGGAAATCGGTGAAATCAATTTTTTATTTAATGATTTTACTCTGTTTTTTTTAAGTATTTTTTATTTTAAAATATATAAAAATAATATTTTTTTATTTTTTAATATTTATTTTCAATATCATCTCATTAAAAAATTGAAAGCATTAAAAATAATAATTCAAAATAAAAAATTCAAAATATTTTTAAAATAAACTGCTCTAAATAGATATTACTTCCCATCGATTCCTTTGAGGGCAGGGATTTGATTAGTTCAACTTAAGTTGAGTGAAAAATCATGATACATTAAATTGTGTTTTGTGAATGCCGGTTTTCCACATCACTTATCACTGTTACTAAGATATTGTTTTTTTTACTGTAATAATAAGAGTTTTTATTTGAAAATATATTAAAATAATATTTTTTTTATTTTTTAAAATTTATTTTTTATATCAGAATATTAAAACAATGTAAAAAATTAAAAAAATATATTTACATAAACATGTTCAGCTGATGTATCATGATAGCAGTCGACATATCATGATAGTTGCCGGAACCGCGCAATTGTAAGAATGAGGATGGCTGGCGTACTTGAAGCTGTCAGATGGAATATTTTACTGCAATATGGTGCCGTGACATTTGGTCAAATGGAATAGCCTTTTTTATATATATATATAAAATTATTGGAACAATCCACCAAGGGTTGGCTTAAGGTGCGTCAGTGATATTTACCTAAAAAAAAAAAGCATTCAAGTAAAAATAATAATTATTTATTGTCAAAATGAAAACGAATGAGTAAAATTGATCCCAATAAGTGGAATGTATCAAGTTTGAAGATTCCTAATTAACTCAAAAAACTTGAAAGCATTTGATTAAATAACCAATACAAAAATTTAAATTTATGTAAATAGCCAAGGTTCAATTTTAACTAAAATAGAAATTCTTGACAAGTTAAACCCATGAATAGTATAATTTATTATGATTTAGGGAATAAAAAATTTAGTTTCCATTAGGATTTAATATACCTTCTTATTTAATATATGTTACTTATATATAATTAGAATTATAATTTGAGTTAGATGTTTAGATAAGAATCAAACATTATACCAATTGAAATAGGATCATCCATCTAATAAGAAATATGAGCAATCCTATAGATACAATTTATTTCTATAATTTATTTAATCTATCTTTTTTTATAGTATAATTGATTAGAAAATTCATAATTGATTAATTGATTAGTAGATAATAAATCACACAATTATGTGTCAAATTAATATATCAACATGTCTAGTATGATAAGATTAAGTATTTATTTTATTAACTACCACCAAAGAAGAATATAAATAAATTTATCATTGTAACACCTAATAATCAAATATTATAATTAGCAAATAAAAATCATTTTCTTGGTTGAGAAGAACATGAAAATCCACCATCACCACGCGTCCTTATGAAACAACTAATATTAAATATGTCATTATCTAACTTGTTTTTATAATATAAAATTACATTTAGACAAAACCATGATATCCATATACAATATTTTATATATTTACCATTCTTAATGACAACATCATAATCAACCATAAAGAAGTATGTTGGTGCATATATTGGTGCCCATGAGTATTCTTTGTATGATGAGTACCAGCTAGCCATAGCTCCTTCTACATGGGCATCCTTCATTAAATCTTTGTGATATTGATGTGAGGATCATTTAGATAAAAATGAAGGATACAATGAACATGACTTACCATAATAATATTAAATCATTCATTAAAATTATGCATGCTATACATGATATATTGAATTAGATTCAAAACGAGTTATGACAAACTAGATCTAGAATCTCATATACTCATACACCTAGAAAACAAGTTTTAGTAAGTTATATAGTCATAAGTACTTTATTAGGGGATGTTTAAAAGCACAATGGCTTACACAGGGTATAACATGCCAATGCATTAGGCACTGTAACAACCATATCAAAGCCTAGATAATGGTCATCATTGATACACTAGTTGTCTGGTAAGTATACAAGTAACCACATATCAATTATTTGGCTCAATAATCCTATTACCAACTATAATAACATGTCATAAGATAGTTTAATATTCTATATATTGTTTTGCACTAGAGGAAACCCAATCCTCTAGTGTAACAAGCCTTTACTAATGATTAACAACATGAGGAATAATAAATAGGGTTGAATAGCTTGAATAAGGCTAATAATTAAATGAAAATATAGACGAACATCTAGATCTAGTTATAATTGTTCATATTGAGAATAGGTTGATAAGTTACACCAAATTTCTAGAGGAATAAATATCATTAATTCTAAAATAGATTTAGAGTAAAGAGTATCAATCAACAAAGGAATGCATTGCCAAATTTATTAATTAATTTGATAATGGTGCCACAAATCTCTTCATGAAACTAAGACTAATTGATTTATCATTGACTAATATAGTCTTTTAGTGGTTCTCTACATTGCCACCTAAATTTATTAAAAGTTGAAAGATAAAAACTCATTTCTAAGCGCATTTCTATAAAATAGAATTAAAAATAACATTGATTAACTTAGCCAAGATAATTTAAGATCCTATTAAAAGTTATACTTTTCGATTCAATAATCTAAAAATTAAGTGCACACTATAATGAAAAAATAACGCATTAAACTCATTTCAAAAGAGATGTAGTAGAATATAAAAAATTATTCATAGAAAACTAATACCTATACATTTACATGTTTACAAATAATGTTGTTCACTGCAAAATAGTACTAGCAAAACGAGTAGAAACAATAATTAATACAAACTTACTCAATTGGCTATCTAAATCATATCTTAAACATTCATTTAAGGTTAACTCAAATAGTATTTAAGGTTAACTCAAATAGTATTGTTGTGTTGTTGTTTTTTTAATGTTCATGAATTTGTTATTTATCAAACTAAAAAGTTGAAAGCTTGCCTTTGTTGTTACTATTTCTAGTGCATCAAAACAAGAAACCATCTTGTTAATCTTATCAATTTCTGCGACAATAGTAGGTATTTTCTTTATTATTAAATTAGAGATAAAAAATCTTATATTGTCTGGAAAATAAATAATAACATTTAATTAGTTAAATTTATGACTCACTTGTTTTTCATGTAGGTGAATGGAAATGATTGATTCGTTATTTATAATTGAAACTTGCTTTCATAATTATAATAAGTGTTAGCTTGAAAAACAATGTTTCTCACAGGAAAAAAAAATGGTTTTTTCAAAATAAAAAAGTTAGGTTTTTTTAATATATATATATATTAATTTTTCTTCTTTGCTGCTTTTTATTCAATGAACTATGTTGCTAATAACAAAAATCCTTTTGTTGTCAAAACAAAAAAAAACATTACTTAAATCATAAAAAATAATTTTGAAATTTATTTTTCAAATTTGTATTTTTATTTATATAATTAAATAAAAATAAATTATAAAAAGCAAAGTTATTAAATGCGAGCACCTACTTCACGAGTTAATCTGCTTAATTTAGATTTATTAATGTCAATCCAAAGCATTATTATTCTAGTATTTTTTTTATAACAGATATTAAACTGATATTATTTTTATTTTATTTTAAAAAAATTCAAGTAAAATTTTAACGAGATCAATTACATCATTAATGCACCTGGGAGTTAACGGGGTCCTACTAGATGCACTCACATCCAATTTTCTTTGAATCCCGGACATGCCAGATGCCAAGTCGGCTTGTATACGCAAGCCCAGCCAAACAAAGAAAAAAAGACCCAAAACACTAGCCTGCCCTGGAGAACTCTACTCAACCAAATTCCAGAGAGCTTTTTCGTTGCTTCAAGCTTCGATCGATTACTATTGTCAGACATTGAGAGTAAGTTAAAAATCCCTCCCCTAATTCATTCAATTTTTTGTTTTCTGTGATCTTACTCAGTTACTTTATTTTTAATCAATTTCCTTTGCTCAACCCTAAACACAAATAAAAAAAATGGTGACCTTTTCAATTCCAATGCTCTAGGGTTTGAAAATTGCTCCTTTCTTGGTAATTATGGATTGTGTAATCCCGAATTAATTAAATTTTGCAGGTGATTTGGAAGTTATATTTTTTTATTTAGATTATGGGAGGTCATGGAGGTCTTAACATTCTTCCTCAAAAGAAATGGAATGTTTACAATTACGAGAACAGAGAGAAAGTTAGGAAAGATGAAGAAGCTGCTGCGAGAGATGAGCAACTAAAGCGCGAAGAGGTGAGAAAGCGTGACGCTGAGTTTCGCCTTGAGCGCCTTCGTGCTGCTCGTGGCTTACCTCCCATGCAAAAACCTGAGGAGCCAGTGCCTGTGGTGGAAGCTGAGGCTTCCATATCGGAGCCTAAATCCAACCACATTAATCTCTTTGAAGGGATTAAGATTTTCGACCCTGTTATGGGATTGGAGAAAGAACGAGGTGATGAGGGAGAAGGGTCTAAGAAGAAAAGGAAGATGATGAAGAAAGAGGAGGTGAGGATTGTGACTGCAGAGGATGAGAAGTATAGGTTGGGATATGGAGTTGCCGGGAAAGGAGTTAAGTTGCCTTGGTACCTTGAGAAGCGGACTGATGAGGTGAATAATAAGGAGAAGGGTGAAGATGATGGGTCGACAAGAGGGAAGAAGGAGGTGGGAAAGAAGAGTGGCAAGAAGACTTTGGAAGAGTTAAGGGATGAGAGATTGAAGAGGGAGAAGCGCGAGAAGGAGAGGGAAAGAGCTTTGTTGGTAGAGAAGAGCCGAAGAGATGGATCTTGTTTGAAGGAGAAAGGATTTTCAAGGAGATCTGTTTACTGAAAATTCAGGTCAGCACGAGGACATGAAAAGAGCTCTGTTCTTAAGCCATATGTTTTGGCTCTTATTAACAATATATTTGCATTTTTCAAAATGTGGCTGGAATAAGCATTTTGTTCTCAGCCTCTATACTATCCTGTTCCTGTGAAATGTTTGTTAGCTCATAGTTGATCTAAGCAAAGTGGTTCTATGAAAATACGGCTGAAACAGTATGTGCAACTGATGTTTATTTGGCATGTGCTACTGTTGAGAATGATGTTGCCCTAGATTATATAGCGGCCGCATGCTTGATAGTGATGCTTGAATTTATTATATTTCACACTTCTAAATTAGCTGAAATGTTGAGTACTTGAGAACCTTTTGATAGTGTGATTGTGCTAATTTCATTGATCCTGACTTGTCATCTCATAATCACCTATTTGGGCATTGTTCTTCTGCATGGAAAATGAATATTGGGTTTAATGTAATCGAAAAGCCTGTGCATCTCTAGGGTTTGAGTTACCTGATTTGAAAAGGTGATGCCAGTTATCATATTTTGTTGCCTAAAATGTGCAGTTTTGCATTTGTTTGTGGAAGCTCCGTTGAGCATTTACCTTGGTTTGTATTTCTCTGTCTTCTCCAGATATTGTTGAGACTGCATGCCTAGTTCGAATGCTATTACATGTTTGTGTTTGTTGTCTCTCAGAAAGGTCCCTTTTGCTGTCATTTTATCACATTGTTAAAATTCAGTGCAGTTCCAAATCTATTGTTCAATTAATGAATTTTATAGGGACAATGTTTAGATCCTTGACCTACTTATTTAAAGGGTTTCATGGCTCATTTGAAGTATTTTTTTTCTCCTCTCTGATCTAGTTGATCTTTTTCCATCGATTTGTGAAAACCTATAAAGATAATTTTTGATTTCTTCTTCACGGGCTTAATATGCTTAACTTATGTGAAACAACAGCCTGAGTTTGAGGCTTATGAAGCAGTCATGACCTTGTAGTTTGGCTGTTATCTTTTAGTTTCCCCTTTTTCTCATAGTTGTTGATGTGATTTTCACATACTAGTGGCCTTGACCTTCTAGTCTCCATTTTTTTATTTTATGGTTGTATTTAGATGCTCTGGATATGCCTACAGGGCATGCCTTAACTTCTAATTTTACATGTCTTGGAGATGTCAACTTCAACTTGTGTTAATCCACTTATATTGTTCAATATGATTTTAGAATCGCTGAGAATTTAGATGTTGGAGAAAGTAGTAGTCAGCAGATTGACTGTTCTCCCCTTCCCATGCAGGTCGGTCCTGGTTTCTGTAAATGGATATAGGGCTGTGAGATTCTCACAATTTGTATGGAAGTGTTACATGGAGATTATTCGTCTTGAGCTCATTATTGTTCTTGTAAATCCAGGATTCAGAAATTCAGGTACAACTCTCACAGCAATCTGAGAACCAAGGAGTAAATAGTGTGGTCTTTTTTACCATAATTCATGATTTTGCACCAGCATCTTCAAAATGGTGCAGAAGTGTTGCAGGGAAATCACTTGATGATGAAGGTGATGCATTTTATCTAAGTGGTCAAAGAGAGGAAAGAAAGTCATTACTCTGTTATTTGTACCTGTACCCGTTCCATGTGTTCCGTCTGCGGTTATGCAGACTGGAGATCAAGCACTTAAAAAATGTGGATGCATCTTTATCTGAATAGGCATTATTAGAGTTATTATTGACAGAAATTCCCAGTGTGCGATTCTTTATTCACGAGATAGTATGTATACTTGGCTATTCTATTGGTACATAGCAGCTAGATAGATCATGTTTCTCCGGAGGTGGATTGACAAATCACTGTTACTCGTAGAAGAAAAACTAGATTTGAGCTAGCCTGTTCCAGAATGTTTCTGTTATTTTAGAAAACAACAGCTTGTTCTGGGTGGGTGGCTCCCAGACCGTTAAATAGAAATTCTAGCTGAGCCCCTTATGGCAAGATGTCCTTGAATTTCTACGCTGACTGCTGGTTCAGAATAACCTGTATGTGCGTGCTAATCCCAACCAAGGAAGTTTCATTATTCCAATTCAACTTGATTTCTGATTTGATTTTTGTTATATAGGTGCAGCTTCTACAATTATTTAGCTTCATGCAAGGTTATGGCGAGATTCATTTGGACTTTTGCTACGCATGTGTAGCTGCTAAGCATAGGCATGAGATAATGCGCGTGTTCAGTGACATTAACCATGGATAAAACTGAATTTTAACATCATATATTAATTCCTTTTTTTAATAAACCAAGTGGAGATTTGAATTTCTCAACTGAGGGTATTTTTGTTAGTTTATATGAAAACTAAACCTAAAATATAAAGAAATACTGATCTAATTCTCGAATGAATAATAATAAAATGTTCAGGTAATGCTCTAATGTACATGGTCGTCAGGATGCACCGAGATGTGTCTATAAAACAATTCTTCTTACCGTCCCGAGTATCGATTTGTCCCTGGTTGTCTTGCTTTGTTGTTGGATCAACGGAGTTTTATAATCCAACTAAGCACAGATTTGGATGAGGAAGGAATGATAAGAACATGAAGCCCGCAAGATAAAAAGGCAAAAAGCTTGGAGCGTCGAGTCTTGGTGGCCGTAGCAAGCCTAAGAAATCCAATTTCAACCAAATTTTTTGATAGTACTACCACTTTCAATAACGAGAGGTTTACCTGATGATTAAAACAAAAATACACTATCATCCAAAATAATAAAATTATTTTAAAATATTTTTTTAGTGCTTTTATATCATTTTAATATTCTGTATCAAAAATAAATTTTAATAAAAAAATTATTTTAGTATATTTTCAAACAAAAAATACTTGAAAATATAATTTTTACCGTACTGTAAAAAAGACCTTAACTACCATTGATTTCTAAACATCTATTTTTTAATTCATTTTTTTCATCAATTAATTTTCATGCAACTTCCTAGATACTAGATACTTTAAGTTATTAAATAAATATGATGGATTTTTACGGGTCATAATTTTTTTAGACTCAATTTTTCATTGCCATTCTTATATTTTTCTCATTTCTCTCTTATATTGATTGACTTAATTATTTAAGAATATCTTGTGAAGTATTTATTTTTCACATATAATCAATCTCAAATGCCAAATCTATATTAAGTCTCACACATTTTAACCTCAGATGGCAACATGAGAAAAACACAATTTTCATGCGAAGATTTTTCATAACTTCATCATTAAATATAAAGTGAACCCCAAATAACTTTTATCACAAAAAAAGGGAGGAAAAAAGAGTGCATTTTCTTTCAAATATTTATTTGACCAACAAATATCTTAAAATATTAATATTTGGAATTTTCAAAGGCGAGTATCAAGGCAATGACCATCAAACTGTGCTATCAAATATTCAACCAAGCAGCTTGTAGCTCAGTGGCGTAAGACGCTGCTCGCTTTCTTTCGCACTTCGGTTTGAGTCCCAGTGGCAGTGAGGCTGGCGAGTGGTTTCCTTCCTATGTCTGCTGGCTCCTCTCTGTGTGGTACGCCTGTCACCCCCGCAATGCCTTAACTGTTCACTGAGCTTGTAGGATGTTCAGTGGACTGTGAGATTAGTCGTGGTACGCGTAAGCTGGCCCGGCCCCCCACGTTAATAAAAAAAAAACAAAATATTCAACAAAGCATGCATCAAGGGGAATTGACAAACTAGTAGCAGCTAGTTACATTTTCAACCCACAAAAGTCATGTTCATAATTTAGGCTTTCCATGGTTTATTTAAGAATTAATGAACCAGACCAGGTTTCTAGGTTGAAGGCACATGACTTCACCGTCAAACTATTGACCTTATCATCTCGCTTTCCTTGGACTTACCTATATAATGGAGTCGGTTTATGTTGCTCTAGACATAATTCATGTAATGGTTTAAATAATAATACTTCAGAAAAAAATATAATATCATTGAATTCCCTAGCTAACCTTAAATGATGCCTTAAAGGGGACTTCCAGCTCTTAAAGTTATAATATGAAGTTTTTCAGGATGCTGAGACCAATTTCTTATTCGATTACTAATTAATGTTTGTTTGTTTCTTTTAATTTTACAATTAATTTGTTGAAGAATTGGTAGTAATTGATTCAATAATATTAAAAGCAACATCGAGTTTCAATATAAATTTTACCTTAAATTTGTTTTTAATATATATATATATATATATATATATATAATGGTCATGAGAAATGATCATAAAAAAATAAAGACTTTATAAGATTATTTGCTAGATAATTTGAAATGTGATAGGTTATGGTTTCTCAAATCAATCTCATTTAACAAATAACGCAGGAAAGTCATAACATGAAATATAACTATATCTTTTTAGATATCCGGTTTCACAATTGAGCCTGGGTATGACCACGCCCAACTTTATGTTGGACACGGATGCATCTACTCCTAGCTATCTCCTTGGCTTGGGTGCGTGAATTAAGCTCAAGATGGGTGTGGAGCTGAAGATTCACTCTATATTAAGCCCTCTATACCCAAAACCCAAAGCTTGAATTAATAATTATGATACCCATCATAATATTATTAAATATAAATAAGTAGTTCATACTTATATTAATTAGATATGATGGTATGAGCAGTATAATAATATTATTTTACTATTATAAGATTATATCTTTACCTCTCCTACGTTGTATAAAGTAAATTAGATCAGATAATATAAAAAAAAAAAACATGAATATACAAGAAGGGGTTCGAAACACCTTATACTCAAAAGACAAAACACATTCTTGATTTCTTCTTCCTTCTTCTTTTCTTTATCTTCATAAAAGGTTATTAATACTTTCATTAATGTCTTTTGCTACATAAAAAATACCTAACATTGACTTAATTTTTGAAGGGTCTCCCATCAACACCGTCGGGAGACTTCGTTAAGGTATTTATTCAAGAAAAATATGATATTCTCTCAAAGAAAGATTTATCCAAGAAAAAGCCTGCGTGATCTTGAAGTGGAAGTCATTGAATACACCATAAAGGATATAAGATTATTTTAAGAAATAAGTCACCCTAGAATATTTCCTATGATTTTTATAACCTTGTCAAAATGAAAAACTTATTTTCTTTAAAATATTTTTTTGAAATCAAAGTATAGAAAATATATCTTATTTCTTTTACAAAAAAACGAAAGACTCGTACATCAGCAAATTTAACTAATTGATAAACATATGAAGAATATTTGAAGTTATATGTTAAGTCATATCAATTAATAAAAATTAATAATAACAGAAATGCCAAAAAACTTGAAGAGAGTGATAAAATAAGCACACAAAATTATAATATTGTTTTAATTAATATAGATATCCGAACTACTTACACGTACCTTAACTAATAAATTCTATAATTAATAATACAAGATTGTAATATATACATAGTATTGTTATTTAGTTTACATAAGAGAGTAACATGTTATCTATATAACTAGAGTCATTCGGTATTTTAAAATGGTGTATGCACATTCTTCTAAACAAAATTATAATATTTTAAATTTAAGATGGGATATCTGAAATAATTAATTTCTGCTTGGGCCTTGATCCATGGCAACTACTCAAAGCAAAAACGATAAAATACGTGACTCCTTCATTTTTGGTCAAGTTCCTAGGAACCGAAAGAGAAGTAAAACCATTGAAGTTTAAAGATCTACCAAACAATAATTTAAAAACAACTGTAATCTTATAACCCACGGGAAGCTTTGAACTGAAATCACGTGGTTACTGACACCAAGAGGCGGTATATTTCTTTCTTTTTTATCTATGGCTGCAATTGCAAGGACATGTTCTCAGCACATGACATACCTAAGCTAGCGATGTAAAGACTCGATGAATAGCAGTCTAACGTCTTTTTTTTCACCCCCTAGTTTCTTGCAAACCCTAAGCTCCTCCTTCATATCATTCGGACTGGTTAAAAGCAGAACCAGACCCATCTTGCAAGCAATCTTTGATCTATCTTTTAATTTTTGAAGAAATAAGGTTAAAAAAATGCGTACTTGGGGCAAAGGATGTAATTTAGAAAAGCAAAATTGAAAATATGATTTTTTAAATAATGTGAATATATATTTTTTTTAATGTGCACTCCAATATAGAAAGTCATTTAGAAAAAAAAAATGTATTTTAATATATTTATTATATTATTATTTTAATAATATAATACGATGAAGTTGATATAATGAAATTAAAAAAAAAAAAAACAACTCAAATTAAACATATAACATGAACTATGAAATCATGATAATTTTATAAAAAATAAAAAAATATAAATTTAAAAAAAATAGTGAAAAAAATATACTATTACAGTGTTTTAATATTTTTACAAGATGTGTAAAAATATTATTTTTATAAAAATAATATTTTTTTAAAAGTATGAAAATGAAGTAAAGAAAAGTCAAAATATTATTTATTTATGGCTCTGCACCTGGTTTGTTGTTGCTCTTTCGACCATGACAAGTGAGCTTCTCGAGGAAAATGCATGTGTATAAAGTGTCTCTCGTCTGGGTAGATTGTCGAGGCAGGAAGTCAAAGCATTTCTGTCCCCTTCTTTTGTTTTTCAATTAAATATTTCCCCCATTTTATCAGAAACACAAGCGCCCCCTGCACCTTTGAATTATCTTTCCTTTATTTTCAGTTATTTACACGATAATAATGTTGAATCACTCATCTGATGAAAATATATACTCATGAAAAACTGCATCTTGAAAGCAACAATAGATCTCTCAAAAAAACACCAAGATGCAAACAATTATCATATATAAGATAAAATATATTATTATTTTTAATATGAAATAGATTTCTTTATTCCTTAACAAGCTATGCCAACAGGAAGGAGATGAGAAACGGAGAGAAGAAAGAGGGGAGGTCTTCATGTGTACAAGTGAATGTCACTACACACTGACACAAATCTCTAATCCAATCCAAACCACGTGCTTGCTTTCCTTCTCTGGCTCCACCCTTTGATCTGCTATGCAGTGCTAAAATTTAAAAAACCAGGCAAAGAAATACCATCATCCTCCTCCTCCTCCTCCTCGTCATCATATATATATATATATAGTCTAGTGTTAATCTAATCAAGGATAGTATATATGCACGCTAGTCTTGATGTACACAATTCTGGCTGGGCTAGAACTTTTTTTTAAAAAAAAAATAAAGTTCATTGCTGAGATAAGGTTAAAAAAATAATAAAACAATCAATCATAAAACCTATAATCCCCATATTCAAGATCAAATCAATCTCAAATATTCTATCAAATTAGTAATTTACATCATGAAATTTAAATAACTCGATTAAAAAAATAAAAAACATTATAAAACCCTTCTTAAAAAAAAAAACATAACGTGAGTTATTAAAACTAAAGCATCAAATTTAGAAAAATCATGAAGTTTAATTTTTTATCAATCAAATGTTAAAAAAATAAAATTATAAAATAGAATTGTAATTATAATTTTTTTAAAAAAACAGCAATTAAAAGAATGAAAATTAAAATTAAAATGAAAAATAATTTATATTTAATTAACTAGTGAAAAAAAATCAATTTTCATAAAAGTACAAAAACATAAGGATCAAAATTGACATAAAAAATAAAAAGAATATTGTAATTAAAGGGTAAAATTGAAAAGAATAATAAATTTTATAAAATAATTAAGAAAAAAATGAGAAATCAAAACCATGAATTTCAAATTTGAAAACGCAGTACAATCAATTTGATTTGAAAATTACTGAAACTCTGACGGAATGATCAAGAATAAAAATTAAAAATCTAAATAATGATGACCATATTAAAGAATATAATATATTGATGAATTGTGATTGAATGATGAAATTGAAAATAAATAAAAATTTTATAAAAAAATCAAGATCAAAAATTAAAAATCAAAAGAATAAAGATTAAAGTTCAAATGTCAATAATCAAGACAATCAAACTGTATTTTTTTAAAATGGGAGAAAAAGAAGATAAGCAAAGAACCATCAATGAAAACATGCATCTTACCAGTAGAAAAAGAACATGTCGGTGCTTCTAACAACATGTCAAAAGGATACTTTTGAATGCTAAGAGGTGTCATGCCCTTCAAGTAATCCACGCATACCAATCTTTTTATTATTATTTATTTATCTAAATATATAATTTCATGTGAGCTTACTTTGTAATTACAAAATAAATTATTATGAAAAGCCGAAAATGTTAATTTTTTTTATTTTAAGGGTATTTTGATAGTTTTATTTTGTATTTTAATTATTTATTATATTTTATAGTTGTTCAAATATCAAAGTATCCATCAACTTTAATATAATTATTATAAAAATACAAAAAATACCCCATAATATTAAGTTTTGTTCCGTGAACAATAACAATAGATGTGAAGCTATGGTAATTTTCCCATGAGTGTTAGCTCTTCTTAACGATGAGAGTTATTTTCATTTTTCACCATAATTTTACTCCAATCAATGTACTTCCACCACCACAAACCACGAATCAAGAAATGCAACCCTCCCTTTGGAGACAAAAGTTATACGTGCTTGTTGATGAAAACTTCTCGTAGAAATAAATAAAATCTCTAAGAATCAATGCAATCTCCGGCTTGAATAATTAATGCGTCGAAAAGAGTAATGTTTCGTTACATGCATTACTCCATCAAAAATAAAAATATATGCTGCATTTTTCTTAGAATCAAATCATGTTACATTATCATTTCCAATCATTTAGAGAAGGGGATCGTAATAATTCACTTGTAATCTTTAGTTTGTGAGTCTCAACTATATCTATACAGCAATTCGAAACGTAGCAAATATATCTGCTAACATCAGACGGTTGAATTGAATTATATTATCTAAATTAATTTGTTTTTTTATAAGGATATTTTGATTTTATAATTAGGTTTGTGAGTTTTGATATTTTAACCCCATTAAATTGGATTTTTTTTATTTTTTTTTAAGAGATTATCTCGTTCTCGTGACTTGGATAACAGATCTTCAAACATTAGATTTTTTTTATTGGGTTGTTCTTGTCTCATAACTTGAATCATGGATTTGACAAGTTAACCAAATTGATTTAATTTTTTTAATTAATTTTTTCTTTAATTTTATCAATTAATATCGTGTTTGATTGAGAATTAAGTTTCATGATTTGTTTTGGTTTATTTTATATTAGGTTATCCCAACTTCATGACCTGTAAATAGTGCTTAATAGATTAACTCGAGTTGACTTAACTCATTTTCTGTGTTATTTTTTAATTTTAATTTTTATAAATTTTATTGTTCAACATTGGGTCCAATAGGTTCAATTGGAAATTGAGCTTCATAATTTATTTTAATTTATTTTTTATATAGTTATCTCAATCTCATAACTAGAGTCGTAAATTAGACAAGCTAACCTGAGTTAAATCATATCATTTTTTAATATTTTTCTATGAGGTTAACTCATTTTCTTCACTCGGATTATGAGTTTGGTGGATTAATTTAGATTATTTTTATTTTCTTTTTTTAATCTCACTTTTCAATATTGAGTTAATTAGAAATCAAACTTTGTTATTTGTTTTGATTTGCTTTCTAAGAAGTTAATTAGATTTTGTTATTTGTTTTGATTTGCTTTCTATAAAGTTATCTCAATCTTATGATCTAAATCATGAGTTTGACAGTTTATCTTGTATGTTTTTATATCCCTTTTAATATTTTTTAAATTTATTCTTTAACATTGGGTTGATTAAGAATTAGGTTTCATAATTTATTTTGATTTGCTTTCTATAAAGTTATCAGTCTCATAGTCTAGGTCGCAAATTTGACATGTTAACCTGGATTGATTTAAGCTGGTCTAATATGTTGTTATTATAATATTAAAAAAAGTTGTCATCTTGAAAAAAAAATCAAACTATATTTTTATAGATCGCCTGAGTTGTTTTTGGACATGTAAAGTCAACAAGGTCAAAAAAAAAAAAACAACTTGTAGATAGAACATGGTTCAATAAGATCGATTTTGACAAATATGACGGTGCTCTAGTAATCAGCAACCAACTAAGAGAAGAGAAAGTAACATAGAAGAATACTATAAATGGGATTTTTTTTGTAAAATTAGTACACTAAACATAAAAATTTGACAAAATAATATATTTTAAAAAAGATTTGATGGAATAACACAATTTAACCATGTGACTTTTCAACATGGTCAAACTTCAATCTTCTGCCTCAAGTAGTTGAATTTAGTTATATTAATTAGTCGATCATTTTACACAAAAATCATAATTTTATGAATTTTTTCTTTCAAATATGTTTTATGAGTCAAAATATATATATCTTTATCCAAGTTGTAGACTAAAAAATAGACTCCATTTAAAATCTCAAAAAAATATTATTCATGCAGTAATGGATAATTATAAATAATTAGATATGAATTTGTCATAATTAAATAAATATTTGTCTCAAATAGATTATGTGGATAATCTAGCAGATATATTTATGGACTAATGAGATAGGTTTAGGCTCAAGAGGAGAATTGGTCGCATAGGACCATAATAACAGTTCAAAATAGCTATAACCCTTGATCTAACTATTGAACCATGATTAAATTTTTACAGAAGTTTCTGAAGGTTATTTTTCATATTTTAGTCATTGTATCGCTACGTAGACTATCGAATCTTTAGATATTAAAAATCTTGTTAAGGCTCTCTGGTTTTGATAGTTTTGAGATTTTTCTTATTATATTCCGAACCAATCAACCAATTTCACTAACTGTTATGAATCAATCGACCAATTAAGCCAAAAATAACACAATTTAACCATGTTGCACTTATAAAATACAACATAGTCAAACTATATTATTTCACCAAACTTTTTACTCTTATGTCATTTTGTTAATATTTTAATTTTCCATACTAATTTCCCGAACTCTTTAAGTATAGCTGATTGGGTTAATATAATTTTTTAAAAAATTTAAAAATATAAATAAATTTTGATTCAGGTTTTGAATTCAATAGCCTATTATAACATAATTTCATCTGGTCTAATTTTACCCAAATCTTATTTGAATAATAACCATCCATAAAATACCCGAAGCTAGCTAGGCATTGAAATTTGATGATATTGTAATCCCTACTCAAATCACATAACATAATCTTAAAGCTGATTCGAATTGTTACTTTCAAATATTTTTTTCAGACAGCGATGTTTTGCTTTATAATTAATTTGTCGGGGAAAAATCTGAAAGAAAATCCCCTTCACGTAATATATATGATAGATATATTATAACACAAATTATTTCTCGAAGTATTTGTGAGTATTTAATTTCTCAAAACAATCTGGGCATTAAATTGGTATTTTGGAAAATGTTCATCATTCAATCAACACAATTCATAAGTGAATCTCACATTTAACCAATTGATTTATTGGGGTTAATTAAATAGCAATATTCAAAATAATAACGATAGTTTTTTTTTTTTTTTTTTGATAGGAGAAGAAGAGACGGTAACGCTGCCAAGTACAGCACTATGATTTTTTTTCCCGGACCAGATCGGCAAAACTGATGAACATGGGAAGCAGCAAGTTTGACTGATTCAACGCCTATCCAAGAACAATCTCCCTGCCCGCCCCCCCCCGC
>NW_011499851.1:565941-578759 GCF_000495115.2 Populus euphratica
TGCACGTCACTATAACTAATAAAAAATTGAAGATGGATCGATGTTTCATGACAACAAAACGATGCCGTAGCTAGGCAAATTTTGCTGCCTTCCTATCCCAACCAGCAAAAGGGTTTGGGAGCCTAGGTGTGTGTAAATGTGTGTGTGTGTGTGTGTGTGTGTATATACATATAGTTGGCCTGCGGGCTGATTCCGCTGATTTTTTTTTTGCAGAGTAAAAAAATAATGCTAAGTGTTGCCTGTGTATTTAAAAATAAATTTATGACTTCACATCATAAAAAAATAATTAAAAATAATAATAATTATCAATCCCTGATAATCAAAATATAAAAAGATTAAATTAAGAAAAAATCAATGCAAATAGAAATCTTAAAAAACAAAGTACTAACAAAACCGGGTGAGTTCGTCAAAATTTACAAGCAGGATCATGTAAACGAAATAATCAAATAAAAAGCAAAACAAGAAAAAAAAGATTTGATTTTAAAAAATTAAATATTAAAAAATAAAATAAAAAAATAACATCAATCCATGTTAACTCTTCAAACTTATAAATCTAACTAGTGATTAAATTAGAAGTATTACATATGAAAAGCTATTATTTTAAAACGGTTTGACACATTAAATATTATTCTTCAATGTGGTGTTTGATAACTGGAAAGCATCGTACGCGCCTCCTAAAAGGCGTTGACATCCCTTATATGCATAACAATTTCTATACATATAGCAATGACCCTTTTTTTTTCATTCATTCTATGTAAATACTAAATTGACCCTAATCCCACACGATATTGACCAAAAAAATAACAAAAAGACCTAATCTTTGCCCTAATCCCACACGATATTAACCAAAAAAATAACAAAAAGACATAATCTTGGCTTTAAATTATTTGACTATAAGGGCACTTCATCAAGTGTACTGTGCCATGAAAAGGTACAAATTGAAAACGCCCCTCCCATATTGCTAAAAAAATTCAACTTTTGAGAGTATTTTAAATATTATAGTGTACAAATCAAAGATTAAAAGACTCGTTTATCTCATGTAATCTTGTAATAGCAAACGTGTTCATGAAAAATACTATCTTACCCTTAAAAGGTTGCTATAAGACTTAAATTATTAAGGATAAAACAGTAATTTTATTGTAGAACTCCAATTAAAATAGAAATCTTAAAAAACAAAGTACTAACAAAACCAGATGAGATCATCAAAATTTACTAGCAGGATCATGCAGATAAAATAATCAAATAAAAAGCAAAACAAAAAAAAAATTGATTTAAAAAATTAAATATTAAAAAATAAAATAAAAAAATATCATTAATCAATGTTAACCTTTCAAACTTATAAATTTAACTAGTAACTAAACTAGAAGTATTGCATATGAAAAGCTATTATTTTAAGACGACTTGACACATTAAATATTGTCCTTTAATATGGTGTTTAACAACTAAAAGGTATTGCACGCGCCTTTTAAAAGGCATTGACATCTCCTATAGGCATAATAAATTCTATACGTATAGCAATGACCTTTTATTTTATTTTTTTCATTCATTCTATATAAATACTAAATTGACCCTAATTCCACAAGGTATTAACCAAAAAAATAAAAAAAAAGACCTAATCTTGGCTTTAAATTATTTGACTATAAGGGCACTTCATCAAGTGTACTGTGCCATGAAAAGGTACAAATTGAAAACGCCCCTCCCATATTGCTAAGAAAATTCAACTTTTAAGTGCATTTTAAATATTATATTATACAAATCAAAGATTAAAAGACTCATTTATCTTATATAATCTTGTAATAGAAAATGTGTTCATGAAAAATACTATGTTACCCTTAAAAGATTGCTATAAGACTTAAATTATTAAGGATAAAACAGTAATTTTATTGTAGAAATCCACATTAAAATGTGAAAGTAAGCTGTTTTAGCCTTTTGTTATGATATGGGATGAGTTTTAGGTACAGTTACTAGCTTTACTACATGCTTACGACAAAACCAACTTTTGGTGACCGGGAAGAAATGGGTCTATCAGCAATATTATTATTGAGACGAACTCTTAGAAATGGGGTGCAATTCGTTTGTGATTCAAGAAACTATATCCACAAAACTCCTGATATAAATTCTGAATTTAAAAGGAGAAAAAAAGGAATAGAGACAAAGCAGTCCTCGTATTGTTTTGTTGTATCGATGTAACCTACAAGTTAAAAGAAAGAGGAAGAAAGTAGAAAAGTAAAAAACCTCCCTCAAATGAAGACATCATTATCACCTCACCAAACAAGGGTACATGACGTATTACCTTGCATGAAATTCCACGTTAAAAATAACCATTTTTTCACTGCATAAAAAAGAAAGGTCCCCTCCCCCTCTTGGAGCGTCCTTACACCTCTCATGACTCCCTATATTTAGTGTTCTGCCCACCTCACCTCACCTCACAAGTCACAACCTCCCAGTCTCTTCTCCCCCACTTCGAGTCACCACTCTAGAGACAAAATGGCACAGATGTGGCTCCTTTGGTGGCCAAAAACCACCACCAAGATTGGTGCTGGTGGTGTTGATACCATTGCCACTACCAAGGCCACCAACAGTGAGATAGTCGAAAAGATTGGTAGTACCCAAACTTGTTTTTGTGGGTTTCTAACAAAGCTTTTGAAGAAGCTAAGGAAGAGAGGGAGAGTGATATGCACTGCCACTGCAAGTAGACAATCTTCATTCCAGTGCCGGTATGATCCATTGAGTTATTCTCTCAACTTTGATACAAGTGGGTGTGGAAGCATGTTAGATGACGAAGATTACTACCAGTTTTGTGCTTTCACTTCAAGGTTTGTGGCCAACCCATCAAGAAGCAGTACATCTTCTTCTTCTTCTTCAAGAATACTAGTGACCACTTCTCACCAGAATATAAATTACTACTAGTATTAAGTCCCGAGTTTTGCTGTCATGTTTTTATTTCTTTTAAATTTCGAAGGTTAATGTATCGATTTTAGGTTTTGGTTGCTTGTAACGGGCATATTTTGTACATTTAATGGATGATAAAATCCGAAGTTTTAGTCTCTTAGGTAGAGAGAAAGAGGAGAGTTAATTATTTATCCATATGGAGAAAGAGAGCTGGAGCTTCAAATGAGGTATGGGCTTTGCTGTACTTCAAAATTAAAAAAGTTCATTTTTTTTTAATCTTCTAGCCATAGCATTACCACCCATCACATGGACTTGATAACTTATTAATTCAGAGTTTAGTTTTTTTTTTTTTAAGTCAATTTGGTTAAATTTAAAAGTTAATTAGATATGGATCAACTTACGATTTGTTTGGTGTTGACTAAACGTAGATGGTTAACTCCAAGGGATTATTTTTGTTTAAAACAATGGCATTTTGGTATAGATGCGATGAACAAAACTACGACTCAAATCAGCCCTTGTGTCAGAATAAGTTGTTATTTATTTTCATGTGTTTAAAAAAATTATTTTTTTTAATTTTTTTATTTACTTTAAATTTATATTTTTTAATGTTTTCATATTATTTTCATATATTGATATTAAAAATAATTTTTAAAAAATAAAAAATATTTTAATATATTTCTAAATAAAAATTATTTAAAAAATAAATGCAATCACAATTTTACAATGAATAACTATGCTCTCTCTTGTCTGAGAGTTTTTATTTATTTATTAAGGGGCGTGTTACGAACATGTGCAGGTGAGCTGCCATCTCCAAGGCAAAATTGTAAAGAACATCACTGTACATATGAACTTGTCTATATGGGAGGCAAAATCCCATAATTAATGGCAGGCACCACGATGATTTTGCATAATTAATTAGAGGAAGTACACATGCTACTCATGTTAGAATAGACTTAGATCCGTTGCATTTGACCAAAGTTGTTTTTTGTTTTCAAAGTTTCTAACTAAACAATCTTGTGATTATATTTTTTTAAAAATATTTTTTATTTAAAATTATATTAAAATATTTTTTTATAAAAATACTTTCCAAACCCAAAGAAAAAATTGGATATATTCATAGAGCTGCAGTGCAATTATAGATAATATGAATAATTATATATGAACCTATTTAATATACAATTTTTTTTAAAAAAAATTGTATATGAATATTTGATGAGAATAATATATAATTCTTTTTATTTTATTCTTTTGTGAATTTTTCATATAGCCTTCTCAAATCAGTTATACTTTTATTTCTTATTCAGTCACATGAAAAATTATCAAGACCATTTTTTTTCCTTAAAACTTGCTTTTTAGATAATAATAAATTTTTATTTAAAAAAACATGCTTTTAATATAAAAAAATACATTTTTTCATCAAAATAAAAAAATGAATAAAAAAGGAAAGTTTTAGCTAAATAATTTTTTTTTCTTACTTGATTTATACCATTGAGATTCTTAGGGATATTTATTTTATTTACTTCAAGTTTGTTTAAAAAAATCACATGTTACTTTAAAAAAATAATAAGAAATGCATAACTAAAAAGAATTTTTTTACTAAAAAAAACCACATTTTCTCTCTAGAATATGAAATATTTTGAATTCTTGGAAATATTTATTTTAATCATCACGCAGCAATAACAACAACCCTCCTCTACTTAGGGGGCGTATTAACTAGTTCAGTTGGGAGATAACTATGTTTAAATGTTAAATGATGGATATATGAGCCAAGAACAACGAGAAATAATGTATGGATCACTTTTACATTGTCGCAATCCACCCGATTTTTTCTTCAACGGGGTGAGGAGGAAAAACCCTTGGATTTGGAAGCACGTTTGACAGAGGCAGCAATACCAGCAAGGAACACTGTATATTTCATTTTATCTTGCAATAACTTTACATAAGATGTCCTAAATGATCCTATATATGCTAGTTCATCGCTTGTTGAGTCATGCCTACAAAAATTCGAGCATTTAACTGGAGAGCCTGCATCAAAGAATAATGATGTTCCATATTTCGATCCCATACTTAACTATGGTTCTTGGTCACTCACAGGATGATCTGATAGAGTTCCCTCAGAAGATATGTCCTCTACATCAGGCTGTTTGATCGGAGAAAGATCTGACTCTGTCTTGCTAGAGTCGCCACTATCAGGTTGGTCCACTCTCTTCTCTGGAATGCACTGCACCTGAGGGGGCGACCTTTCTGTGTCCATAGGTTCTTCCAAAGCACATAGTGAATCTGAAATTCCAACTTGGTCAGGAGATTTTGGCAAGGGTACTTTACTTTCATGGAGGCTCGAGTTTGTAGCACCAGAACCAGAGGATAAATGAGGGCCTGGAGCAACACAGGATGCTACCAATTTAAGAACTTCAGGGGAGGGGGACAATCCCATGGTAGTTTTCTTCTGTATGTTTAAATAAGCAGATGAAGTCAATGAATTCATCTTGTGTAAACTGGGAAGAGGTAGGTTAAGGTCAGATTCATTCCATGGGCCCGAAGTTTCATGAACTAATGGTGGGACCTGTGGGATAGAGGTCGAAGCAACATTACTGCCATGGATGCTATTTCTAAAATCCTGGCTACTTCCCCCAATATCTAGTGGGAACTGCCTGAAAATATGTGACCTCCGCTTCTTTTTCTTCCTCAAAATCCTTCTAGGATCCTTTGGTTGGGAGGGAGGTGGACCGGGTACAATAAAAGGAGGAATAGTTGGCTGATTTTCTCCATATAGCACACGAACTGATTGAGCTATTGCTGATACAGTGGGTGGCAGGTCAGGAATAGCTGGTTTGACAGGAGGAGCACTTACAGCTTCCCGAAGCCAATGAGGCAGCTTGTTCGATGAACTGCTTCCAACTACTTCTTTGCCCTTTGAATGGAATGGATTCAACACTTTATTTGGGTCCAAGAACAATGCTGAACTGCTTAATTCACCACTTCCCACATTGTTATGGGAATCGTGCAATATATGTAATGATCTATCTAGAAGGCTAGGTGATTTCCCGTACTTCATGGTATTGTATTCCTCTTCTCTTCGCTGTAAATCAAAGTTGCTTGAGGAATTCAATCCAAGAGTTGCCAAGGTGCTTGCTCCAAAAGAATTGAGCAGAAATGGTTTTTCCGAGGAAACGTGTGATGGTCCCACTGAAGAATCTCCAACAAAACTTACCCGCAACTCATCCGAATTCCAAGTTGGAATTGGTCCAAAATGCTCATTCTGCAAACTAAATTGATCCAGCGGCTCAAGATGTGGTAGGCTAGAAGACAGATCACCAAAACCCAATTTCATGTCCGTCAGGTGTGACTGAAACTTTGACGGGGTAACAAGTCTGCTTCCATGCAAAGCCCGTGTCATCATTCCCTCAGGAATGCTTGGGAACAAGGATGATTTGGAGGACTTTGTTGGCTTCATCATCTTTGGCAATGGAAAGGCAGACCCATCCAAGAACTTGAATTGTTCCTCCTCCCACCTAGCTGCTAAATCTTCTGAAGTTTTGTACTTTGAGAATTTTAATCTTGGGTCTCTAAGAATGGCATCCCAATTACCCCTTCCATATCCCCGAACACCAACCCAGAGGAAATCAAGTTCGTCCTCAGACCAAACATCTATTTTTGATTTCTTTCTATACAAGCTACTTGATCCGGAGCCAGTCCTCATCATTATGTTCTCAAGCACCTTTCTGTGGTTTTCAGGAAATGATGAAAAAGCAGATGGCATCTGACCCAAACCCAGTGTGGGAGGAACCTCCCTCTCTAACTGATTATATCTTGTTGCATCTTGAGGAGGAAATTTCAAATTGGGCAACAATGGCATTGCTGGAAGTTCTCGAGTAGAGTCACTAACAGCTTCAAGTCTTCTCCCCAGTGACAAGCTTGGTAACAAGTCATGGTTACTAGGCATGCTCTTGGAAGGAAGTGGAAATCTGGACAACAAATTCTCATCAAAAGGAAAGTTTGGCAGTGACATCTTTTCCTGGAAACCAGCAAAACTAGAACTGCAAACTTCCAAGTGATCAGAATCCTTCCCTTGTGATACAGGTGGACACTGCAAAAGTAATGATAAAATAAATAGCTACAATAGGGCATTGCAATAAATAAATAAATGCAGCATTGCAATCACATGCATACATAGAGTTCTATTTAGAAGTTAACAAAGTCGATGAACAGAGAGAGAGAGTACCGGACTCAACGAGTGCCAACCATCTGCAAAGTTATTTTTAAGATGCGGTTGCAAAATCTCAGCTGATGCATCTAGCAATTTTGGCTTGTCTGATGTAGTCTCCTGATGTTTTATATCCATCTCAATTGAAGTTTCAGAGCAAGGAGGTAGACTAAATGGAAACTCTGGTCCAGGCAATGGCTTGCTTTGTTGACCCTTCGATCTTGAAGAGCTTTTGTGCAACAAGTCCAATTGATTAGCATTGGGAGCACAGAGTCCCAGAACAGGTAACTGATTGTTGGAAGAAAGCAAGTTTTTATTGCCTGTGCCGTGACTTTGGTGAATTGGAAGGATAGTGTCAGAGGAGGAGTGTCCAAGAGAGTTCATAGAAAGATCCAGATGACTGCTCAATTTATGATTAGATAGGTGGCCCAACTTTATGGTTGCATCGGCATTTCTCCTTGTTGCATCTTGCTGACTGACCTCGTCATCCTCCAAGTTAATTACAAACGACTTCTCTCTGCCTTGTTGAGCAAACTCCAAGGCCTGATCCCTGTCTATTTTGTTGGTGGGAGGGCAATGAAGAACCAACTCACGTACAGGAAGCCCCTCATTAGGATGAAATACTTCAATTGCATTCCGCTGAGCAAGGCGTTCTTTTTGTCTAGAACGAAGCTTAGTGCTGTTCAAAGAAAAGTAAGTTGAAATAACAATGTCAAATAGTCAAGTCTAAATCATATTTCCCATCAAGTTTGCCCAAGTAGCATGGCATTTTCCACATGTTTCAGGAATATGAAGTTGGATGATTTTATTTAATCTTTTATTTTTTGATCCGGAAGATCTCAGAATAATCTTAACCTAGGGTCCAATTCAACCCCATACCAATCCTTCATTACAGCAATTAGATTTCTATTTTTATTTAGTTCTTGTGTTGAGAACGTTGGGTTTCCTGGGTGAAGAAATTTAACTTACTATTTTGCCTTTAGAGCTCTTCCAGCTGGTGTATATTCCCGCTCAGGCTCTGCTTCAGGCTCCTGGTCCTCTTCACCACCACTCTGCATTTAAAGTTGAAGTTGATAACCGAAACTATGAAAAACCATTATCAAAAAGTAAGAGAAGAGAATAACTATGACAACAAATGAATTGTGCTTGGTGGAAAACAAGAAAGGTTACATTTTTGAGAGATCCACTGAAGCATTGAAAAGATAAGTAGCAAGTGAATCAAAAATAGTCCAGTAAATAAAAAACATTTATGAACTTAGTTTTTATCAAAACAAAAACATTTATGCAAAATAAAATCTCAATCCATGCAGCTTCAAGCTGAATGCACTAGAAATATGATGAGAAGGAAGAAAAAAGAAAGACGTTTGAAAGGACAGACAAAGAGAGTAAACTGGAGCAAAGAAAATGAAACTGAAATGGGGCTTGCTGTGAACATCAAAGACCAAAATGGCAGCCAAGGTTCAATTCTCACTGCAAGAGGCCAGCATGACAATCTTAAGCTAAAAACACAGAAATAAGAAGCAGCCATTCTACAAATCTCCATAGTTTGGAATATTGAGAGGGGAGTGGGGATTTGGTTAGTTTGGAATACTAATCCAGAAGGGATATAATAACCCAGACATGTATTAATACTAAAGAAAAAGGAAAAGGACAAGGGAAAAGCTAAATCAGCCTGTCGCCCAATAAAAAATCACGTGGGATGTAAAGACCATACTGGTCCAATCTTCAGACGCAACATAATAGACCAGCTTTGTATTGATAAACCTCGGAAGCAAATGAAAGTACCTCATTCAAAGTTTCATTTGAATGCGGGGCATAAGCTTCCCTGTATGAGACAGCTTTCCTCAAGCGTTTCCCTCGACCAAGAGCAGCTTCCTCCTCGTTTTGATACTTCTCCCATCTAAAACCCAGCAAAACATAAAACTTAAATAAGCATTCCTGTGAAATAAGTTTCACCAAACAGAATATGTAAGGAATTGTAATGTTATATTGTGAATTATTTGAATTATGCATGTGGTTGATATGGAATGGGGAGAAAGAAGAAACAAATATTAACGTATTGGAGAGAAATTATGTTCAAATGTTGCATTTCAATGAAAGAGGTATAATCCTGGGAGGACACATCAGAATTGGGAATTTGCATTTATTGTTTTTCTGGTTAAGAGACACAAGAGGAAGGTATGAAGTGAGAAAGGTGATGAAAAGGAATTAAGAGAAAAAGAAAACTCCTCAACACCAAGACTAATGGGGTGTTTGTGAGTTAGGTAACAATTGCTTTTCAAAAATTCTTTTCATTTAGAAGCACAGCAAAATAATATTTTTTTCATTTTGCAAAAATATATAAAAATAATAGTTGTAAGGAAAAAAAATCAAAATTTAGTGAAAAGCGGGTGCACCACAACCCGAAACACCCTTTACGACAAATTTTCATATAATTTTGTTCCTTCAAAAGAATCACAATTCTTTGTAGACTCCGAACCATGTAAACAAATAAAATACATCCCTGGAACACATTAAATGAGAAATAATTTAAACTTCAATCAAACAGCACTAACCGTTGAAGGAGGAGGTAAATTCTACTGTTGAAAAAGTAAATTCTATTATAACACACTTGGAATTTGGCCCACCAAGGAAATTTGACTCTATTACACTTCTAAAACAAAAACCAAAACAATAAAATAACTATGATAAAAAGAGAGAAATTGCCAAATTACTATTAGGCACTTTTAAATGTAAAGGAATTCAAAATTGGATGTGTGCCCATAATTTAATTGTGGAGTTCTACAACAAAAGGCAGTATAATAAGGTCAAACAAGATCAAATCCGTTCACTGTACAAATAGAAATTCTTAGAACACAACTACTTAAGGTGTCACAAAAACTACTTAAGGTATCGCAAAATCAGCTGAAACACAAAAAATGTGAAATTGCTTCAATTCTTAAGAAGATGCTATGTGATAACAAAGCCTGTATCAGTTCAGGATAACAGCACCACACATTAACAACTGTTACATTTACCCATAAAAATATTAGATTGGACTGAACTCTCACTTTGGAACTATAAATGAGTAACAAGTCAAGATCAAGAACCAGCAAATAATCAGTTCATAGCCTTGATCAATATGGGAACTAACCAAGGGATGACAAAAGGCATTTGAATTTCCCACCATCTACCAATTGACCAAATGAATTGATTTAATACTGTTTCATTAAAATAAACCCAATCAAGAACCTGAATTCAACAGTTTTAACTAGTCTTTTGATCAAAGATATTGAGAAACAAGCTGATGGGTTCCAGAAAATGTTCATCGCATGGCATGGATAGATAAGCAGTTGAGTGATAAATAATAATAAAATGAGCTTGTTTATAATTATAACATTTTTATCAAATCCTGGGTACATAGATCAATCTTGGTGAAACAGTACGTTTGCCAACCAAATCTATTCATTTTTCACTTATTATAGAATTAAATTAGACAGCATGAGCACAGGTAAATTTCCTTACCTTAAACGCAAAAGCCTGTCCCATTCATTTTCTTCAGTAACATTTACCACACTGTCCTCTTTCCTTTCAGGATTTTGTCCGCAGGTATCATCAACCACAACTGGTGATTCAGCTCCCCCTTGCTCTTCTGTTGTTTCATCATTCCATTCCAAGGACTGCTTAGAACAATGCAGAGATGTTATTTAATTGAAACCAACAGTAAGCATGATTTTGTTTGGGGTATTCCTCCGTAGAATTAATCATTACAAATGACATTCTGGGAAAGGAAAAAAAAAATAAAGTTGCAACCAAAAAAGGCAAGAATAAAACAATACAAAGAATATATTCAGAAACATTTTGAAACCGAAAGAAAGTCTCATCAAATAGCTATTTTAAAGAAGAAAAATTTAGGAGGCTAAAAAAACAGGAACAAGGAAAGTTTTAATAAAACCAAGCCAAACTAAGAAAAGAACTAATTACTGACTCCTACGGGCCATTCTCTCCCACATAACTTGGTCATATCATTTCATCATATTTGAGTCAAGATGCAACTGATAAAATAAGGTCTGGAAAATAAGATTGCTAGTTTCTACAAGGACAACCAAACTTTTAGACGAAGTAATTGTAAAAGACCCACCAATAAAATGAAATGTATTAAACAGAAACTACACTGAATCAAATGCCAACACTACATGGAGTCCTGCTATAATTAAATCCTAAAATTGGGTGAAAAAAATACAACATTCAGTCATGAAGAGAGGTTATCCAGTTTGACATGCAAGCAACAAGGATTAAGGCAGCCAGTTAATTTCAAATAGGTTGACTTCATCGATCCCATTGCAGTGGTGATCACTGGCAATTGTGGTGGTGAGTGAAGTCCAGCTATAAACTAAAAACCATTTTCAACCATTTGTAACATCAGAACATAGCCCAGAGCATCTAACTCAACAAATTCAAATTTAAATGAACTGCAGTTTTGAGAGATGCACCAAGGCACAAGGAAATGGTATTTCTACCAAAGATTCTGATGAAGGTAGAAAGATTCTGATGAAGCAGAAGCACATATTCCAGTAAAATAAAGTAACAACACTCACCTTTACTGAGCCAAGCATTTCATTCTCAAAATCTCCTTCAGCAGCATCAGTTGATGCAGACTGGAGGTTTGAGCGGTCAAGTAACTTTGATATAGCATTTTCATCCCATACAATCTTGTTGCCACCATCTGTACATTTATCTTGGTACACATCCCCAAGGCCACCACTCCTCTTTCTCTGCTTCTGCTCCAGATCTGCTATTGTGTCATCTTTATCTTTGTTGATATTATTGTCACTATTATCTTTTCCATTCATGCTAGAAGATTCACTAAAAAGCTCTTCTGTTCCCCATCGTAGAATATCTTCCACTTCCTTCTGAGACCCAGACTTATTCACAAAGAGCTGATCAAGCACTAGTTTCTTTCTAGCAAGTTGCAAGATGCGCTCTTCAACACTGGCACGAACAACAAGCCTGTACACCAGAAGTCTATTGGATTGCCCAATTCGATGTGCTCGATTCATAGCTTGGATATCAGCATGTGGGTTGAAATCAGAATCATAAATAATGACAGTGTCTGCGGTTGCTAAATTGATTCCAAGGCCACAAGAGCGCGTTGATAACAAGAAGACAAATCGACTTTTGTCTTGGTTAAAACGTGCAATTGCTGTCTGGCGATCTGAGACTGATACAGAACCATCCACCCTTTCATATGTTTTAGGGCCAAACTCTATGGTCAAATAATCCTCGAGGATATCAAGAAGCTTGGTCATTTGTGAAAAAATCAGAACTCTATGACCTTCCTTGTATAAGATCTTGAGCATGGAATGCAGCAGAGTCAGCTTGGCTGAAGCTTTTATTCGCATTTCATGAAGAAATTCTAATGACCCAGAATCAGGCTCAGTACCTGGTATGAGATATGGATGATTGCAAATTTTTCTCAGCTGCATCACAATGTTTAGCATCGATTGTTGTGCAACTCCTTTCCCAATATTCCGTAACATTTGATAATTCTTCGTTAGCATTGCTCGGTAATACTCAGCTTGGATAGAAGACAACTCAACAGGAACTATTCGTTCTGTCTTGGGGGGGATATTTTGCATAGCATCCTTTTTAAGCCTTCGAAGCATGTGTGGTGCAACAAGTTTCTTCAACTCTTCAACTTTTTCGGCTGTTGTGAGATCATTAAATTTCTCCTCAAAGGAAG
>NW_011499851.1:579220-690450 GCF_000495115.2 Populus euphratica
CTTGGCTGAAGCTTTTATTCGCATTTCATGAAGAAATTCTAATGACCCAGAATCAGGCTCAGTACCTGGTATGAGATATGGATGATTGCAAATTTTTCTCAGCTGCATCACAATGTTTAGCATCGATTGTTGTGCAACTCCTTTCCCAATGTTTCGTAACATTTGATAATTCTTCGTTAGCATTGCTCGGTAATACTCAGCTTGGATAGAAGACAACTCAACAGGAACTATTCGTTCTGTCTTGGGGGGGATATTTTGCATAGCATCCTTTTTAAGCCTTCTTAACATATGTGGTGCAACAAGTTTCTTCAGTTCTTCCACTTTTTCAGTCGTTGTGAGATCATTAAATTTCTCCTCAAAGGAAGTTAGAGAAGGAAATGATGCTGGCTGTAAGAAATTGAGCAAATTATACATCTCACCAATGTTATTCTGAAGAGGGGTACCAGTCAAAAGAACACGGTGTTGGAAAGAGAACGTATTGAGCAAACTGAACAGCTTGCTCCCTGAATTCTTAAGTCTATGGCCCTCATCAACTACAAGAACTTCCCAAGGAACTCCACGCAAATAAGTGGAATCTGCAAGAACCATTTCATAAGTGGTTAAAAGAACATTAAATTTGTAGGAAGTGGTTTTCTTGTTCATCTCATTGGGATCACTAGCATGCCATTCATACAGGCGAATCATGGCCCTTGCTTTTGCACACCCATGGTACTCCACAACATTTAAGTTGGGAGCCCACAGTGCAAACTCAGAGAACCAGTTAGGCATTGTTGAAAGTGGAACCAAGACCAAGCACGGGAGAGAAGCTTTGAACTCAAAATACAAAGATGAAAGGAAAGCACAAGCAGATACTGTTTTCCCCAGCCCCATCTCATCAGCAAGTATTACATTTTTGGATTTATGCCAACACTTACGCAACCAATTCAATGCCTCAAGCTGGTGAGGAAACAAGGAACCTCCTTTTAGTTCCTCCGGTTGCTCCATCAGAGTAGCAATTTCATTTTGCAGACCATCACACCTCCCTTTTTGTAGATCATGCCTCGCAGAATCTTTTTCCAATGTCTGGCGCTCAAACTGACTGAACTGATTGATTAGATGAACTGATTTTTTAAGAACAGGATCATCCAGACTTTCCCAAGTGCATTCATCATAAGGAAGACCGGTCCATTTTACAAAAGCTTCACGGCTGCCATCCTCAGAAGCACGGAGAGCAATTACTCGCTGGGGCTGCTTCCACTTTTCCTCGCAGATATTTATCAAAGCTGTTCCATACTTAGCCTTATAATTTTCTAGTTTTCTCTTCGCAAGAGCTTTCAGCTGGGATTCTGATATCCAACTGTTATGTATATGAGACCTCCCTACCCACTTAACTAGGAATTCATATGATGTTGTCTCTTTGTTAGCACACGCTAGTTCTTCCACGGCAGGCTCTGGGACTTTATTTTCACTACTGGAAGTTTTGATTTTCGTATCTTCTTCTTTTGTGTCCTTGGTTTCAGGAGAGACATGCATTTCACAAACTTCAGAAATTTGATCTGCATCCGAGTTTTTCAGACAAAAATCAGTAGTTTCTTCAATCACTGGATTTTCATGTCTTTTCACCGTTACTTCTGTTGTTACTGCAGATTCATCTTGATCCTTACCACTAATGCCTCCAGAACCTGAATCTTTTCCTTCTTTCCCCAGTAAATCCTTGTTGTTCCCTCCTTTATAGTCTTTGCTAGCAGATCTTCTGTATACACGTATTGTATCCACTCTAATGTCATTCTTCACACTTTGATCCTTCTCAGAACTTCCAATAACACCAGGATGACCCTCAACATGATTTTCTGCAACCCCAAGATCTGAATACGTGTCACCAGCGGCTTTTTCCTCCAAGTGTCCATTTTCAGTCTCTGATATAAGCAATTCATCAGAAGGCTGGTCATTTTTTGAAATCAGAGATGTACAGCATGACAAGCTTGCATTTTCACCTTCAATCCGACACCCCAATACCCGATCAACCTGTAACGTGGATATATTCTATTGTATAAATTCAAATATTTCAAGCAGAAAGCAGTTTAGGTCTAAGATATTAATAGCCTACAAATTTTCTGAAAATAGCTGATTCACCTGCTGAAGTTCGGTCATGACAATATCCTCACATTTCTGGGTTTCATCCACATGAACCTCTGCTTTATACGATTCTTCTAATGGTTGTGCAACTTCCACAGGATTTTTCTGATGAAACGAATATTTTTAATCATAATAATCATAACACCAAAGATATGCACAGGAACAGTAACAAGTGACATTGCCAAGAGAAACAGTACTAAGAATGACATGAGAAACAGTAATGACATGAAGAAGATGGCAATGATTGTAAGATATTGAACTTGAGTGTGTAAGGGGTATCTAGTTGGGCGGATTGCATGGTTTATTGGTTTTGTTAGTGTGAAGCCTAAGCATCCTAGATAGGCAGGCAGTAAGTGTTGCCTTTGCACATGATGATGGAGAGAAATAATCTGCCCACAGTAGATGGTGCCAGTAGGAACACCACAACAAACTATAGCACCAGCTTGCACATAACATCAGCACAAAACACTGCAAAGTTAGACAGATGGAAGTTGTATATTGTCACAGTGCTAAGAACCAAAGAAGAGTGAAAATTTAGAGTAGCAAGAACCAATAACACGGGGCAAGCACAAAATGGCTTAAGGTACTGGAGCATAGTCATAGTTACCAATCATTATTGGTACTATCTACCATAGTATTGTATGCTTGAGGAGAAATATCGAGAGTATCTCCTTGGAAGATGAAATATCCACATAATCTACCACGGGAAAATGAAAAATCATAATAGAATAAAGATACCTCGTCCTTTTTCTGCAATTCTATGTTCTTGACTTCAACATCTTCTGTTGGCAAAAGTAACGAAACTTCATGATTAATGGTTTTCCGTTTCTGGTTCAATTTACTAGTTCCAGAACTTGCATTATTGGCTTTGGATCTATATTTTATGGAGGTGCGCTTTCCCTTGTTGGTCCTGGGCTTCTTAACACTGTCCACGCTATTGCCTTCAAGCTTTCTTTTCCTGTTCTCAGAGGCTGCACCAATTGCAAGAACAATTTTCTTTCTTGGAGATCCATTATCACAGGCCAAGACATGCTTCTCACCAGAACCTTCATTATTTGACTTGGATTCAGTAAGTTTAGAATGAGACAAAAGTTCATCAGCAAGGGAAATTGTTTTCTTCCCTGCTGGTGACTCTTTTGGAGATACATCACGTTTCTTTTCATCATCAATATTCACATGCAATGAAGTACCATCTACAGAACTAACAGCAGATGGATCACATGACTTGGTGCTACATAATACATCTGAGGATGAATCTGGTTCCTTTTCAATGGATTTGGATTCAACTGTTAGAGTCGATTTCCCTTTGCTGGAAGACCTTCGCTTGGAGACAATGGAGCTTCCGAAAAGCGCAGATACTTTGTCAGTGCCAGATGACTTAAATCCAGTTCTAGAATTTGTAGTGATTATTTTTGTTCTTGCACGTTTTGAAATGGAACCCAGTGGGCTAATGGACTTCAGTGGGTCACTGTTTTGAGAGCACTTCGGGCATTGCCATTTCCCCATTGGAATCCGCTTCAGAATACAAATAACAAAAAATTAAAAAAAAAAAGAGGGAATCATTGATATCAACAAATAAGGCAGAAAGAAAAAAGAACAAAAAGAAAATATCAGCATGCAGCTTCAATACAACTGAAAATACCTTTAGAGGTGGATCAAGGCACTGTAGATGGTACACCCGAGGACAGCTATCACAACACAACAAGTTGCCACCAAGATCACAGATTACACATTCATAGTAATACTGAAAGGCAAAGTTGAATAAAAGGCAACAAGGTGTTAGTGAATACTAACACATAGCCAAGACACTCGACTCCAAATAGCAATAAAGATAAGTAGCTTGCTGAAACTACAAGGATTAACCACTGAAATAGATCACAGATTACACATTCATAGTAATACTGAAAGGCAAAGTTGAATAAAAGGCAACAAGGTGTTAGTGAATACTAACACATAGCCAAGACACTCGACTCCAAATAGCAATAAAGATAAGTAGCTTGCTGAAACTACAAGGATTAACCACTGAAATAAGGTGTTAACATTAGGAACAACATAAATGAATTTCAACATCAGATTTTGAATCCTAATGGTATTATTGAGAATATAACAAAAAAGAGAGAGATTGTGAACACCAGCTACACGCCTCTTCCATATCAAGAGATCAAAAAAACTTGCCATATTGTTCTCACATATTATTCATGGTCAAAGTTACTCACTAAAACAACCAGATGGGAACCTTGCATCATATTCAAGTTTGAAAGGCCCCCAAGTTGGTAAAATTTATAAGTCCAAGAAAGGCTAGAGGCAACTGAAAAGAGGATCCTTGGGTCATTATTCTGCTCAAAGACAGCAACTATGTTCAATTGGGGAAAAGACTATGCTAGGAAAGGTTGCTTTTTCTAATTACTTACTACCAGTTTTCTTAATTTTATTGGAATAGATGGGGTGAGGGTTAGGGGGGGTGTAACCTGAAACTTCTTTCATTTAAAAACTTAAAATTAAATTTTAATGGAAAGAATTCGTGATGTATCATGTAAATATTTTTCAAACCAAGGGGGTCTTCCTATCATGATTTGAAAAGAGCATTTTGAGAGGATCTTTGTTTTTCACAGCACATACTCTACAACCAAATTTAACCCTGATAGGGACATCCAAGATGTCTTTTTTTCAGTTTAGATATAAGTTTAAGTGTTGTTTTCTTTTTCAAAATCCCATATCAATAATATATATGTAATTTCAACCCGTGATGAAATAGTATTTGCAATTTCTCAAAGAAAAGAAAGAACTAACTCAAAAAAATGCCCGGAGTTGCATCAAAATTTGAATGGAAGAAAGCCTGTCTCATAAAGGGAATTTGGTTCCAAACATATAGGACTTCAAACCCACATGAATGATTTTGTAAGACAAATTGGATCCATATGCTGAACATAAACAGCCATGCAACTGGGCATAGAAGAAGAAACTCAAAACATGTGACAAAAATAATACAATTAAAATGAGCTCCATAATTTATTGCTCACATAAAAGGTTTTATAGTTCAAAAAGATGAGACGTAAACTGCCTGTTCAATTAAAAATCAGAGCAAAATGTGTTCACAAACTATCTCTATCAAGAATTTATAATATACTTCTGAGCTGAAGAAACATCTATCTAACAGAAAGCTAAACAGAACAAAAGGATAACTCACCCCATCATTTCCTTTCTTCTTGGATGAAGATAGATCAGAACTTTCTTCACTCTTTGGCCGGCGATTAGCAGCAGATGTATTCCTTGGAGATTCCAAGTTATCTTCTTTACCAGTAGAAACAACTCGCCCATACATAATCTTTTTTCGTTTTCGCTTCAAGACCCAGTTTCTGCTAATCATTTTACTACTTGTTGAACTGTTATCCTTCATCTTTCAATCTTGTATTTTACATTTACCACAAGCGTGCCCACAAAGCATGCCATGCATCAGTGAGGAAGTTGCATCAAAGCTCCAAAAGAGAAATCTAAGCCACTACAAACCCTCAGCATCCTGTTAAACATTTTAAAGGAGCTCCAATAAGAAAATAGCAACATTGAATAACAAATTAGAATGAACCACAGTGGTGACATCTTGTCAAATCCTCACAGAAGAAAAAAAAAAAGTTAAAATTACATGATATATCCAATGAAAGAAGCACAAGCAATAAGCACTATGGAAGGTTTTGAATTCAAATTGGCCAATCACTGTATTTATCCATGTCTGCTACATCAAAGAGCTTACGTTATTAATTTCTCTCTGGGAAAGCTAAAACTCTGCACAAATAGGACAGGACCTTCAAAAATTTAAGTCCTAAACAAGGTAAAAATAGCAAGGGTTGCATCTTCTCACTAAATTAGCAGAATCAAGTCACGCAATTGAAAATTAAAAATCAGCATTTCACACTAAAGTGTAACCATGTACTTTACTTTCAGTAAAGTACAAAGCTCAAATTGCCGAAATGATCCATAGGTAAGTGTTGCAACATCAACCCACCACCAGAATCAAAGCGCAATCAACCAAAACCAATGACTTGACTAATCACCAACCAACTATAAGTTCACCTAATAGAAGAAGAAGGACAGACATTTGCTCCATTTTTTAATGCCCGAATGGAATCGACATCAACAAACACCTGCAAGCAATACAGAAACCAAAAGCCAACCTCTGCACTAGAAGAACACAGCCGAATCAAGCCACCATAAGCTCCGTAATGAAACCAACTAATTATTTGAACTTCAACAATCAAAACATGAAATGTCAAACAAAAGACCAAAAGGAGTGCCAAAATTGAAGAGTCCAAGCATAACGAAGTTAACCAAGCACATGCATTCACTCACTGAAAACCCAGAACCCCATTTCATTAACTATTTGATGAAACCACATTCTTTTCAAAACCCATGTACCCAATAACTCCATATCACCAAACAATTCAGCACCAATCAATATAGCAAGCACAAGAACTCCAAAATCAAGCAATATACGCATCAAAACTGCTAGGAAATTAGCTCAAGCTACATAATAACAAAACAACACATAGAATTAACCCAAAAACCAACCTCAATCAAAGAAATAAGTAGTACCCAGACAAGAAAACAAGCTCACCAATCTTTCTTGTGGATCAAAAACCAATCTTTACTGTCTAGAATCCTCAGAAATTGACAGGTTAAGCAAGATACATGCTATAGAAATAGAGAGGGATTAGGGCTTAGAAGTTAAGGAGAGAAAGATATAAGAGATGCGAGAAAGAGAGAGACGGGGGTTGGGGGGTTGGGGGGGGAGGCAAAGACACAACACACAAAGACACGATACTACAACAACAATAACATCAACACTAAAATAAAAAAATGCCCCCACCACCTCTTATATATAAACACACACACACACACAATCAATACATTTAGAGAGAGAGGTTTTTAATCTTTTTAGAGAGAATGATACGGTTTCGCCGGGGTCATAGGACGGGGTTACACTCTGACATGGCAGCGCATGAGAGAGAGAGAGCGCAAGCCAAAGCCCGTCAAATTGCACCTACCCACTTATATATTGCCACGTCTCACCACCCGGGTTCATGTTCCCAAAATTTGTCTTTCCTTTCTTTTCCTTTTTCTCCTCATTTGATCTTGTGCGTGTTTCTACACACTAATACAACAAGCTCATGCTCTCTCGTTGGTTGCATTACGTTTAATGGAAAGAAAATGCAGAGAGCGAGCGAGTAAATGGAGAGACACAAATATTCGTTGCTTTTTGCACAATGATTCACGGGCATGAGGCAACTAATCCTACAGTAACATGATTTTGTAGGGAACGGTTCTGGTCAAGTGTCCGATCCGACCATCTGCACATCTAGTTTTTTTTTTACCTGCTTTTAGACATCCTCTAGTGGTATTGTTCCTGTTTCAATGTTTGCTTGTTTACACCATGGCTATAGCTATCAAAATATGTGATGGTAAATGGAGAAGTGCATGTTTTTACTACAGATGTGCAGTTCACGTGATTTCTCTTAATGGAACATGACATGACTATAATCTTGTGTGGTAATTGTAATTGAATCATTAATTTGCCATGTCCATGAATTGGATGTTGTTTCTCTCAATGGAACAGGATTTTATTAGATCTTCTTTGGACTGAGATTCTTTGTGATTGATCAGCAGTTCTCAGATTGGAAAATTTCTCTTGAGATCAGTACACTATTATTACAATGGTGCGTGAAAAGAATCTATTTTTTGTGAATGTGGTAATGTAATTGCTCCTCTTCTTTTTTTAGTAGGTAACACCTCATTGATTATCATGGGAGATCATGAAGCTAATATGGAATGTCACATAAAATCTACAAGCATACTTTACCGTTAAGGTGTATTTATTTTTGTAGTTTAACTTACTCCTAAAAATATTTTTTAAATTGTTTTTCTCTTGAGATGATATTAAATTTATGATTTTTATGATTTTGATATACTAATATTAGAAAAAAAAATAAAAATATTATTTTAATATATTTTTAATTAAAAAATACTTTAAAAAAATATATACAATACTAAAACACACTTTTAACACTTGGCCAATATCTAACACGCTTTCTAGATTCAAGAGTTTGTATTCTATCGAGTGCTACTGCGGTTGGTTTATGAGGGATTGGTAGCTATTGGATAACCTCCCATCAAATTCTCTTGCTCGCTTCCTCGATTCTATAGAACTCGGGGAGCTAATAACACTCGTTCAACAATCACAACGACCAAGAAATGCTGAGAATAATCAACAGGGTTCATGTACATCTAGCTAGGATTAAGATTTAAAATCCGTGCTGTCATGATTAAATTGTATTGGTATGACAATTGGCATGAATAAAAGTGAAATCCGCCCCTTTTGTTATAGTTAAACGTAGATTAACCTGTGTTATTTTTTATTTTCCTTCTTTAAGTGAGTTTGCCGGTAAAATCGTAAAAAAACTTCATAAAAAATTTAGATTTTTTATGTACTATAATTTTAGGCTGAGATATGCAGGCTTAGACGCGGGCTTTATGTTTGTGCTTCGTTGTTTCTAAAAAGTAAGTTCTTCGTGGAACCAGAAATTCTTTTATATTTAAGTTAGCAAATAAAAAAAAAAAGATGATGCACAAGAGAAATAGTGTGAAGAGCCAGAAAAAGTGTGTATTGTATTTGAATCGATCAATCTAGGAACTTCTTCTATTTGTTTTATAACCCCAGATATTTATATATGTTGATTATATTAATACATCTCGTGATGTTAAGTTTTCAAGAAATATAGTTTAAATTTATATTTTTAAAAAAAATCTGAAACAATTGATATTTTACCCACTTATTTAAATTTATAAAATATATTTTTTAAAAAATAAAGTTTTCTTATGTCTTAAAAAAATAATAATCTCATGATGATGTTGAGAGTTGCCAAATAATTGATTGACAGAAACATTGGTATCCGCTGTTAGTTGAAGTGTTTGACTTTATTATTAGTGGAAAGATCGGAAATTGTTAATGATATCTTAATAAAAAGTAACCATTAGTGAGAGAGCAGGCGGTTGTTTTGCAAAAACATATGGTGCCATTTGCAGAAAATATGGTGTCAAACCTGAATAAAAACGTGTATTTACGAAGAATTTGTCAGTTAAACATATAAAAATTTCATGGGCACAGACGGTGCACCACGTCGGGTTTTAAATAAAAAAAAAGTGACGTATCAGATAATTTTTATTTTTATTTTTATTAGTTTTTTATTTATTTACGTGGGTGTCCGGGCCAGATTGCACGCACCATAATTAATCTCACGGCTCATTGAATACCCTACAAACCCAGTAGACATGTAAAATACCGCGAGGGTGATAAATATACATATCATGGCTCGAATCCAAATACAGTGGAAAGAAACAAGCTTCTTTCATCGTTGGGTCAAGCACTAATTTGCTGAAAAGAAGAGAGAAAATGCGTGGGAAGCTGAAAAGAAGAAACCTAGTCTTGTGGACCAGTTTCTAGGTGTTTAGGCTTGGTCGAAACATCTAAAAATGATCCCTTTTCTTTCCTCTTAGCGTGAGCATTACATGCGCCAGTGAGGGGGTTGATATGTTGTTTACGGGCAGCATGTGCGTAGCACTTCTACCATTGATCTTCCAAGGTGCAACCAGGCTTGTCCTGTCAGTATCTTTAAAATGATATTAGAAATGTCATAAATAAGGCTCCATCAAAGTTTATGTCAAGAGTAGAGGATTTATAATTCTAATTCTAAAAACAACTAAAGCACCGTGGTATTTCAGTATTCATTCATTGTTCACGTAGACTTGGTTTATTAAAAATTCATTATACAATAGGTTTTTTTAGCTATTTTTTACAACTTTTATTTCTAGAGTATCTCCAGGAAGAGATACTATTTAAAAAAACCAAATTGATAATATGGTTATTTAAATAATATAAATATAGTTTTTTTTTACTTATATGCACTCTAAGTATATAAATATTTAGAAAAGTTTATTGTATTTTAATATAGGTATTCTAATGATAAAAAAACCATTTAGAAAAGCTTATTGTATTTTAATATATGTACTCTAATGATAAAAAAATCCATTTAGAAAAGCTTATTATATTTTAATATATCTAATACATAATTATTTTAATAATTTAATATAACTCAGTAGATTTGGTAAATTTTATCACAACTCAAACAATTTTCAATCAATTAAATATTAATATATAAAATTAAAAAAATAATTTAAATTAACTTTTAAAATTCATAATACGATATAGAATAATTTTATAAAAAATAAAAAATAAAAAATAAAAAAAATATTATTATAATAAATAATATTTTAAGTTTTCTTTTTTTTACAGGATACGCCGGAATAACTTTTATATACATGAACATCAAGTTTTGGTAATTCAAACCCTTTTATGTTTTATTTTAATTTACACAATTATCTCCCCTGGCTCTTTTTTTTTTTTTTTTAATTTCATCCGCTTCAGCTGCTTATCATCACATTTTTCTCTTGCCATCGCCATCTATCATCTAGTATCACTATCGTCTATATATTTTACTCATTGGCTTTGTTTACAGCATCTTTTTGGCAAGTTGATTTTTTAATTTCTATTTCTTAAGAGATTAATTATTGAAATTCAGGATACTTATTGATCTCTTTTATTTTATTTCTTTATTAGGTGTTGAATCTTGAAATTTGGACTGGGCATGTTAAACTTTTCCAAGAAAAACATTTCAGATACAATAAATATTGTCTTCATTAATGTCACTTAATGTTTATAGGTTAACTTATCAGTGATCACCATGTTATTTTTCGGTCACATTTTGATATTTATAATAATTGCCGATTAAAAAGCTAAAATCTGTTGGTCACACGTATTACCTATAAATTGAGGAGTCATCTTGATAATTCAAATAATATCGTGAAAGCTGGTGTTTGACGATTGAATGACACTATACACACTTGAAAAGTGTGGATATATTTGCGCACGTTTATATGAACTATATATACAATTAACTTTTCAATATTAAATAATATTTTATATATACTAATATATTAAATTGCCCTCGATGAAACTTGGTAACCCCCAAACTTAAATTAAAGATAATTTAAAATTATAACAACGTAGTTATTTTACTAATCTTTTAGACTGAAAAAAAAAATAGAAAAACTCCTACTTGCTAGTGCAATTATTCATCCCTCGAAATATATTTTAATTATTTTATTATAAAAAATAGTAGAAAAAAGCTTTTTTACCCTGTTTCCAAGGTAATAGAAATGAAATGAAACAAAACATTGAGGAATGAAATTAATAAAGTAATTCAACTTGAAAAATAATAAAAAAAAATCAAAAGTATGAAGGTCAGGTCTAATAGATAAAAAAAATAAATAATCAAAATAAATAATCAAAGGATGATAAAATTGAAAGAAAATTTTAATTTTATTAATTATTTAAAATAAAAAACAACAATTAAAAGAATAATAATCAAATACAAAAAAATATAAATCAAATAAATGCTTTGAAAATGTGTAGGGACATACATGAAAATCAAGGAATAGAAAGGAAATAAGAAAAAAAAAATTTGCCGATTAAAAAGCCAAGATCTACTGGTCACATGTGCTGCCTATAAATTAAAGGGTTATCTTGAAAATTGAAATAATGTTGTGAAAGTTGGTGTTTGATGATTGAATGACATCATACATGTCTAAAAAATATGGATATATCTGTACTTATTTATATCAACTGTATATACTATTAATTTTTTAATATTAAATAATATTTTATACATGCTAACATGCCAAGTTGCCCCTAATCAAACTCAATAAATCTTAAATTTAAACCAGAGATAATTTAAAATTATAACAATGTAGTTGTTTTACTATTCTTTTAAATTGAAAAAAATAAAAAAAACCGCTGCTCACCAGTGCAATTATTTTCCCCTCAAAAAATATTTTAGTTATTTTATTGCAAAAAAAAACAGTATAAAAAGCCCTCTCTACCCTGTTGCCAAGGCAATTATACATGTTAAGAAGAGTAAAATCATCATGATTTTTACTATTCTAATCTACGCCCCTTTTAGTTTCTCAATTTTGCAATTGCAGAGATATCCCCGGTCCTTCTGAGCTTACTCGTCCTGAGATCCATCTAATTAGCATTTATTTTTGGCACCCTCTTTTATGAAATCATAGTTCCACCCCTCCTAAGCGAGTCGAAGACGTTTCATTGATGTGATTTGGCTACAGATACCTTGGAAGACTATTTATCCTCAAAATTCCTGCTATAATGTCACGCACAAAGTCTTGATGCTATTTGCTTATTCTTACTGCGTCATATCCTGTTAAATCAATTTATCGAGACTAATCATGCTCAGCCGTAATGGTGCCTACATTTGACTAATATCTTCGCCGTGAATTTAAAGAAGAGAAGTTTGCTACAAAAACACCCCTGGGGACTCTTATACTCTCTCCAAAACAGTACTCTGAAATAGAACGAGGATTCTTCGCATTGCTTTACTGTTTATATAAATAGTAAATTAGATTAATATATTTATTTAATTATTTTTCATAGTGAATTTGTATCGTGGCTGATGCATGTATAAATACCTAGGTGTCGAGGGTTTGAGCGTCCAGAGAGGCAATAAAAACAAAATAAACAAATGCAAACGACATGTTATTTAATTTTATTCTTTTCAAAAAAATAACTAGTGAATAATCCTTTAACAAATAGAAAAAATATTAAAGCTGGGCCGGCTTGCAGGTTTCCTCTTTAGACCTGCTCACTCCTAGCCTTTTATTGGCAGGCTAGATACTAGACCCGATTCTTTTTTATTTTTTTGTTTTTTTACCTTAATGAAATTTACCTGATTCATTTATTTTTTTAGTTTTCACACGATTCTCAAATATTATTATATTTTTTATTTAAACTTTAATATTCTCTTTAATTATCATATACATGATTTATTATTATTATTATTATTATCACGTTTATAATTTTTAAATAGAATTTAAAAATAATTTTATTACATGTATGATTTTTTAGCTTTCAATAACATATAAAATATCAACATACTATTTTGATAATTTTTTGTTAACATGATATAACAATTATAAAATATCTTTTTTAAACAGAAACAATGATTTTAGTTAAAAATTCTATTTTTTTAAAAGATAACAAGAAATATATCACTAAAAACATTTACATTGACAAAAAAAATCCCTAAAAAAAAATATTTTCAAGTTTAATAACAAATTGACTTTGACTTTTTTTATGTTTAAAAAGATTCTAGTATCCTGTAACTAGACAGGTATACGTGTCTAAATAGACATGTAGAAGGGATGATGATCATTATATATTCATGTATCGGAAGCTTAGCAGATACCGACTTCCCATGGCATGAATATTATCTCACTGAGTGCAGTCAATACTAGTGTTAAATTTTCTTTCTCGTGAATACTCCGGTAGATGCATGATAATCAATTACATGTAGAGGATTCATCCTCCTCTCCCAATTTTACGAGTTTCCTTGTTTTTATGGTGTAAAAAATGCTTTTATTTTTTTTGAATTTTTTTATCTTATATTTTTATATTTTTGAATCATTTAAAAATAAAAAAATATTTTTTAATATGTTTTTAAGTAAAAAATAATTTATAACCTTCGCAACCTCCATTTTCATCGCGAAGAAATCGGATACTTTTCGCCTGTTGATGGTCCCTTCTCATTTTCGTTTTCCCAGAAAGAAAGGGAAGAAAAAAACAAATGAAATAAATAAAATAAAATAAAATACTGTTATTTGTTTTTTTAAAAAAGGAAAAAGAAGAAAAGGGTGTTCCTGGAATTCTCCCATCCAAATCCAAAGCAAGAACCACCAGCTAAGCTAACTATTAAGTGGGGCCTCCACAACTAAGCAAAACATGACTCCGTGGTTAAGAACGTAGTCGACACGCACGCGTGGGTTTCATTAAACTCTCCGCAAATACCGACTTTTTTTTATTTTAAGATAAAAAGCCAACAAAATTTATAGATCTAGCAACATCTACACGCACATAAACAATTGATAGTAACAATAATAAAAAAAATAGAACATGCTATAAAATCAAGAGAGAGAGAGCAAGAGAGCTCTGACTCTGGCTGCTGCCTCAGCTTTTACGGTCATTGCTTCTATTTTCTGGTACTTCTTATTTCTTCGCTTCTCATCCACTCTCTTTTTTATTGCTTCCAAGTTTCAATCTTTTTCATTTGGTTAAGCTGTGGTCGTGATTAGTTTATAATTATTTTCCCTTCCTTTTGTTTTGTTTTTTCTTCTGGTGAGTTGAGGTGGAATCAGAGTGAGTTTCGGGCTTTTGAGTGAGGATTCCATGTGTTTTTTTTTTTGTTATTGAGTTTAGGGTTCTTAAGAGTCTGAAGTTTACTTCTTTGAGCTTGATTTCAATTTTCTAGTTTTTTTTTTTAGGGTTTGCTGTTTATTATTGTGAGTCCTAATTTCAAAAGCAACCGTCCAGTCTTTTATTTATGATCAGGTTTTTTCAAGTGGATTTAATTAACTTAGTTGTTTAAGTATGATTTTTGTCTTTCAACCTTTTTTTTTTCCCGTGTAAAGATTGTATTTCTGCCCATCTGGAATTTTAGAATTAAGCATTTTTTTTTGTGATTATTATGTAATGAGTTGTCTAAGTCTGGTGTTTTTAACATTTGATTGATTCATAGTACAATGAGACGTAGTAATTTAGTGGAAGCATCTTTGATTTTTGAATGTAACTGGTACTTTTCTATTTGATGGATCTTTGATTAAGTCCGCTTTGCTAAGGATATGGAAATGCAGCACCTGCTAATCTTATGACCTTCAAACTCCACACGATTTTTCTTAAAGCAGATCAATCTTTGTCCTAAGGCATGCATATTTGTATTCTTTTTGTGTAAATAAATGCCTTTTATTTCTTTTATTTAAGTGAGTAGATCTATCTATTTCATGTTACTTTGTGCAACTCTGCCATCACTGGGGAGCTTTCCTGTAAAACTTACTGAAATTTGATACTAATAAGCTCTTGATCATGTGTTTGTTTCTGTTTAAGACGATTGAAATTTTTTGTCTTGTTGCTCCAAATATTTTCTTTTCCTAAAGATTGCTTATGCTAGGCATTTTGCTTTCTAATTAACCAAGTAATTCTTATTAGCAAGAGCTTATTTCCCATTTCAGGTTTTATTCTGCAAGGATGTCAAAGAGAAAACAAAGTTTGTGGTTGCCCATTCAAGTGATTCTGTACTGATATGGCAATATTTTCTTGCCTTACTGGTGCAATTGACCCAAATGGACAGGAATCTGGGAAAAGGCATGACAGATCAGCAGCAGAAAAACTATGAACAAGTTCGATATAATAACATGGAAGCTAGAAATGAAGGGCTGGGGTCTGTAAACCAAAGGTTTTTCCATGATCCATCAGCTAATATTAATACTAACATGCGACCTCCTGACTACAACATGTCAATGGGAGCTAGGCCTGTGCTAAATTACTCCATTCAGACTGGTGAGGAATTCGCTCTTGAATTTATGCGGGAGAGGGTGAACCCCAGGCAACAGCTCTTTCCAAATGCTTACGTTGATCCTAATAGCACAACTAGCTATATGGAACTAAAGGGCATATTGGGAATATCTCATACGGGTTCAGAAAGTGGTCCTGACATCTCTATGACAAGCACAGTAGAAAAAGCCGGGAACCAGGAGTTAGACCGGAAGGGATCATCCGTGCATGAAGACCAAAGTTATTATGATCCTGTCCGGCCGGTACCACAAACCTCATCAAGAAATGACAGTAGTCGAGGAATTCATGGTTATACATCTTCAGGAGCCTCTGATAGTTCATCATCAAAGGTGAAGTTTCTCTGCAGCTTTGGTGGTACAATTTTGCCTCGTCCGAGTGATGGAAAGCTGAGATATGTTGGGGGTGAAACACGCATTATCCGGATAAGCAAGAATATTTCCTGGCAGGAGCTTATGCAGAAAACTTTGGCAATTTACAATGAATCTCACACTATAAAATATCAACTTCCTGGTGAAGATCTTGACGCTTTGGTTTCTGTATCCTGTGATGAGGATCTTCAGAACATGATGGAAGAATGCAATGTATCAGAAGATGGGGGATCAAAGAAGCCTAGGATGTTCTTGTTTTCCAGCACTGATCTGGAGGACTCCCAATTTGGCCTGGGAAGTGGAGAGGGTGACAATTCTGAGATTCAATATGTTGTTGCTGTAAATGGTATGGACTTGGGTTCAAGGAAGAATTCAATTAATCTGGTAAGCACATCAGGGAACAATTTGGATGAGTTACTCAGTCTTAATGTTGAGAGGGGCAGCAGTGGAGTTGCAGCTGAATTAACTGGAAGTAATGCTCCATCTTCAGCTGTTAATATGCTGCCTTCAACAACCCAATCTTCTCAACCAGTACTGACGAGTTCATCTAGTGCCCATGAATCTAATTCACAGCCTTACCATGGCCAGAAGATACATCATGGAGATGCCAGCCAGCATCCAGTGTCCCCCATGCAACCTATGCAGAGCTTCCCCCAGATGGATGAAAAGGGAACCAATCCATTGTCGGTCCCAATTCAGTATGGTTTTGGCTCACATCTCCCTATCCATGCAATGGCTGGGGAAAATCTAATGGGAGTGCCTTTCCGCATGTATCCAACTCAACAGGGGGTTTTGGCAGAAGAGAAACCGTTCAATGGCTTTCACGTGCAAAATACAGAAGCATCTGTAAAGGATGCAAAACTGAAAAGAGAGAGCTCGGGACAGAAAATAAATGAACCTGAGAAAGTTCAAACCCTGGATAAGGAGGCAAGAATAAAGGAATTGAAAATGAAACGAGATGATTCACTCCAGAAGCTTAATGAAACTGTTAAAATTCAGGCAGTGGAAAACGATACTGTTTCCTTGCATCCATATGATAGTTCCATTCCAAATTATACTTCTAGAGAAGAAGTATTGGTTGCCAATTCAACACCAGAAGTAGGATCACCTCTGCTGCTTATGAAAAATAATAAAAGCCCCCATGAACCTGTACTGAATTCGATGTCCACTGAAATTGTGACCGAAGGGATGAAGAATAACGGGGATGACCATTTTCACTCATCTGGTGATCCATTTGCCCCAGGATATGGGGGGTCTGAGGCTGATCCAACAGATTTTAGCTACCTCGAACCATCTGTCGCTCCACATCGGGTTTTTCATTCCGAGCGAATTCCCAGGGAGCAGGCAGAATTAAATCGCTTGTCAAAATCCGAGGATTCCTTTGATCCTCAGATTATAATAGCTCAAGCACGTTCTGGTTGTTCTCAACCAGTTATAGAATCAATTGATAAATTGCATGAAGGAAATGTGGCTTCCCAGACTGACCAGTCCCACTCATCTGCAAAATTGTGTTATGCAAAGCCTCAGACCGTTGAAGATGGACTTGCACAGTTTGAGAAGCACAAAGAATTTGCTGATAACATCAGTACGGTGAATCCCAGCATTGCTCAAGGTCTTGGGTCAAATGTGCAGAAATCTGAATCAAGACGTGTTGTTTTTAATCCAGTGGATGATTATGAAGGTTTCCAGGTTAAAGGCAAAACAGTTGGGTTGACACATCCAACAGCAAGTCAGGGAACTTCCAGTAATCACCCAGAAGATCCTGCTTTGGGTCCTCCAGAGTTTGAAAGAACTGAAACTCTTTCTGACAATAATAATGGGAACAACACTAAGGTGAATGTGCAGCCTTTGGCATGGGCAGAGAGCCCAGTTAGAGCTTTATCTGAGGGGGATCCCAGCATTGGTGCTGTCACTCCTGAGAAGAAAGACATACGAATCGATATAAATGACCGGTTTCGTCCTGATATCCTCTCTGATATTTTCTCACAAGCCAAAATCCATGAGAATGTTGTCGGTCCAATTGTTGATGGAGCGGGCTTGAGCTTGAACATGGAGAATCATGATCCAAAACACTGGTCGTACTTTCGGAACTTGCAAGATCAGTTTGTTAGGAAAGATGTTTCCCTTATAGACCAAGACCATCTGGGTTACTCATCCTCCCTTACAAATGATGAAGGAGGGACGCTCATTGATTATAGTTATCCACCTTTAAAGTCTGATGGAGTTGCCTTGCCTCACATTGAGGAAGATGTTCAACAAGAGACATCTGGTGTTGTTGGGCTGAACACCGTGGATTCCCATGCAGATTATGGTCATTTTGAGCTGAAGGAAACTGAGAGTGCGCAATTGGATGGGGTGAATGCTAGAATACAAGAATCAGAGTATGAGGTACTTTGATGAGGTTTTTCTTTTTCTTTTTTTCTTTTCATCTGTTTGATAATCCAGTTGTCTTTACCTTCTTGCTATCATTTCACCGGACATTCTGATTTTCTTAATGCTGTCAGGGTGGGAAGGTGGACATTCGAAACACTGGTGCACATCTTGTTGACCTTTCCTCAGGAGAGTTTGATATTAGCACCTTGCAGGTAATTTCTTTCATTTTTCCTAAAACTAGGCTGTGCCATGTGGCAGAAGCTGAAAATTTTGTTGGTTGCAGACTCATTTTGCATTTTATTAGATTATTGTTTGGAAATTCTCATATGTGAAAATCTCAATATTTTAGCCAAGGTACTATTCTAGTTGAACAGAAGAGTATTGATAAAGCATTATTGGACTGGAAAATGCGAAACTTGTATCTAGAATCTGCTCTGATGTCTTTTGCAGGAACCATGAGAAATGAAAAGGAGAAAATAAGTATTGCAAGTGAGAAATGGACTGTTTTGCACCACCTACTGCCCTCCAGGAGGGGGAAATGCAAAACTAGTGTCTAGAATCTGTTCTGTTGTCTTTTGCAGAAACAATAAGAAATGAAAAGGAGAAATGGACTGTTTTACACCACCCACTCTCCTCCATGAGGGTGGGACCCATGGTTGACAGTTCAACCAACTGGAGGTGTTGTTTCTGGGGTGGCAAATGTGAAGTAACATGGGTTGTGTTTCCCTCCTGACATTGCTTTCTTCACTGTAGTGGATATAGTAACATGCAACCTTAACACTGGCAATGTTTGACTAGAGAATTTTGGTTTTTTGTTCCACGGTGATGCTCTGCATTTGCAAGCTCATTTCAGGAAGTCCCACGCAGTGTAAATTATGAATAAAAAAATATATGAAACAATATGACGTCTCATGCTCATTCGGAATCACTTTGGCATATCCAGACATCCTTTTTGAATGACCTAGTGGACTCGAATTCCTGCTGTTTCATTCACTTTTTTGCACATATAGATGCATAATGAGATATCTAGTGACTTGCTGTTAGTCATGCATTATATTGGATGTTTTTTATTTTTATTTTTTTTAAGACTCCCTACCTTCATTATTATTGGAGCAGTCATTGAGGATTTCTTTTAGTTGTATAATTTTTTTGTCATCACAGATCATCAAAAATGAAGACCTGGAAGAGTTGAAAGAATTGGGGTCCGGCACTTTTGGTACTGTTTATCATGGAAAATGGAGAGGTACGGATGTTGCTATTAAGCGTATAAAAAAGAGCTGTTTCACAGGCCGTTCATCGGAACAAGAAAGATTGGTGAGCTTCTGTTCTTTCTATTGATATTTTAATTGAAATTAAGCATGAAAATAGTTGACTTTTGTAAATAAGGCAGTTTTACTTGTGATCATCAATGAGACTGACAATTGAAATTGCTCAATATTTCATTTTTTAGTTTCTAGGACTATTTATTAGTTCAAGATCCCTCTTACTAACTGGGATCAAAGAATTAGCACATCTGCTTTTCTCAAAACGTTTATGAACTTATAAACTATAATCTAATAATCAAGTCAATTCCTTGATTATAAGAGCTTATAAGATCATTTCAAACCGGACTAGACTAGAGTAGCCTTGTGTACATCCTCATTTACAAGAAAAGTCATTTGTATCTAAAAAACACTTACATATGGATCCCTCCATTGTTACATTCTATTTAGGATTAAGAATAGATGTAAAACAAGAAAGACTGGTGAGCTGACTTTCATTCTAGTGACTTTTTGTTATGAACAATTAAGCATGTAAATGGTTGACTTGTAAGTAAGGAAATAATAAGGCAGTTGTTAAACCTTATTTTTTGTGTCCAAGATCAAATTTGGATTAGAAGGCTGGAATGCGATCCATCTCAGATACTTAGAATATCTTAACTTTTAGCTTGATGTAGCTGCTACTCAGTGTTTCAGTAACCTTCAGTTAGATGAAAGAAACGGGAATTTTCTTTCATACTGCCTGGCAAAGGGTAGGTTCTTTTGTACATGAGTGAACAGAGTGGGTGTAGTTTTCATGAGTGGAGTTTTACACAATTATGTGCAAGTTGATCAACATGGTAAACCATCTGCCAGAATATCAAGAAGAATAGGGATCTGTTCCATACTTGTCTGATTCTGCATCAATAAGCAGTACTTATATTTTTTTCAGACCGTGGAGTTCTGGCGTGAAGCTGAAATTCTCTCAAAGCTTCACCACCCCAATGTAGTTGCATTTTATGGAGTAGTTCAGGATGGGCCAGGAGGAACACTTGCCACTGTGGCAGAGTTCATGGTAAATGGCTCTCTTAGACATGTTTTACTTAGCAAGGACAGGTAAGATCCCTATATGTGTTTGTGGATGTTGTACTGTTTTTATTTCACTCTCTGTTAGCATTGTTGTTGTTTAATCTAACCTTCATGAATGTCTAGGCATCTTGATCATCGTAAGCGTCTCATTATTGCAATGGATGCAGCTTTTGGAATGGAATATTTGCATTCAAAGAACATTGTGCATTTTGATTTGAAATGTGATAACTTGCTTGTCAACCTGAAAGATCCTTTACGACCTATTTGCAAGGTAACTGTGATACTGTTGCTGTTTGAGTAGGTTCCATTTATGATGCATGTTTCTTATCCAACAGCCTGATTTCTGAAATCTTATTTACTTAGCAAGCAGCAAGGTGGTCTAGTGAATCTAATGTTTAACATAAATGGTTCTTTTTTTGCAGGTAGGTGATTTTGGTTTGTCAAAAATCAAAAGGAATACCTTGGTTACTGGTGGTGTAAGGGGAACTCTTCCATGGATGGCTCCAGAACTCCTGAATGGTAGCAGCAGTAAGGTTTCTGAAAAGGCAAGTAACAAATTTCATCCATGTTGCCTGAAGTGCATATTTACATCCCTGTCAGATTTTGTTTACCATGATCCCCCCCCCCCCCTTTCAAACAAGGCAAGTTATGGGAGATTCGGCATGTTGTTTCTCCTGGTCAATTCACAACAGTAATTATGCAGTTGATGCTTGTAGCTTCTTCACTTATTGGCAGGTTGATGTGTTCTCTTTTGGCATTGTCTTATGGGAGATTCTCACTGGTGAAGAGCCTTATGCCAATATGCATTACGGAGCAATCATAGGTATGTATGAAACATTCTTGTTACATCACAAAGTATTACACTTTTGATGCTCCATTGCACACAGCGTGATAATATGTTCCACAGGTGCTGAAGTTTGGGCCTTCCATGTTCTTTATCCAATTTTTTCTGTATTTTAGATTTTGTAAGAGTTTAGGAATATTGGTTTGAGGGTTATAACCTCTTCTATAAATTTTTGTTTGCTGATAAATGCCTCGCTCAACTTTTTATTGATACTGGAATTGCTTTGTTATTCACATGTCTCTTTGCTGTTTTGCTGTGTACCCTCTCCTTTGCAGGAGGCATAGTTAATAACACTTTGAGACCACCTGTACCGAGCTTTTGTGACTCTGAATGGAGATTGCTAATGGAGCAGTGTTGGGCACCTGATCCCTTGGCCCGTCCATCATTCACGGAGATTACCAGGCGCTTACGTGTCATGTCAGCAGCGTGTCAAACTAAACAGATGCCCAAGTAGTGATGCCTTTCAATCCCTTTGCTATGCCTTTCAGGCCAATTGCCATGAAATACAATCATAAGATTTTATTTCTATTTATTTCATTAAAGGTTGTGTGTATTATTTCTAAATGTTTAGGGAGTTTTGTGTTGTGCAGGAACATGGAGAAATTCTTGGAGAAATTAAACTTAATGTAAAGCTATTATTTTTGTCAATAGTAAATACGAACTTCAAATTTGAGCTCCATGTATAATTAAGACTCACTGCATTCGGTGTTTGTGCGTGAGTTGGAGAGCATTCTTCTGGTTGATTGTTGGCTTCCCACCAAATTTTTAGAAGCAACTGTTGATTTTTTTCTGTTGCAAGCTGACTGTGGCCTGCATTAGCAGTAACTATGATAGTGATGCATGTAAGAGGGGCAAGGGCTTGGGATTTAGTGTGAGGGAATTCAACAATGCAAAGTAAGAGAGGGAAGAATGAAAGCAAACTACGGATAATTTCAATTTCACGTCTGAGTTGCTCTGCTGACTTGATGTGAACATCGGGCTGCCATGCTCACAACACTTTGCCTTTTCCAATTTCCATTCTACGTTCACTTTTAATACGCAGTTAGATTCGTAAAAAATAAAAATTCAAGTATACCATTAATTCTGAAAATCTTCATGTTGATATTGACTCTTGGACACAAATTGATCGAATAAGTATTATTACCGAAGACTGTCAAATTGATAGATACTTGCAACCTTGTGTCATTCAATTAAAGTTAATATTGGAAGGAGAAGTGTATGTCAAAAGTTATTGCCATCTCTTTGCTTTATCACTTAAATAAAAAAAAGGTAAACTCTCACTTAAATAATGAGCTTAAGCTTGGCCTCTTCATATCAATAGGAAGATGAAACCGATAGGCCTTTTTATTGATCTCTTGTAATACCTTTAAAAGGATGAATCTTTCTCGCCCAAAGCAACTTGCACTGCACATGAAACCTATAATGAGTAAGCAGAGCCTATACCAAGTCACCAACCTCAAAAGTGACCATCTTGTGATGGCTATCTGCTTGAAAATTGTTTGTTTAACTTGATCATGCACCTTACAAAGATAATATGTCATATCTTCAGTGAAACAACATGAGGAATAGGTGCCAACTCAAGCACACTAGATGGATTATTTCCTCGAACAATCTCAAATAGGCTCAACCGGGGAGTCTATTTCCTAAACTTGTTATAGAAAAATCTTGTTTGTGGCAAAGTCAGATCTCATTGCTTTGGCTTGTTTTGTCTAGACTCTATAATATACTTCCTAGGTTGTGACTTACTACTTTGCATGCTCATCTGCTTTAGAGTGGTAAGAAATATTGAATGTCAAGTATGTTCCTAACTCACCACATAACTCTTCTAGAAGTTCAAGAACTTGATATCCTGCTCAAAAGTTATGGATAAAGAAACCTTATATAAGCTAATCATGAATAATCTAGGAAAAATTTATGATTTTTTTTATTTTTTTAAATGGAGTTATCTTGATTTTATTTCTTGGCTCACATGTTAGTATTATCAACTTAAATTGACTTGATTTTTTTAAAATATTTTTTAAAATTGATTTTTTTTCAATTTCATTAATCGACATTAAATTATTGGGTTTTGAACCTTATGATTCTTTTTAAATTTTTTATATGGTTATCTTAATCTTATATTATTAATCGCGAGTAAGTCAAGTTGTCTAAGATTGATTCTGTTTTTTATATTTTTTATTTGGTTTTTTTAATTTTTTGTTTTACTTGAGAATTTACCTTCATTGTTTTATTTAATTTTTTTTTACAAATAATCTTGATCTCAGAATTGAAACAAAAATTTGACACACTAAGTTAGATTAGATTTTTTTTATTTCTTAAAAAAAGCAAGTTAATCCTTATTGATTGACATCCAGGTTTGGATAAAAGAATCATAGTTCAATTTTTTTTAATTTTAAATAGAAAAGCTCCTTATTCATTAATTATAATACAATGATAATCTTTTTTTTAGTTCCTTATAAAGTGTTATTAGCTTATAAACTGTTTTTTTAAAATAAAAGTATAAGCATTTTATAGTTTATTTTATTTTATCTTTTGCCTTTGTAATTTTAAATATTACAGAAAAATCCCCAATCAAAAAAAAATAATCAAAATAAACCCGCATAAATTATATCATAAAACCCACCAAGAGACAAACAAAACCTAATGCCTTTCTCTCTATTCATCTTACAATTTCTTCGCCCTCTCTAGGAAAAAAAAAAAAAAGCTCATAAAACCCTCAATAGTTTCAATTTTTATTGTTGTTCAGAATCCAAAACAGGTTTTCGATAGCTAGAAACAACCAATGTTGTTTTCTTGTAAACCCCTAAAGATCTCCAAATTAAAAATTAAAAATTAGAGTTCCTGTTTATAGAACTCTAATCTCAAATCTTTTCCCAAATGTTGATGTGGGTTCTGATGGTACAGTGACAAGAACAGAAGTTGAAGATCATTTACATTTCAGGCAAGATGTGCAAAGAGCTCTTTTGAGGGCTGATTATCTAGATCAAGTGAATGATGGTGATACACAACTCAATGGAGCTGCTGCTCAAACTTCATTCTCATCGGGTGTAAACGATGGAGTTTCTGAAGCAACAACCATGACTGGAGGTGGTAAGGAAAATAACAAATGTAGTTCTACAAACACTCTGGGTGGATTAGGAATGCCCTTCACAGACTTCAAAACACCATGCGATTCTTCTTGTTATTTCCCGAATTAAATAAGAAACTAGAATTGCAAATGGTGAAGATCAGAAATGAGGGTACGGTTGAAGCAAGATTCCTTGTGTAAGCAATAGTGAGAGCAAGATTGTGTGCAGAATGAAAAATAGTGTCCAAGAAAGACTAAAATCCCCTAGCAGCTACTAACTCATAGATGAAACCCCTTATGAGGAAATTATAGAAGCTGAGAAATTTTATGAAAAAACTTTTGTTGGGTAGGATTCAATCATTCAATTCAAGTTTTCTGGTCTCAAACAGAGCACTTTATTGGCGAGGAATTATTTAGTTATTAAATTAAAAATAATAGCAACCTTGTTAATATTTGAATATTTTTTATGGATATTTTTATACCATATAAAGTTTTTATAAAACTCGAAAAAAATGTAAAATTGAATAAATTAGTATTTTTTTTCCTATTAGGCTATTTACCTAAATTAAATTCTTCAATTTTACAAGCTTTTTTTTTTTTTTCCCAATTACTCTATCAATCAAATATATATCTCTGTTAACCCAAAACTAGTACTGGTATCTAGAAAGACCCATTTGCCCGACCCCAACAGACCCGACCCGAACCGACCCGCCAAAGTTTCTCTTTTTCTACCACTACATCTATCTCCACCTTAAACCCCCGCACCCTAAACCTCCACACTCCTCCTCGGGTTTAGGGTTCTAACACATCGGGAATCAATCCACCACCATGACCCGATTCCAAAATGGATCACGCCTCCTCTCCTACACCTTCTCCCGCTCCAAAACGACGTCGTCAGTGTCTCCAACCACGGCTCTCCTCCAGGGCAACTTCCAAATCCAGCACTCCCGCCACTTCTCCAACCTCGCAAGCGCCACCACAAAAGAAGAAAAGGAGCCATGGTGGAAGGACTCGATGGAACGATTGAGAAATATTGGTATCTCAGCTCATATCGATTCCGGTAAAACCACACTCACTGAACGCATACTGTATTACACTGGTCGAATTCACGAGATTCATGAGGTTCGCGGCCGTGATGGCGTTGGGGCCAAGATGGATTCCATGGATTTGGAGAGAGAGAAAGGGATCACTATTCAATCCGCTGCTACTTACTGCTCTTGGAATGGATATCAGGTGTTCCAACATTTCAAACGTTTCGAATATTCTCTGCTCAATTTAAAAACGTTTGCGAATTTTGTGTGAGTTTGTGCTTGTTTTAGCTTACAAACAATGAGCAGTTTCAATGTTTGTCTTCTTTATTTTATTTGGGGATTTTGTCATTGTCAATTGTGGGTTTTGTGAGGGTTTTGTTTATTTGGGATTGAAAATATTGGATTTTTTCGGTTTGATTGGGTAGCTTATGTGTTAAAAGAGGCAGCTTTTGGAGAAGAGAATTTTGCGTTTTTGTTATATTTGGTAAATTTAGGTTGACGTGTTCTTTGGGTTGGAGAGCATGTTATTTTTCTGTTAATTGAGTTACATGTACGAGAGTCTGAGATAATATGAAATGAAGGATTTTGGATTTTCTTTGCAAGGGGATTAATGTTAGATAAGTGGTGTCAATGGGCAAGTTAGTGACTGGGTGGAGAGTTAGAGAAAGAATTTGCGGTTTGGGTGTATTACCTTGGATTGTTAGGTTGTTTTGTTGAGTCTAGTGCTTACAGAATATGGCTGGGAAATTGTTTTGATTTGAAACATTTTGAATTTTTTTTACATGAATTCGGAATGTTTTGAGTATGAATTTGTTGAATTTTGTGCATGTTGCATTCTGAACTGTTCTTATACTGGTAATCTATGCAATTATTAGCTAACAGATTCTGAAGCATTTATTGGTGAATTGGAGCTTGTTTTAAAATATTGATGGTTTTTTCTGTGGTGGTGTAGGTGAATATAATTGATACACCAGGACATGTGGATTTTACAATAGAGGTGGAGAGGGCTCTGAGAGTGTTGGATGGTGCAATTCTGGTATTGTGTAGCGTGGGTGGAGTGCAAAGTCAGTCTATTACTGTGGATAGGCAAATGAGGAGATATGAGGTGCCTAGGCTTGCTTTTATTAATAAACTTGATCGAATGGGAGCTGATCCTTGGAAAGTTTTGAACCAGGTAAACTTGTGTTTCTTTTTAGTGTATTGTGGGTGTTATTTTATACTAATAAACTTAATTAGTGCCATTCTTTAGGTTTTTACTAAAATTGATTTGTTAATGAGTGGAAGTTTTATGCTGTTTATTGTTTATAGTACGGTTATTCAAATTATAGTCACCATAAGGTCACCAACAACACCAAGCAAGGTCCCCACTACGGTCACCATTGGTGACCTTTTTTGGTGTTGTTGCATTTGTCTCACCGATATCTTTTCGACAATACTTGTGGTTTCATAATTGGAGCTTTGGTATGCGTTAGAGTCCCTTTTTTTCTTTCTCCTCTCTTCTCAATATAATTGTTTACTTGCCTTTGAATGGAGAGTGTGGCCCGCTCATACATCGTTGTTGACCTTTCTTGGTATCATTGCATTTGTCTTGTTGATATTTTTCCAATTATACTAGTGGTTTCGTAACTGGAGCTTCAACATGCCCTAGGGGTTTCTTTCTTTTCTTTTTTCTCTTTTCTTTCTCTTCATTGTAATTATTTACTTGCCTTTGAATAAAGAGTGTGGCCCAGATCACCCACATCTTTCTTAGTGTTGTTGGATTTGTCTCGTTAAAATATTTCTGATGATATCAATGGTGTTGTAATCGGAGCTTTGGTGTGCCTTCGAGGTCCTTTTCTTCCTTTTCTTCTTGTTATTGTAATTTATGCCATCTCATTTAACAATTTTTTTGAAATGCACGTTTCCCATCAACGACAATTTTAAATTTCACATTTTCCAATTGCAACATGTACTAAACTGTGCTATTTTGCCAAACAAAAATTCAAACTGTCATTTTTTTATACTATTTTTTTTTATACAAGGATATGAAAACATGTATCATATAAAGATATATTGATAGGTTTTGCCTTTTTTTTTTAGTCTCTCTCATTTCTGTCTATTGTGGTTCATTTTCTCAGGCAAGGTCTAAACTAAGACATCATAGTGCAGCAGTTCAAGTTCCAATTGGGTTGGAAGATGATTTTCAAGGCCTTATCGATCTTGTAAAGATGAAAGCATATTATTTCCATGGCTCAAATGGGTGAGTACTTGAGCATATGATGTTGGATTACTTGAATTTGTCATGTAACTTTGTTTTAGAATTTAATTTCCTTTTCTTACTATTCATTTCCTCTTTCAGTGAAAAAATTGTCACTGCAGAAATACCGGTTGAGATTGAGGCCTTGGTTGCAGAAAAACGGCGTGAATTAATAGAAACAGTTTCTGAAGTTGATGATAAACTTGCAGATGCTTTTCTTGCAGATGAATCTATTTCAACCTCTGACCTTGAGGTATATCCAAAGACAAAAAATTTATTTCTAAAAGAAAATTAAATATTCATGAACAATGATTTTTCATGCACCTCATCATCTAGTATAGGAACAAGATATCCAACCTCCTAAATCATTTTTTCCTCTTTTCCTTGACTCGTCAGTTGGTGGGGCTTAACTTTAAATTTTCTGTTTGTCATTATTGTCAAATGTCTCATCAACAAATGCAGAGCTCTAAAGATGTCTCATTGCTCCTTGCAAAGAATTTCATTTTATAATTGCATGAATTTATTGTGGTCTTAAACTTCAGAATTTTTTATCTTCTTGAGTAGAAGGCAATTCGCAGGGCTACTGTAGCAAAGAAATTTGTTCCTGTATTCATGGGCAGTGCATTCAAGAACAAGGTATTTTATTTTCTCTACTACTGTATCTTTGGGTCTTGGGTATAATTGATGGTAATTAGTTGTTGTGTTTGCTTTGCTGTTTATTCATAGTCTCTTCATATTTTGTCACCTTTTCCCTATAGGGAGTGCAGCCACTTTTAGATGGTGTGCTTAGCTATTTGCCTTGTCCCCTTGAAGTTAGTAACTATGCTCTTGACCAAACCAAAGATGAAGAGAAGGTATTTGGTTGAACTACTTGATCTCAATTTATTTCTCACTATTTCTCCCTCAAAATACTGATCAAGGGGTGTGTAGGTTGTCTTGACTGGAACTCCAGATGGACCACTTGTGGCATTGGCTTTCAAATTAGAAGAAGGGCGTTTTGGTCAGTTGACTTATCTTAGGTATGGCTTATTGCTGGTTTAGTTTTCATTTAATGATCTTGCAAGTTTTGCATGAATATGATCTGCTAGATTAGTACTGGACAGGAGACATGTTAACATTTATTATTTTTGGTTTTTCTTGAATGAAGAATCTACGAGGGTGTAATTCGCAAGGGTGATTTTATAGTTAATGTTAACACAGGCAAGAAGATCAAGGTAAGTTTTGGGCACATAATGTGATCTGGCTTCTGTTACATTCTTGTTACACTCCTAATATTTTTTCATTGCAGGTTCCTCGCTTGGTTCGGATGCACTCTAATGAAATGGAGGTAAGTTTCTGCACTTTGACATTCTTCTTAGGCCCCGTTTTATTTGCTGGAAAATAATATCTTTTTGAAAAGTGAATTACTTTTTTATGTTTGGTAGTGTTATAGAAAATAAGCTGGAAAATGATTTATTAATGTTTTTTTGAGTTTATTAAAAGAATGAAGATTAAGTTTGACAAATAAAAAAGTTAAAGGAGAATGAAATTGAATTTTTTTATATAAATTATTTTAAATAAAATAAATAACAATTAAAAAAATAAAAATCAAATTTAACAAATAAAAAATTGAAAGATAATGAAATTGAAAAACAATCATTTTATAAATTATTTCAAATAAAATAAATATCAATTAGAAAAATAAGGACTAAATCTGATAGATAAAAAATTTAATTAAGAAAATAATAAGAGAAAAAAAAATAACTATCAAAAGAATGAGGACCACAGTAGGTTTAAAAATAAAATAAAATCAAATTCTATGAGATGGAATTGAAAAAAAAATGACTTGAAATAAATTATATAGCAATCAAAAGATTGAGGATGAAATTCGATATAATTAATAAATAACAAGATATTTTTAATTTTTTTACAATTTCTAGAAAGTGTTTTTCGTCCAAAATAAAAGAAAATTATTTTTCTAGAAACCAAACTAAATTTTTCTTTGATTGAAAAGTGTTTTCCATTTACTAATTTTTCTAATGATAAACAAACACAAGATAGTTTGAAAAATAGTTTCTAGAAAATCACTTTCCATGAAACAAAAAAGCCTTAGTAGTCTGTCCAAATGAACCTTTTCCTTTTGTACTTATGTCAATATGAACGAAGATTATTACATGTCTTCTACTGTATGCTTAATACATTTTCTCTTCTTCGGGGAATTTTATGTTACAGGACATTCAAGAGGCACATGCCGGGCAAATAGTTGCTGTATTTGGTGTTGATTGTGCTTCAGGTCAATCCTTCACATGCCAAGTCACCAATTGTTTTGTTTTTATAATTTTTTTCATGGTTCTTTAAGGAGAATGTCCACGGCAGTCAGAAGTCACTTCAAATAAAATGTCTGTTGCTGGAAATAGAGAAGGGCTTGCTTCTATACTTGGGCATGGGACAAATTTTGTGATCCTGTAATTGGTTGGGATGGGAGCTGAGACTTTCGTCTTATATAATGCATCATTGTTTCTTTTCCTTGTTATTATTTAATATTTTTTTATTTAATATTTCTATTTTTATCGGTTAAACAGGTGATACTTTCACAGATGGATCAGTTAAATACACTATGACATCTATGAATGTCCCTGAGCCAGTTATGTCACTGGCCATTCAACCAGTTTCAAAAGACTCCGGAGGACAAGTAAGTACTAAGGAAATGTATTTTCTTTCCCCTGGTTTTGTTGAACTCAATTTATAAATTATAACCATGACATCAGGGTCTTAGGGGGAAAAAGTTTGGAGCCTCTTTCAATATTTTCATGATATATTGTGCCCTCCAATTTACATGCATTTTTCTTTTGGAATTTTTTCAGTTTTCAAAAGCTTTGAATCGTTTTCAGAAAGAGGATCCCACTTTCCGTGTTGGCTTGGATCCTGAGAGTGCTCAGGTTTGTTTTGGTAAAATGTTTACATGCACTATTTCTTTAATCATACAGTAACCTGTTGGTGTGATGTAATGATGCTTTTGTGGTTAGACCATAATTTCTGGAATGGGAGAGTTGCATTTGGATATATATGTGGAACGGATTAGGAGAGAGTACAAGGTATCTCTGCCTGTTATGACAGTTTTTTCCATTTTATTGGTATTCTGGTTAGAAATGATTTTTTTATTAATTTATGTTCCTCCAAAACTGTTGTCTGAAAAGGTTGATGCAAGTGTTGGGAAACCTCGTGTGAACTTCAGGGAAACCATTACTCAGCGTGCTGAATTTGATTATTTACATAAGAAGCAAAGTGGAGGGCAAGGACAATATGGACGAGTATGCGGGTGAGTGTTCAGTATTAATTTCCCATGTTGAAATCCGATTGTTGTGGTATCTAATTTGGCCTAATGATATAATAAAAAAGTATATGCTTCACCCACCTTTTGGCAGTATATCTTTCTATGCATCAGTTATGTATAGAAAGCATCAAGCTGCTTCCTAGGTACTCCTGTTATTGCCTAGTTAAATGTGCAAATTGTTTGGATTTACCTTGTTTTTTCCAGAACTATATGATCAATTTCAACCGAAGTACCAACTTTATAATGTGATCCCTGGGATTGCCTTGCTGTATTTTTCCATGTACAGGTACATCGAGCCAATTCCACAAGGGTCAATGACTAAGTTCGAGTTTGATAACATGATCGTGGGACAGGTTATACCATCAAATTTTATTCCTGCAATCGAGAAGGGCTTCAAAGAAGCTGCCAATTCGTGAGTAGCTTTTGGCAAGAATAATGATCATAGTTTTGTACTTTATGAGAAGGTTCCTGTTTTATCCTGGAAGTATTTTGGAAGTTCCCTCTTTTTAGTCTCTCCCTTGGGTCAGAACAAAAATTCATACTGAAAACTTAAATGAGAACTTTATAACTACAGTTATTTGAAGTCTTGGCATATGGTGTTAGAAATGTTTGTTTTGAGAACTAGGTTGACGCTACTTTTTCGTTCCATTTGTAATATAAAGGTTTGCACCATGTGTGATTTCATATGATAAAGTTGTGACCTCTTTTTGCACTTGCATGTACAGTGGTTCTTTAATAGGGCACCCGGTAGAAAATCTTCGAATTGCTTTGACTGATGGTGCTGCTCATGCTGTGGATTCTAGCGAACTTGCATTTAAATTAGCAGCAATATATGCTTTTAGACAGGTACTTCCCTTATCCTGTGTTTATTGGTGAATTTCTTTATGCATGGGCTGTATTTGGAGGCTTCTCTGATTCTCGCTCTTCTTTTTTTTTCTTTCAAAATTCTATTAAACAGTGTTACACTGCTGCAAAACCTGTGATACTGGAACCTGTAATGCTGGTGGAACTGAAAGTACCAACGGAGTTTCAGGGTACAGTTGCAGGTGACATTAACAAGTGAGTGACTTTTTTTTACCATGTATTATCATTGTTTCTCTCTTTGCTTTCTCTAGAACTCAAATTGCTTGTCTTGTCGTGTGATAGGAGGAAAGGTGTGATTGTTGGAAATGACCAGGATGGGGATGATTCTATAATAACATCCCATGTAAGCACAGCTTTCTCCCCTTTATGTTTTTTAGTATCTGAGGCCTACTTTGATAAAAGGAAAAAAGTTAAAGGATGAGTGGAAGCGTATACCATGATCATGAGGTGATAATTTGATCCCAAACTAATTGATTCTGAGGAGTTCCTGTGATTTGACTTTTCAGGTGCCTTTGAACAATATGTTTGGTTATTCGACTGCTCTACGTTCAATGACGCAGGTGATCATGAACTGGGAGATTCAAGTTTCTTTTCTTTTGGAAGTGCGAAGTGTTTCCTTGCTCAATATTTGTCTGTGCATACTGATCCTTTTCATTTTGTACAGGGGAAAGGGGAATTCACAATGGAATATAAAGAACATTTACCTGTCTCTCAGGATGTGCAAATGCAATTGGTAAACGCCTACAAGGCCAGCAAGACAGCTGAATAGGAGAAGATTTCCATAAAAGCATATGCTTCTGTATTCCTTACACAAGCCCCATGGGGTTTTTGTATCTTTTTTTGACGACCAGGTCTACTTTTATAGTATATTGATTAGTTCGATCAGATTTGGATCAATCAGTTTTGGAATATGCCGTGGGGCACTTTATTTAATATTCTTGTTATAATAATATTTATTGTATTATTTTATTAATGGGTTAAGATTTTAGGATATAGATTGATAAATAAATCAAGTATAATTTTTAATTTAATTGTTAAATCGTGTTGATATTGATTGAAGACCTTGTTTTCTATTAAATTTAAGTTAAAATTTCATGATGATTCTCAATCGGAAAGGTCTTTAAAAAAGTTTTTGAAGTTGTTTTGTAATTTTTTTTAATTTATCTTGTATTTGATTTTTTCTATTTAAATTAAAAATTAAAAATTAATGTTGGATGAATTTTATTAGATAGCTAAGTTTTAATTAAGAATTTTTTTTATAAGATTTATATTATTATTAAGATTCAAATTTTATAAAATATTAGAGTTGTTTCTTTAAATTTCTGTACAATTTAAGGATGTAATCTTAGGGTTTGAGAATTAGTTTTTATCTATGCTACACGTAATGTAAATTGATATCAGAACAAGTTGGCCTATTTGAGAGACTGAGGCGGTAGCAGCATACCCGTAGTGAAGGACATTTGGGGTGTTCTGTGGTCTCAGAAGGTTGGTACATGATCAGTTGGAGCAAATTGTGGCTTGATTATTGCATAATATCTTGTTGTTTACAAGAATGGAACAAGTCTTTTGGTTGATGAAAAGCACAAAAAGGATTGTGAAAAGAAAAGGAACATGCTTGGAGATTTACCTTAAGTTAGGCAAACCTTGTATTTATTTTTGGATGTGATGAGATTCTTCTCTAAGAAGAAATCTTTTTTGTAAAAATTTTTTGTTAATTGAATGACATATTGGAAGTTTGCTGTATTTCAACAAGTTTTCTTGTTTTTAATGTTTTTAGAAAGTATGGCTTGTCGTACATATTTTTTTGTAGTGCTAGAGAATGATAGTTTGAAATTCCAGAATATATATAACTCATTCTGATAAGCTTTTGATAAGCTTTTAATTCCACCATGTAAAGATTTGAGACAATCATTAATCTTGAAGTTTATACAAGATGAAGAGATTTTATATTGGTTAGATAAGCAAATAGATTGTTATTATTTGATTTTATGTTCAACTTTCTCAAAAGATAAGGACGAAAAATATAGAGTTTTGTGAGAGTAAAATTTCAAAGTTATCTAATCATGTTGGAGATAATATGATTAAATAGGGTGTTGAAAAACAATTTCAGTCCTTTGACCTTAAGTTTGAGAATAAAATGACTAATAATGACTTTTCAGTCTTTTTTTTTAAAGGCTACGAAGGACATGATAATTTTTTAAAGTTATCTTAAAAGTATTATAAAATATTATCTTAAAGTTTTTTTATATACAAAGGTTGAAGTATTGGAAGTCATACATGATAATGACCTCAACTTTGAAGAAAAAGAATGCATGAAGAAATTAAAAGTGGACTTCATAGAAACGAAAAATATAACATTAGATTTAGATATTTATTTAACATGTACACATCCTACATTAAATTTAAAAGCTTGTGAATATTTTGGCTATAATGCTATATTCAAAGTATTTGTTTTCTTGGAGTGGAAGAGTTCAATTCTTAACAAATAACCTGAGAGCAAGTTTTTTCAGAAGTAGAAAGGACGGGCATGAGACATTTCCTTTAATATTATTGAAATAATAATATTTATTATATTATTTCATTAATGGTTAATAATTTTAGGTTTTGAGGAGTTTAAGAAGAATCTAAGATATAGTTTGGTAAATTAAATACAACTTTTAATTCGACCATTGAATCAAGTTGAAATTTAGATAAAAGATTCTAAAAGCCTTTTTTTTTAATTGTGTTAAAAATTTCATGATGATGAATATATATATATATATATATATATATAAACCTTCAAATAAGGTCTAGAAGTTATTGTGCGAGATTTTATTTATTTATCTTGTTGTATTTGAATTGATTTTTCTATTTAGATTATGACTTTTAATTTACTTAGTATTTTACTCTTTGAGAATCTTAATGCTTAATGAATTCTATTAGTTATGTAATTTTTAATTAGGAATCATTTAAAGTATTATAAATCTAGAACTAGAATAAATAGGAATGTCTCGTGTGTTTTTAAAAATATCTAGTAAATGAAAATACTCATTTAGATCAATAATACAACATATAAATCATGGAGGTCACACTTTATAATCAAGTACTTCCTTTCATATATTATAATATATCGTATCCTGAAAATAAGCACTTAATTAGTAAAAAAAAAAAACTTTATGAATGAACTTTCAATAAGTAATTTGGATCTCAGTTTTTATATCCCAATAAATATTAAAATTAATATTTTACATGCACAAAACATCACTTTAATACCTAAGAACAACATAAAGAAAAATGCTTAGACAATCAACTAAATAAAATGAAGTCAAATATCAAATGGGTTAGCTAAATCTATACAATTCATATGATCTCTATATTGTTTTTGTCAACAATGTTTTAGTTATGGGATATGCAATCACTAACTCAATGCTAATATACTCAATGAACTTTACATGTTCTTTCATTTTCTCTTTTATAATGAGATATTTTATATCAATGTGTTAGTTTCGGCTTCCACTCTTATTATTCTTTGGAAAAAAAACTACAGCTAAATTATTACAATATATATTTACTAGTCATGATATGGAATCAACAACTTTAAGACTAGAAATAAATTTCCTTAACTAAATCATTTATGTCGTTGCTTCATAGCATACAATGAATTTTACTTTCATATTAGATAAAGCAACAATATTTTTTTTATTACTTCTCTAACATGTAACTCTTATAGTGAAAAGAAAAATGTACCTTAAAGTATATCAATCACCTCAATATAATTAGCATGTTTGTAAATCAACTTGTAATCCTTGATTTGTTGTAAGGTTAGGTCTTACACAAACTTATATATATATATCAAACTGTCAATTGTAAATGCATAGGGAATGTTACTCTTTTACTTCTTTTTCAATGTATTTTATAGGCATTAATTCCAATTGAACTTGTCCTATTTAACAATGGGTGTCAATGTTGTTAAAATCATGAGTTGACTCATAAAATCATGACTTTATGAGTCAACATATGCTTACCTTGTTCAATCAGATTAAAAACTTGAAAAATAATAAAATCATAATAAAATTGTATTAAATTGTTGAGATCACAATTTTAAACTCAATTTCACAAGGTTACAAAGAATATATATATTGCATTGAAGTTACAGTAACTGCACTAAAAAGTTGAAAAACTTAGCCATCCATATTCCACAATACCACATTAACCCTAACGAGTAGTGGCTAAGCCTCTCTTCTTCAAAGTCCTTTAGTGTTGACTGTTAAGTGTTCCAAAACAAGCCATCAGTCCATCACTTCAATCTGCTTCTCAACCTCTCTATCACCTTCAGACTTCGACCATCCTTTTTTTTTTTTCACTCACCAATGGGCGACAACATCCTCTTTATTGTCTAAATCTCCACTAACTTGTACTTCTAGAAGCGAATCAATTAATCTGGTAAGTGATATGCATCCTGCAACCTTGAAGTTTATTTGTTTATAGGGCTTCTGAATTAGTCTTCTTAGTTGATCATTGCTAGGGAAACTAATTAATTTTGATATGAGAATGTTAGTCTTAAACCCTTTTACCGTCATTTCCACTATGTGTTTATTCCAAATGATTCTTGATTGTTAAGAAGTACAAAGAAAATATGAGCTCATTTTCAGCAAGTAGCAGAGAGTGAACTTTGCTTATCTATTCTTGTGGTGATCGAATTATTTCTATATTAAGGTTTGTTTTCTTTCTTTAATTTTCTAGATTTGAATATTGAGACTAGAACTTAAATGCATTATACTAGTATAAAGAGTTTGTTCTTGATATGTTATAGAGATAAAGAGAAATATAATTTGAAATATTTAATAGTTTTGGCAAATTAAAACAATTATCAATATGAGGAATATGGAGCTTGACTTTTGTGTGGACAACTGAATTGTTTTCTCATTTGGGGACCATTGCCAACTCTTACTTGGCTAGTAACATGGTGAAGGCGTGAAGCTAAACCAACAATTCAAGAATATAAGTCTCAATATGGATGCATTTGTTTAATGTTAAATTGATTTTCTTAACACGAGTTAAAGTTTATATGCTAGCATAGTCGATTATGTCAATCTAAGTTCTGTCTGATTGCCGAGACATTAATCTAGGCAATAAAAAAAAGATAAATCAAAAATTTTAATTTTACACTCTGTTTGCTTAAAATTATCTGGGCTTCAAAAGAAAAAACAATTTATTGATTTTTAATCTGATCAAAATCCAATTTTGCAATGTTGAGTGAAGCACAAGTATTTATGTCCAAGTAAAGAGAGTACATTATATGAAAAATCAAATAACCAATGGTTCTTATATCTTTTTTTTGTTACTATTTTCTCAGAAACCTAAAAGTTTTAAGAAAATGCTTCTCATAATTGAAAACATGTTATCTACACACCATATGTGTTCATGCATTAATTCATTTGCTTGCAGATATTTCTTCATTTTCTTGGGTTGGGTTATAGGGATTTGGAAACTTTTGATTTGAGGCTTTTAGCCAATAAAGAGTGAAAGATTTTGACAAACTTTTTCCATTGTGTGTTTCGGTTCAAAAAAAATATTTTCTTGGTGCATAATTGTTAATTGCAAATCCTGGACACATACTATATATATGTATGCCATTTTAAGGTGAAATTACATGCATTTGTTTTGCTTTTATCTTTCTTTTTTCTCGGGGGCTGGTGCAGGGAATGAATGGTTTAGAAGAATCAAGTTTGTCTTTGTTTATTTTTCAATGTTGCCTATTAGCATAATAGAATTTATAGTTCTTCAATAAACACCTCCTTTAGTTGCTTGCATGTAAATAATTAATGGCACATACCCGTGGTTGAAGAAATATTGCAGAAATATGTATATGTTTAACTTTAAGAAAACATAATATGAAAAAGAGTTTGTGTAATTTGTGGAACCTCTTTATCAAGTAATTGAAACCATTCCTTGACTCTTGAATGGCAGTATGATTTCTCTAATTCACTAGTTGAATTTCTTTTTTGGGATAGGCTTTTCACATGCAAAGAATTGCCTTCTGGGTAGAGGGTAGCCCTTCCTTTTGTTTGCCCTCTTTAACATGCATATTTCATATCAAACATGATAAACTAATTTAAGTCTTATTGTTTTAGTTTTGTGAGTTTTTTATTATGTATGAATTTTTATTTAAACTATGTATTTTTATTAGTTTGTTTTAAGTTTGTTAATTATTAGTTAATGAAAAATTACTTAAACTATGTATGAATTTTTTTTTGAATCATGTATTTTAAGGTGTTTGAACTATATATGAAAAAAATTTCTTTACGATTTTACAATTCAAGTTTATTTTGTATTTTTTGTGTCATGTTAAAAATGTGTTTTTGACAACCTTCATGGGTGCTATTAAAAGTACCTGATTTGACATCTTGAATCTTTCTAAAACCCTTTTGATATAGACCTTTGAGACATTTCTAATATACTGACATATCTTTATCAATCTTTATGTTAATGATATAAAAGGCTTCATCTAAATTCTTCATATTAATTTTTTTTTAAAAGATTTATTTTGTATCATGTAGCAAACCTAAGTTGTTGCTTGCAAGCAAAATATCATCTACATATACGATAAGAAAGATATATTTGTTCCTCCTAACCTTAAGGTATATACATTAATTAATAATATTCTTAATAAAACCATATGAGACTATACTATTATGAGATTTAATATATCATTGTTGGGAGGCCCATTTTAGTTTATATATTGATTTCTTTAACTTATCATACAAGTGGCATTTTTATCATCACAAAAACCTTTAGATTGATTCATATATACCTCTTCATCTAAATTTATATTTAGAAATGTTGATTTCACATCCATCTAATGTAGCTCTAAATCAAAACGAGTTGCTAATGATATTATTATTATTATTATTTTAAATGAAACCTTTTTAAAAATTAGAGAGAAGGTTTCATGGTAGTCAATACATTCCTTTTGAGTATAAACCTTATCTTTAAGTCTAGCTTTATATCGCTCGATATTACTAAAAACATCTTTTTTGGTCTTACAAACCCATTTATAACTAACAATTTTAAAACTTTCAAGCAATTCGATAAGGTCTCAAACTTGATTTTAGACATATACTCTATTTTTTTCTTCATGGCATTATACCATATGTATAATTTTCTCCATTAATGGCTTATAAAATTGAATTTGGATCATCTTTAGACTTAACATCAAAGTTAAAATCTTAAAGGTACACAACATGGTCATTAAAAATTGTTGTTCTCTTTGTTTTTGGAGATCTTCTTAATTTATTTTTTTTCATTGGGTTTCCATCATCAAGAGCTAGTTGTTCTTGAACTGGTTGCCCTTGAATTGATTATTGTTCAAAATCATCTAAATAATTTTCATGAACAATAACCAGAAATCTTTTATCTTTATACAACTCAATTGAATCTTATGTTTCTTTAAATTCTATCATTCTAGAAAAATTACTCCTACTGAAATTGAGATCCTTAAAGAATTTAATATTTTTTGCCTTTACTATTTTTGTATTATGAGAAGGATAATAAAATCTATATTCTTTATAGTTATATTATGATAACCAATAAAATATATACTAGTTGCTCTTGGGTTTGATTTCTTTAATTGAAGATTATAAACCCTTACCTCAACAAGATACCTTATATATGTGTATGATTTAAATTGGGTTTTAATACATTCTATAATTAAAAAGGTGTCCTAAACATAGCTTCGGATGAAACCCTATTTAAAATATACAAAACAATCTTTGGCGCTTGCTCCATAAGGATAATAGTATACTAGAATTATTAATCATGCTTTTTATGATGTCCATAAATGTACGATTTCTTCTTTCAGCTACACCATTTTATTGTGTTGTGACATACATCGATTATGTAATAATGTCCTCTTCTTCAAGAAACTTTTCTAATTAACCTGATGTTTGTCCACTTTTTTATGTACCTATCATAATACCCTCCACCTTTATCTGACATTACAATCTTTATGGTCCTTTTTTCTTTTATTTCTCTACCTCAGCTTTATAAGTCTTAAAATCATCAAGTGTTTCAGCCTTATAAAATAAGAGATAGAGATATATAAATATAGAATAATTATCAATGAATGAAATAAAATATCTCTGACCATTCAAGCATGAAATATGAAATGGTCCATAAATATCAATATGTATGATTTTAAAAATTTAAAGCTCTGCGTGACACATTTAATGGTCTTGTTAGTTTACTTTCCCTTTATGCAATCTACACAGATACTAAAATCAGCAATGTCTTTCATTTTCATAATGTGTTTGCACACACCTTTATAATAGTCAAATAACTTATCTAAAAGCCTTTTTAATGTTGGTCAATTTTTAATCAAAATGAATAAATTGATCATCTACAATCTTCAGGAAATCTTTTACCTAAGAGTATTAAGGGATAAAACCTCTAATACTCTTACTTATATAATATTTTATGAGCATTAAACTTAAGCGATTAGATCACTTCCACAGTTTATAATCAATATTTTTCTAAGCATTTATTGATTCCATAAGAATGGGTGGTTCATCCATATGTAAAGCCAAATCCACACACCTTAATGAAAAATGAATACTTTCCTTACAATAAACAACATTATCACCATAAAAACATTAGGATACTAGATGTATCAATAAAAACAATAAAAAAGATTGTAATAATCAAGAAAAATACTCTAATGCTATAAGACATATACTTTATATGAATTAATCAATGTCAATTTAGTAGTAAATGCTAACCTCTTGTGAGTACAAGTTGCATCATATATAGAACTTACTAATTATTTAATAATAATAATACTAATAAATTAAAGTATCAAGAATAAAATTTCTTCACACCCGAGGGCCTAGAATAAAATTCATCCTTAATGTCCATTTATTATCTTATTCCAATTAAATAATAAAAATAACAACCTCCCTATTAGGCAAAGTCATTACTTTTATAAAATAATTGCAACCAAGTTATGCACCTTATGAGCACATTAATTTAATGAACTTTAATGTGATAATCAAAATAATTTAAGAAGTTATTGCTATTTTTAAATTAATTAACATCTCAATCTCATCATTACATATTTAATTATCAACTAAAAATTTTAAAGATATCATTAACTTAAGATTTATACATAACAACACAAGCATCAAGTTAAATGCTTGGATGAGCTATAGTCCAGGTTAAGATTTTATTAATATTTTTTTATTAGTTTTATATAAATTTCTTTTCATAATTCTTGATTGAGTTATAAATTTTTTTGAAAATTTACGTGGAGCTTTCTAATATGATGTTTTAGCTTGGGTTAACATTTCTAAATTTTTAGAGAAATTCATAAATTTAATGAAAAATCATAATTTGACTAGTTTTATGTAATTAGATGTGATTTTCAATCCAACCATTGGATTAAGTTAAAATTTTACAAGGAATCTTAAAATATATTAAATAAAATTTGGCTAAAATTTTAAGACGAACAGAGTTTGGTAGTGCTAACAAAAAAAAATCATCAAATAAAAGCAAAATGACTCATTAAGGGTAAAATAATTATTTTTCATTGAAAAATAAAACAAACAGTTCTTCCTTCCTTTTATACGTTGTTGACTGCGTAGAAGAAAAAAAGGTGAGAGAGAAAGATAGAAAAGTATGGGAAAAACATAAAAAAAAACCTAAGGAAAAAAATAAAAAAAGTGAGAGAATAACTTTTCTAACTTACAAAGTCTAACTTATAAAACACTAATTTAAGAAAGAATCAAGTGAAGGAAAGAGGAATTGAGAGAGATAAAAAATCTAATTACTTTGTTTCCAGTTGACTTGAGATTGTCATTTTATCCCGGTTGAGGAGTCGTTAAAATATCAATTCAGATTTAATTATAGATGAATTATATTTCATAAAATATTGAAGGATGTAACTTCAATAATAAGTTTATTTTTACTTTCACTTCAATTTTATATACTTTTAAATTTATTTTTTAATATTTTAGGTAATGTATTTGAATTAAAACTTTACTATTAACTTTAAAAATTCATGTATATCAGTTAATAATTGATCTTAAAAAATATTTATATATTTATTTAATAGCTCAGGTCAGGAAAAATTCCTGGCATCACTGTCACATTTATTAAAAACCCTGAGAAATATAGCTCAACTAGTCAGATCTTAGATTTGCTTTCTAGAGATCACCAGTTCAAGTTTTATAAATCTCAAGGCTACTGGAGGCTTACATGTTTGTCAATTTTAGGGCCCGTAAGATTAGTCAAGGTGTGTACAAACTGGTCCAGACATCCACGCTAATAAAAAAATAAATCATAAATGTTGTAGTACCATATATGTCAATCATGTTACTTCTAATAGTTAAGAAAATCATGTAAAATAATTTCAATGTACCAAGCATATAAACATATAAACAAAATAGAAAATTAATAGGTTATATATTTCCCGTTATGATTGATTAAGTGTTTAAGTAATCTGTCTAGAAAACTTTATGTTATTAAGAATAAAGAGTATTCTATGTTAAACTTTAGGGTTAGTGTATTGATGAAAAACACATAAAAACAAATTAATATATTTTTCACTAGATTAGGAATTTTTTTTATATATAACCTAATTCTTGTGATGCTAGAAAAATCGGCAGCGCAGAGTGGGGCTGCCGCAGGCATGTCGTGGAGAATCGACAGCCCCGACGAAATTGGCTACGTCGACAGAATGGGCTGAGGACATTGAACTCTAAGTTTTTAATTCTCACTTAATTTAAAATTTTAAAAATTCTACTTCACATATGTGCAACTTAAGGATACTTCCCAACATGAAAACCATTGTATCAATCTGTCAGAGCAACGTTAAAACATGAAAATCACCTGACCTGGACGAGGAAAAAAATGCTTTCAAATATGAACACAGAAATAAATGCTTTCAAATATGAACACAGAAATTAAGGTTATGCCAAACAAAGCAAATGCCTCAGTAGCTTGCTGCAGAGTTCACCTCTCGGGGCTGGCTAATTAGACAAACTATGTGTATGTTCAACGGGCCACTCGCTAAGGTAAATGCCAAAGAAAGTCATACTTGTATGCATTTGACCCATTGCCCTTTCAAAGAACAAGCGTCTTTTCTTTTCCTTTTGAATCAAATATACGTTGCTGGATTTTCATGGTCAAGATAAAGAGAGCATATCCTCAACACTAGAAGATTTTTCCTGAAAATACGGGTTTCTTTTTCCCAAGAATTTCCTGGTAGTGATTACTATCTGAAACTATTTGTATTTAAAATGATAGTTAATAATCTTTCAATTGTTTATTTGTCCAAGGTCATAATATATATACGGTCATCATGAGGGAAGCCAAACACTACCAGATCTGCGATCAACATTACTGTTGGTTCAGGTGATAGCTAGTCACCAGCCTTCTTGTCTTCTTTAGCTTTTGATTAATAAGTTTTGCGAGCTATCAATGAGAGTCAATTATGGAATCATGGAAGCTAGTGTCAACGCGTGTTAAAGTTGCAAGTCACCTTCAAATGGCTCCCGCCCAAGGAAAGAACAAATTTGGGTAAAACATTTATGCTCCAAGAAAACAATTCCAGTTGAAGACAGCAAACATGACTCACTCTTCTTTTACTACCCTACCAAATGGCTATACATGAATGATTTGTCCTACATTTAAGAGACTTTCATGTGGAACATTGAGAGCTGCACTGTTCTGTCTGCATATCTTCCTAAGAAAAGCATATATATGATCGATTGCTATTTTCTTATAGAACTTTGAATCCCTGCGTGCCAGAATCTCTGTATTCCCCAGTATGTGCACAACACCGGCATCTCTACAGACACCCAAAAATTCTAACTCATTTACCTCAGCTGGGTTGCTTAGAAGACCAGATGATGCGATGGCAGTGTTATTATGCAGATGGCCATTAAGAGACACGATTGAATCTCCTGATGAAATCGTTCCATCCATGTTCAATGGCATTGTGTTGCTGGAGTGATTCAGAGGAACATCATTTGGCTGCTCAGTTTCCTGGTCACATATACTGTAGTCGTCTGAGTCTGAACACCCGTCCATCAAGGACTCAATTCGGACAAATGTGTAGAGACCTTCAAAGAGTGTTTTCTCAAAACTTTCATCTCTTTTATGGAGGTCTTTATACCCATATCTTACAACACAACGGAACATACGGAAATTAATGGGTCCTATTCGCTTTACAAGGAATCTCTCTCCTTCAGGAACTGTGTGGACAGGAAGGAACTTCACACAGACAAAAACAACTATTGAATGGATGGCAGGCAGGTTTGTGATGAAATGGGAAAAAATGCGTGGCACTCCTCTTGCTAGTTCAGTGTATACAAGTCCGATTCCAGGGACACGAACTAGTCCTAAACTGGGACCAAGCCCAAGAATCCATGCCATTGAAACCTTACTGTGCACCTCAAACTCGTAACGTTTCTTGGTACCATAATGCCACACATACATGATGATAAAAAATGCTAAGGCGATCACAAGAGGAACCCAACCACCTTGATTGACCTTACAGAGCACAGAAGAAAAGTAAGTACCCTCCACTACCAGTGATAAACCCGTGAATATCAGGACAAGAACCCAATGGCAACGCCATATTAATAGCATGACTAGAATCATAAGCAATGTGGTCACCAGCATGACTATGACGACTGCAGTCCCTGTCATGAAAAGAAATAATATACAGAGTTTATCAAATTTTTAACCAAAGACATAAAAGATCTTATTAACTTCATAACATTTGACAACGCATGAACATACCAGAAGCATTTCCAATTTGGCTTTGATTCTTAAAACCAGCTGTCACACCAACACAGAGAATCATAAGGATCCAATTAATGTCTGGAATATATATGTGGCTTAGAAACCTTTTTGATGTATGTACAATTTTAACTCTGGGAAAACAACCAAGTGCAAGGGCCTGCTTGATTAATGAAAAAGTTGCACATATGGTGGCTTGGCTTGCAACAACAGCAGCTGCAGTTGCAACTAGAAGTACTGGCCAATAAATGCTATCTGCAGAATGATAAATGTTACCCGATTTAGATTATAAAAATTCCAATTCCATCAACCACATTTGACAACATTCTGTCGATTTTCACGAAAAAAAAAATCCAGGCAAAAACAAAACAGGAAAAGATGTTTTTAGATTAATAACTAAATCATACTATCAGAGACTGCTTTCTTGGGTTTTTGTTACACAAAGTGCTGGGCCCATTCATTTGTTCAATTTGTCAATTACTAAAGAGGAAAGGATTAAAAAACATAGCAGCCATGTTAAAGTAATTCAGTTGATAAACAGAACCAGCTCCATTGTTTCTCTTCAAAAATTTATAAGAATTACTTCTCCCAGAGTTTTGGAGAAGATGTACCTATCATTAGTGAGTGATTTGCTGTTTGTCATTAACACGTACTCTTCTTGGAGGTAATAATTGTTGGTGTTTATAATAGAGATTCTTGTATAAACTTGCAATTTTCCAACAGATTTAGGTGTAAATACTTTCACAGCAATGGATTTAACTGTTCTCTGTTCCCAGTGCTTTCTATCCATGTAAGCACCATTTGCTGACAGGTTTTTCCGATTTTTATGACAAAAATCATGTTCACATATTATTTGATGCTCCCAATTTTATTTCTCATTTCCATGCCATTCCAGTCACAATAGTCAGGCACCCTATGAAAATAGAAATGGAGGAAGTCATTGTAAACCTGGAATAGAGCTGTAAAATGCATCAACTACATGACTTGTGTTCTTCGTGAGGTAGGCAGCTTGTCCAGAATAGGCAAGAAGTAGGCAGGGAAAAACAACTGTTGTGAAAGCAATCTGTATAGACGGTACAGGAAAATGAGATAGGTCTGCAAAGAGGGCCTCAGTTCCTGTAATATTTCAAGACAAGTAAAGTCACCAGTTTATTGTACACAAGTTTGATGAATGTCAAAAGGGTTAAAAATAAAAGCGAACTTAAATCAAATGAAAACTCAGAGTTCACCTGTTATGCTAAGCATGATACCTCCGAGGGACAGCCAACTGTCTCTCCCTCCCCTTCTGAAATAACGATATATGTACACTGGTGAAATGGCTTTCAGAACACCCGTATCATATTTCCAAATGTTGAATAAGCCAATCCCTCCAATCAAGAGAAACCAAAGGAGCACAATTGGTGCAAAGAGCCAACTAACCCTATCCACACCATGGTGTTGCATGCTGAACAAGCCTACTAATATGACAACAGCAACAAGCACAACCACATCTGATGCACAGAGAAATAGTAACTGATTGATACTTTAAAACATAATATTAGTGGACAAATGTTTAAGTTGATGTAAATGCAAGAAGCTGTTCAATTTCAGTAGGAAGATACCACTACTCATCTTGGGGTGCTCTAACTTGATTCCTTGAACAGCAGACAGCACTGCCACATGTAGCAAAGAAAGAAAGATACATGTATTAGCCACATAATTTTTGTTGATTTATCAAAGTTGGAATGAAGTCTTCCATATGTGGACTTATGTGCATAAGCACTAAAAGACAAAAACGTTTCAGTTAGTCCAGAACATAACCCAGGGTATCCGAGCATATGCACTCTTCATCACTCCAACAGTTTTTAATATGGCACTCCTATTATGTTTTGCAACCAGACATAATGCAAATAAATTTATCATAGTTTGAAACGTGTTCCTACAAATGAAAATTTTGCATCATTTAGTTATTTTAATTAAAGCAAAGGACTTCTAATCCAGCTTTATTTTAAACCTTTGACACACATACATAAGCACCTGCATTATGTTTGCCTTGGATGACTTTGATGGATGGTTAAGTAATTTTGTCACATTTGATGGTACTGTGAGTTTTATATATTTTCCTACCTTTTCTTCTTATGCATTCAACATGCTAGAGAAGGTGGTGAAAGTCTGAAACTAAATGGCAATTTTTTTGTGCTCTGCTGAGTTATTTAAACAAACATGACTACATATCTCTGCAAATACTAAAGGAGCTAATTTATTCTAACCACTGACCAAAATCCATATGTTAAACTATTGGTGAAAAATTGTTATCAGAGACGATGAGTTTTTCTTCTCTCGTCCATGGACCATCCCACACCCTGCAATTCATTGCTTGTATTTTCATGGCATATACACGTGTTGGATTATAGATACACTCTGCTTATCTATCACAATTCCGTGAAACAAACAGCTCTGGTAAAAAGATAGGAGGACAGATAGTGGTTCTAAGGGAAGGAAACCTGATATAGCTGGTGTAAGAATCCCATCACCAATTACCATGGAAGAGCCAACAAGAACAAGAACAAGAAGCGCATTCTTCCTGAAGGTATGTTCCTCCAACCATCTCTTGGTCTTTCCAGCAAAAGAATTCTCATGGAATGTGGCACGACTATAAGTAGTTAGCTGCTCATCTGTACGATCTTGATTATGAATAGTCTTCACATTTGCATGTCGACATAGTAGTGAATAAAGAGCAAATGTCCCACCTGCATGATGAATGGGATAAGTTCCAAGAAACTTACTAGTTCTTTACTGGCTTCAGATACAAATACATTCCTTGCTAAAAGAAGGATACTGCTACATTATGCTTCACTTTATAGGCAGGAAGTGAAATCATTGAATACATGGTAATATCAGAGAAAATAGAAAGTTAAAGAACATAAATCACCTTTTACATATTAGCATAAAAATGAAAATCAGTCCAACCAGTCTGGAAAATTGGAACTTTTGTCAGATCACAGCAAGATGTATATGACACTCCATAATAAATAAATCCATGTTTTTTTTCCAACATGTGTAAGAGAAGATACTTAGCTTTCCTTTACATTAAGATTTTCAAAAGTCATCTAATATTCTATACATTTTATTTACATAACCAGAAAAAAAATATGCGAGAACATCATTGCCTTCAAGATGGCTGGTTGGAGACTATTCTTTTCGTTTTAGTACATAAATGCAAGCGGAAGTCTAAAGTACCCTGTACTGATTAATCATGTGCATTTGGTTTTACATTGCATGTTGACATGTTTGAATAAAAGTACTTTTGTTTTTATTAATGATCATTTCCACTATGTACACAAGCCGGGACCATAACAATATTCATAGTTCCAAAAATATCATGTCATCGCATACTATACTAATGTCAATATTGTAATGTAAGCAAATTTTTTCATCTCTTTTTATTGCTATAATTGAATTTCAATAAAAACAAGTTAATGATTTACCTTGGCCATTGTCATTTGCTCTACAAACAATGAAAACATACTTCAGGAGCGGGATAAGAGTAAGGGAATATATGATCAATGATAGAGCTCCAATTAAATCCTCTGGATCTTCAATTCCATTTGGAAACGTATTGTAGAAGACATACAAAGGAGACGTGCCTAAATCTCCATAGACCACTCCAAGGCTTTGGAAAGCAAGCTGCATAAGCAGTAATCGAGAGAATTTCTGAAAGAAATAAAGCAGAATTAGCACAAAGAATAAAAGCAGGGTGCAAATCAACCACATTATCAGTCTTTTTATTCTCATAGTGTAGGCTGCCATGCCTGTATAGCATGCCATCGACTCTAATGCAAGCTTTAATTCAACAAAATTTATAATATCATTCCTACAGTTTCATCTGTTGTTATTACATTAAATAATAAACAAGCTCATTCGGTAAACTGTTCTTTCAAAAATATATTGTTGGCTTTTGAAACAGTTCGCTTGGCAAGGTATTGAAAAGAACAAACGGTGACATTATACCTCATCCTCGTACTTGTTCGTAAGCTTCTCAGCTTCTGCGTCCATGGGTTGATCAAGATTCTGATCCAAAATCCCGATTCTACTTTTATAATCAATTTCTTCATTACTCTTTCCTCCAGTAGCCATTCGCAGCAGAAGTTAAACGGTCCGTACACTTACACCAACCCCCAAGTCCAATACCATCACTGTCTCTTCCTCGTGCTAATACCTAAGCGAATCACAACTCAAAATCCGCAAATCAGACAAGAATGAATTCAACTTGAAGAAAATGACATGAGGATCCAAAATTTCTTATTTCCTCAACTACAAGATACAAAGCATAAACCAAATCCAAGATGCAGTTGCTTCTTCAGTTCAAATAAACCAACGAAATCCCAACTGAGATATAAACAAAAGAAATATCACACTATCTATAGAGTAAACAAGATGGGCTCATTTCAGCAAATAAAGCAAGATTTCCAAACCTTGACAATAGATAATTAGAGCCGAGTTCACTAAATTCAGTTTTCCTTCAGAGCCAAAGTTGAAATCTATAATTCATTCAGTGCCAACAAAGTGAAGATACTAAAAATTCAACAAAAACCCATGAAGCAAAAGGAGGAAATGAAGACAACCCAACCCTAGTTTTGTCTAGTTTTGTCAGTGCTCTTGTGCATAAAACGTTGTAGTTGTTGGGCTGCTTCTTTCTAAAAGGATTTTTAAAAGAATTTAAAAATCTTTTATTTTTTTAAATTAACATGTTTTTAGTATTTTTAAATTATTTTAATATATTGATTTAAAAATAAAAAATATATATTATTAATATATCTTAACATAAATAATTATTTAAAAAATAATAATAATGACAATGAAGGACAACCCTAGAATGTATTTTATAAAGGTTCCTGTAACTTCAGCAAAGGCTTTTAGCAACATGCCATCATGCCTTTTTGTTGGGCATGCATCAGCATTTTTACAGTACGTAATATTTACGCAAATCTGTAACAGCTGCGTAAATGACGGCATCATCTAGTAATTTTGAGTTACCTTCTTCTTTTAATCGATTCAGACATTGATATTAATATTATGGAAGAAATTTTATTATTATTTTTCAACGAGCAAGGGTAAATATAGCATCTCAAAAGTAGATGTTGACTTGTCTGAATTGTACGGTTTGAATGAATTAAAAAAAAGGGATCCAACGATCCAACTTCAAGTATTTAATCTCTTACTGTCGAAACAGCTCATTCGGTACGGAGTTTCCATGTTCGGGGTGTAAGAAATTTTTTAATAATGAGAGTGGTAAGAACTCTGTGGAGGAGCATTCAACTGTGAGCGAGTGTATCAATGCAATTCTACCACTATTGATGATGTTCATTTACTTTTAACCGAAGTGAACATGCTACAGATGCGTTGACTCTTTTTTTTATTTTTTGTGGGAGCAAACACAACGACTTGAAGTCAAGTTACAACGAATGAGAGGACTTGGTTCCTAAGCCTAACACGGATTTGACACAAAGCAAAGACATGGTTAGTAAAAGGTATCTACAATAAGAAGGGGTGTTAATGGTTTTGTCCGATTTAATTTGAAGTAAAATAATTTAATCAAACTAGTTTTTTTAATTTCTAAAAATCTTGATCCAAATCAAATTGAAAATTAATTTAAATTGATCTCATTGAACTTGATTCAATTTAGTTTTTCCCTTTAAAAACTAGAAATCCAATGCTTGTTTTAAATTGAGCTTTAACAATTTCTTATTTACTTAAATCTTTTGAAGTTTTATTAACAAATCTTTTGTATTAAACCTTTAAATCTTGGATATTAGCAATAATAGATCAAATTTGCTAGTTTAAATCTCTAAATGGGAATTGACATCTAGTTATCTTGTATAAATATGAACATGAAGCCAACAATAAATAGACATCAAGAACATATAATAATTGCCTTTAGTTCTGATCATAAATAATAAAGATAAATCATCTTAACCAAAGAATCTTAAACAAAATTAAAGAAATTTTCTAGCATCATTATAAACATAACCTATTTAGGTTCCTGTTATTAGTTAGTGGTATTGTCCATGTCAAAAGTAAACAACAATCTTACTCTTAGTTCTAGGAAGCATGTATGATTTGACAGTCTAGCCAACAAAACAAATATCTTTAGGATGTGATGAATGTTCGATCAATTGAGTCAGCAGATCTTAAATGAGTTCTCAGATAACTTTCATCCACAAACATTCATTAAAAACATAACATCAATGTTAAAAAGCTCTCCAGTTCCAATTCTTGATAATGAAGAAATAGAAAGTGACGAGAATCTCGTTGGCCAATCAAAAATATGCATGCTTTGTTTATCATAATCAAATAATCAAAAGAAACAAGTTATATAAGTTTCTACTTACAAACTTCAGCCTAATTCATAACCACATGCTATTTTTTATCCATAATCATAATCATAACATGCATAAGAGAGAAAGAGAGGAAAAAAAGCTCCTTATTATAAATCTCAAAAGTTCTATCTTACAAATAATTGCAAAAGCTCGAAGAGGAAAGAGGCATAAACTAAAGATAGAGGTTGTCGGCGCTAAAGATTAATAAATCAGGGAGATGGAGACTAGAGATGAAGGGTGTTAATGTCTTCAGATTTTAACAAACGGATTTTGAAGGTGGATCCTAATGAAACACTTAATCAACTAGAGAAAGAAGATATTAATTCGGCACACACTGAATAAGGAACCAAATTTAATTACAGTGGTACTTGTCAAGCTTAGATAGATGGGCTCATAGGTATTAAAAACTTGTGTTTTCCTTGCACAACTTTTTTGTTTAAAAAAAGATACTAACTTTAACAAGATCTAATCAAATCAGGTTTTTGGTTATTGCTATTTCTAAAAGTTAGTTTATTTATCAGTTAGATGTTTATAATATATTTTTAACAATTGATGTTTGCATGTAGTAGTCTCTAGGTTTTGTTCATCCTCACATTTCTTCTGCATGCAAACTTCACAAGTCTCTTTATAAACTCAAACAAACATCATATACATGGTTCAATCAACTCTAGCATTTCTTATCAGGTCTTAACTTTTATAAGCTTCAAATTAAACTTCTCTTTTAATATACATATCCTTAACTATTTGCATTATATTTCCCTTCACTTTTGATGTTGTCTAACAAATAATATAGTTGGTTAATACATGACTAAAGTATGCATTCCAAGGCCATTGTATTTCTATGATGGAATTTATTTCTCTAATGTTATATATTAATTGTTCTTTTTTATATCTAAGATTCAACTCAGGGATGTTATGATCTTTCAATTGATTTTGTCTACAAAACTTGAAAGAAAAATGGGAATGGTTGATACATGCTATTATTTTTAAAATATATCATTTTTATTGAATGTATGAATTTGGATCTGTAAATTCTAAAATGCCCTTGACAATACACTGTTGCTCTGTTTTCTTGACTATTCAATCAACCACTAACCTACTAAAGGGATTACTTTCAAAGTGACAACATTTATATATTTATTTTAAAAAAAATACATATAATAAACATTTTGTAAATATTGTTCTAGACCTTGGTTTATAAATATAACTTTAACGTTTATATTTATTATTTATGAAATTTTAATTTTGAATATATATATATATGTTTAATTAGATATTTTTTAGACCATGTTATATCCTCATACTATAATGAGTGAATTTAGATTGAGTTAACTTGACATCATCTATATACATAAAATGTGAGTGGTGGCCTTCAAATTTATTTCAATCAATATAATCTTAAAAATATTTATGTTTATAATTTGTTCATCATCCTTTTAAACTCAACATTCATATTCTAAAATTGAGGATTAGGTCTTGTTATCATATTGAAGTCATAAATCATTATCTTAGGTCATAGTAATCTTTAACATCTTAATAATAAACACATATATAGTAGTTTAGGCAAATTCTTAGCATTTAAGTATAATAAGTATCTTTTATTATTGAAAACAATCAAAAAGTAGCTTATTTTAGGATAGGATAAATAAGATAATTGTTATATTCTCTGTTATATAATCAACCTCTTATCTAGAACCTTTAAAGATTAGTTAAGATTTTTTAGTTATCATAAAACTTAACAACTTTATTTTTATTTTTTTTTACTCTTTTTACATATAACTGGTTAAAATACCACTTATAACAGAATATAGACTCCACTAGAGACTTGGTTTAGGGCTAAGATTTGTTTGTTTGTTTTTTAATGATAATGTGGTAGTTGTGCTTTGATGCATTATTTAAATACCTTTGTTGCACTTATCTTCCTAAAGTGATTAATGTGTGTCCGTCTCTTATTATTATTATTATTATTATTATTATATATGATCAATTTTTATATGCTTTTATTTTATGCATTGTCTCTTTTTATTGATTTATCTAGATTGGAAATGAAATTATATTTATGCACCCACTACATAATACTTTTATCATATGCATTGTTTTAAGTTAGCATGAGAAATTAATGGTGTCTCAACAGTCTTTAACCCGAGTAACACTCGTGAAATCACCGAACTTTCATGAATAATCTACTTAATTGTGATTAGTAACCGATATGGCATTGCTCCTATTTATATGTTTTATGTGTTGTAGGCCTAGATTCAACCCATTAAGACTATTAACTATGTAACAAGTGACTTTTTAAGACTAATTTAGTTATTTAACTTATAAAGTAGTGGATATGATAAAACTTTCCAATAGAGTTTCTCCTTGGTAATCATAATATATAGGCATAATATGTGTGAAATCTTGAGAAAGTCATAAAATTTCAAAAAAAGGTGACAAGACAATCCAATTAGTGAAATATATCGTAAAAGATTTGACAACTATTATTACCCTTACAAAAAAGCTACTCCATATCCAATAAGCTATATATTTTTTATGAGTATTTTTATTTATATAGGTAGATTAAGTTTTTACAAGAGAGAGAGGAAACAAATACAAACTATATTTTGAAAGTTCACTTTTCTTACAAAACTAGTAATAATCCAAGCTATGAAAGATAAAGAGAGAGCTCAGATCATACAGAATCAAATCCATTTTTAAAAAGATGAAATAACTTAGCTAACTGATTTGATAGAATGAACTATTCGCTCTAAAAATTGTGAGAGAAAATCTTTACGCACAAAAGCTAATATTATAAAGCTCACCATGATTATGTCTATTTTTTTGTTCTCTTATATCGGTCTAAATAATATCTTTAATTGTTCCCAACTATCTCCTCCCACACACCCTTATCAAAAAGAATTTCAAATGCCTATCCAATTAATTAAGGCTTGTCATTTGTTACTTTAAACTCTCTAGGATCATCAAAAGCTTATATTGTTATTCTATTAAATCCATTACAAACTATTGTTGATATTTTTTCTTCATTCAAACAATATTTTGCATTCTTTTATAGAAACTAAATACCTCAAACACCTTCATCCTTATGTTAGCATGGATATCAAACTCCTCAAAACACGCAAAGTCCAAGCTATATAAGGAAACTCCACAAACCATCTCTTTTTTCAATTCCCCTTATTAATATATTGTGAATACATGCTAGAAAACGCCTTAATTGTTTGAACTCATCCAACTACCTTTTCCTAAATAATACAACAATAATGTTAAGTGTTAGTATAGTGCAAGAGACATGGGTTATTTCATTGTTTATTGTCAAGGTTTTAAGAAATATGTTAACAAGTTGATCCAACATAGACATCAATTATAGTCTTAAGAGAAAAATGCTGACATTGAAGATTAACCTTAAAACCATTGAAGATAAAAACTTGTATGATTATCTTTTAGCTAATAAAACATATCACATGTCAAATGCTTACATTTCTAAGAAAATCAATTACTCCTAAAATTATCAAGTGCACATAAGCTTAATATCTTAAGACTTACCTTAGATTTCTAAAATGATTGAAGTTATTCATGAGAAAAACCATTAATCTTATTATTTTAGTGAAAGCTTGGCTAGACTTGCTTTTAGTTGGCATATAAAGTTAGGTAGCTCTAAAATGAAGTGGGAAGATTTAGTTCTCATAATTCAATTCTAACCCTCTATTTTTTAAATTTTCAAAAAAATAAAAAGCAAAAAAACATAAAAAAATGTTTTTGGTGCAATTTGATTATTCACACATCTATTTTATGATTTGTAGCTATTTTCTCTTGTTGATGTCTTCTAAAACAAATAAAAAGTATATATATGTTTTTAATGCATTTGCAAATAATGTTTGTGTTATCATCTTGTTAGAAGAAGAAGAAAAAGAAAAAGAAAAGAAATCCTCATCACATAAAGGTGCAAATCTGCAACTAATGCAAGATTGGGGAGGGCAGGACTATTAAATTTAGAATGTCTAGAATAGAAGATATAGGCCTATTTTAGAGTGGACTTAGACTCTGAGTTGGGCTGTTTAGAGACTAGTAAAGTAGATGTACAAGTTCGTAAACACAATGACGAAAAAATGAAATGAATTTTAACCATCTGTTTCTGCGTTTCTCTTTGTCTGTCACCCTCTGCTTCCTCATGCTCTCCTTTTCCTTTCTCTCCATAAAAGCTTGCCTTTTTCTCAAATTAACTGCATCAGCTTTGGCCTTACTTTGCAACTATCATAATTGGAAATGCTTAAGTCGACTCGTGACCAACCCACAGGTTTAGGATCAAATTGGAGCCAGCCACTTAAAACCTATTTGATGCTGTTTGGGAACAGAGACAATGGCACTCACGACCCCTCTCCCAAAAGAAAATAAAAATCTCTTAACGTAAAAATAAATAAATAAGAACTTCATTTGATGTTTTTCTCACATGTCTCTGGTCCTACGTTACTTGAGGACAAGGAAGGCTTTCTGCTGAACAGACGAAACTGGTAATCAATATTGATTTATGCGTTGTAGTCCAAATTTGTAGCGAAAACTCCGGGACGCCTTTGTTTTTTGCCAAAAAAAAAAAAACCATTTCTCATTGCACTCAATCACGCTGCTAATATTCAGTATTTCTCAAGATTAATGGCATCGAAGACCGCATGTTGCCTGATTCCTTCAAAATACGAGACGGCATACTTGCTCTTATTACTGTTTTACAAGAAAAAAAATATTTATACATAGAATATCTGTCCGACGTTCAAGAGACTCTCATGGGGAACATTAAAAATCACACTGTTTTCCCTACAAATTTTCCTAAGAAATGCATATATGTAATCAACAGCTATCTTCTTGTATAATCTTGAATCCCTCCTAGCTCTCACCACTGTATTCCCCATTATGTGCACCACCCCAGCATCCCTGCAATTATTCAAAAATTCTCTCTCGTCGACCTCAGTCTGGCTGCTTGTTTGACCAGACGACCTCACGGTAAAATTTGCATGTGATGGAGACTTGATCTGCACGATCGAGTCAGTGGATGAAATAGTGGGATCTGCAAATGATGAGGTTATATTTCCATTATTATTAATAAGGGCTTCTCTTGACCGCTCAGTTTGCTGACCATATAAACTATACTCGTCTGAGTCTGAACATCCCTCCATCATTGACTCGAGCCGAACAAACAAGAAGAGGCTATCAAAAAGTTTTTTCTCAAAATCTTCATCTTTCTTGTGAAGGTCTTTATATCCATACCTTGCAACACACCGGAACATGTGAAAATTCTTTGGTCCAATTCGCTTGACAAGAAATCTCTCTTCTTCAGGGACCGTGTAGACAGGGAGGTACTTCACACAGACAAAAACAACAACAGAATGTATGGCAGGTAGATTTGTGATGAAGTGAGAAAAGATGTGGGGGACCCCACTTGCAAGCTCGGTGTACACAAGTCCTATCCCGGGGACCCTCACCAGTCCTAAACTGGGGCCAAGCCCTACAATCCATGCCATGGAAACCTTACTGTGCATCTCAAACTCGTAGCGTTTCAACGTACCATAATGCCAAACATACATGATGACAAGAAAGGCCGCTGCAATCACAAGGGGAACCCACCCACCTTGATCAATCTTGAAGAGCACAGCAGAGAAGTAGGTGCATTCTACTACCAGTGACAAGCCAGTGAAGAGCATGACAAGAATCCAATGGCAGCGCCATACCATTAACATGACTAGAATCATTAGCAAAGTGGTTACCAGCATGACTATCACAACTGCTGTCCCTGTTGTTGCAGAGAATTTTTTTTTTTCAATTTCGAGCAATGCGTCATAAACAATAAATTGAAATGTACCAGCATATTGTAGAAAAAATTAATGAAACAAAACATATGAGCAAAATCTGGCCAGAGAAATTTGGCTTGGATCTGCTTCTTTAAGTAATCACGAGTTACTTTAAACAAGAGACTTGGAAAAGCACAACCTGTTACTCTCCGCAACACATTTTATGAAGCTCTTGGAACTCGTTCCAAAAAAGTTAAGAAAAGCGCCATAGCAACGGTTAAAAGGTTAGCAAAACAAAAGATGATTCTTGTTTTTTTTAAAAAAAAAAAAATCCAGAACGATATCACACAGGATCAGGCTAGTTTCATGCCACTTGTCCACACACACAGAAATCACACTCTTTAATAAACTTACCATAAGCATTACCAATTTGACTTTGGTTCTGGAAACCAGCAGTGACACAGATGCAAAGAATCATAAGGATCCAATTCATATCTGGAATATATATCTGGCCCAAGAACTTTTTTGATGTATGTACAACTTTGACCCTTGGGAAACATCCAAGTGCAAGGGCTTGCTTGATTATTGAAAAAGTTGCGGATATGGTAGCCTGACTTGCGACCACAGCAGCTGCAGTTGCAACAATGAACACTGGCCAATATATACTATCTGCAAAGAAAGAAGTGTGAATTAGCATCTGTCCACTGACACACCTTTATCAAAATTTTGTATCTTTGGGAAGAGCAAGACTATTGTGAGGAAGAGCAAGACCATTGTGAGGATGGTATCACAACCTTACTAAGAACTTCAAGCTACAATAAGAAATTCATCGGGAAGTGGAGCTACAAAGGCCTGAACAGTCACGAGTATTAAAAAATAAAACTATGGCCAACACAGGAAATTGTTCTTTGAGCTTGGTCCCAAAATTTTTATGGTCGAACCATATGTTTGGAGTAAAGTACGCTGAGTGGATTTTTTTAATTCCATATTACAAGCATGTGGATAACTTCATGCAAATCCATAAGGATTCCATAAAGCTGGATACTCTTGATGGACTTTTCCTTTTCTGAGATCATTGAATAACTACCAAGGTTTTATTTAAGATAAACGAGATCTGAAATTCCCACATTAGCCACTTTTCATGAATCTCAAAATCAAAAAGGGACTTATAATTCTCAAACATGTTTTGTGCTTCTCCAAATGAAAGTCATTCTAGCAATTTGTTCAAACAACCGGGATAATAAATTTTCAAACAATGATTTACAGTGACCATGAATCATTTCTTCATATCATATCTGAGAGTTTCACCACAGCCTAACAGTGAGCCCAACATATAAAATTTTGTAAATTGAAAATTTTGAGTTTAAACACTGGATTTCCCATTCTCTCTTAGGTTGCAAGGTATTCTCAATCCCCAAGATCTCTCTTTGAAGAAGAACTTATAAATTTTCATTTCTTACATGTAATAAGCAGGCCTCAAAATTCACAGCCTACAAGAGAACTTATTCTGTTACTCTGTGCTCTCATTACTTCTCTTGCTCTATTTTGAATTGCATATCAGTAAAATGCTTGCATCAAATACAACTCACTATAAGAAGTTGCAGGAAATGAAGCAAGATATCAGGAGACAGATGAAAAGTAATCAGAGAAAAAGAGAAGCAACAATAGAAGTCTAGGAAAATCAACTGTGAAAGAATTTTTACCTGGTATAGAACGATAGAATGCATCAACCACGTGTTCCTTGTTTTGCATAAGATAAGCAGCTTGTCCAGAATATGCCAAAAGAAGGCAAGGAAAAACAACTACTGTAAAAGCAATCTGTACTGCTAAAACCGGAAAATGGGCTAGGTCAGCAAAAAGTGCCTCTATACCTGTAACAGTTCAGAATAAAAATCAGTATGCAACCATAATCTTAGATTTTATTTTTCACAAATGTTAAAAGGTTTAAACATTAGGGCAGAAAAGGATTTGTGTACTTAAACTTCAAACAAGTATGGAGCCACCAATTCATTCTGATAATTACCAGTTATACTGAGCATAATCCCTCCCAGGGAAGTCCAACTATCTCTACCTCCCCTTCTAAAATACCGATAAATATATACAGGTGAAAAGGCTTTCAGAACACCAGTATCATATTTCCAGATGTTGAACAGGCCGATACCCCCAATTAAGAGAAACCAAAGCAGCACAATTGGGGCAAAGAGCCAGCTGACTTTATCTGTTCCATAGTGTTGCATGCTAAACAAACCCACCAATATTACAACAGCAACAACTGTGACTACATCTGCACCAAAGAAAACAGATTGGTTTAAAGATTCAAAACTTCAAAATTGCTAGAAAATCAAGGCAAAGAAACAACACAATTAGTTGCAGAGAGGAAAAAGTAAAGACAAGGTTTTGTTGACTGTCAGGAGTAGAAAGATACCATTACTCAGTTTGGGGTGGTTTACCTTGATCCCGCCAGAAGCTGAAAGAACTGTCATAGAAGTGTAGTTAATCATTTCCAAGGGAATTGAAATAAATAAAAACTAATATGAACTGATGGGTAAAGAAACACAGGCTACATAACCCCGGATATACCACAAGTACATGCTAATAGCCAGATTATCGCATCAAACTTTTATCCTTTAATCGTTCTTGAGGTTTAAATACATCAATTGGATTTCTTTACCAACAGATCCCATTAGTAACCCAAGCATCAAAAAATATGTTGTTACATTGAAGCACTTGGAGAACACTTATTAAAATAAATTGTAAAATACACATTAAACAAACCACTATGATTTCTTTTCAGGATAAGAACTATATATCTTGCTAATTTTTGAAAGGTTTTTACATATGCACAAACCTGCAATCACACCCATCCGTTTTATGTCCAAGCAATAAGCATGTTATATATGGACAGACAAACACAAACAAAATTTACAAGTAAGGCATCAAGGTACCAGATATCGCTGGAGTGAGAATCCCATCCCCAATCACCATACAAGTGCCAACAAGGACAAGAATAAGAAGCGCATTCCTTCTGAATGCATATCTCTCCAACCATCGCTTAGTTTTAGCAGCAAAAGATCGTTCATGGAAAGTGGAACGGCTGTATGTTGTAAGCTCTTCATCTGTCCGATGTTGATTTGGAATAGTTCTTACGTTAGCATGCCGACAAAGTAATGAATATAGAGCAAATGTTCCACCTGTTCCATGAAGAGGATAAGTTCCAGTACTGTGTCCCTCATCATAGCCGAGGCAGGAAAAATTACAAATGCAAGCTCCACTAGGCACACATTCAAATTAAAATATACTGTTGAAACCTGACGTTCTTACACGAGTTTTTACAAGAACATCACTGTACTGTGCATGTTTAAAATGAGGTCAAAATGTTTTCTTTCAGTTAACTGGGCTATAACAGACAAAACCCACTGAAAAAATTATGAAGGAAACAATTGATCACTTGGGAACGGGCATGGTTAACTATCAAAGTCTGTAGCAATGCAAGGAGAACTACAAAAACAAAGAAAAATTATGAAGACCACCACTATTCGAGCAACAAAAAGGAGAAAATAGCAAGATAGCATCCACGCTTCTAAAAGTATTTTCTTTATGATTGGGATTCGGAGGTAAGCAAAAATGGAAGAAATCATCCCAGTACATCATTAGGTATAGCACCATAAATTCACTAATCAAAATCATAAATCCACAAAATCAGAGCTACATGCAATCAGCACAACACACAACTCCTGAGTCATGTTTTGAAACTGGCTTACCTTGACCATTGTCATTTGCTCTACACACAATGAAGACATACTTAAGGAGTGGGATAAGAGTGAGCGAGTAAATGATCAATGAAAGAGCTCCAATCACATCCTCTGAATCATTGATTCCATGAGGGAATGTATTGTAGAACACGTACAAGGGAGAAGTGCCCAAGTCACCATAAACCACTCCAAGACTCTGGAAGGCAAGCCGTAGAAGCAAAAGCGCTGAGAACTTCTGAAAGTAACCAAATTGTATTAGCAAACAAAATAAAAATCAGCATCAAATCACCAAAATCAACTGAATTAATTAAACAATAATTGATGCATCTATAAATAAGAAATATCGTATACATCCAAAAATGTCAGCATCCTTGTTACGAGATTATAGCTGATTAAATTCATTCATTTGTGATTTAAGGAAAAGGGTAAACGGGTCTGCAAATGGAAATTCAAGCAGATATAAGTGTTTTGGTCTCTAGATCAGTTCATCCCAGGAAGGGGAAATGGCATTAACAAGGAGCATGTGTTGTCCGACGTCAACAAGCACAATTGAACTCCATTTATTAGTTTGTAGTTGAGGGAGAGAGAAGGGAAATTGTAATACTACAGTACCTTTTCTATGTACGTATTTCTGAGCCTTCCAGCTTCCTCATCCATGGGTTGATCAAGTTTCTGATCTAAATCCCACATACTTCCTTTATTGTTGTCACTGTCTTCCTCAACCTCCACTGTTGAAGTCATTCCCATACTCAATTCCATATGAATTCTCTATCTTTCACCAAACAAACCAATCTCTATCTTTCTCTCTCTCTACTAAAAACCATGAAGTCCACACAAGAATCTCCAGCCAGCACCAAGATTCCGAATCTCAAAAACAGAAACACTATGATTTTTTTAAAGAAGAAAATTTAAACACGAGTTTAAAAATCCACTCTTTACTTGAAATCCATCCCAAATCCAATAAAGAATTAAAACTAACCACTAAACTATAGAGGAAAAACAAAAAGAAAAGAAGAGTAACTCGGTACAAAATAAACAATTAATATTTACTTGATTTGTTCAAAACCAAAGTTAAGCTGTGAAATCGACATCCATAAAGAAGTCGAAAAGAAAACAAGACTACAGACTTTAAAACGAAAGAGAGCTGTGAATGAAGCAAAATCCAATTATCCAACGAAACAGAGACGCTCAATTCAGGACAGAGCAACTCAAAAACATCTCATAAAACAAAAGAAGTGATGAAAGCAGAGATAAATTTCTTAGCTTTGTCACTTTAAATTTCAAGTGGCTCAGCCACAGGAACCAAGAAAACCTGTAATAAAAATCTACCATAAACCCATGAAGTGAAAACCAGTGACTGACAAACTCAAGTCGGGTTTTGAGGTCTAGAGGCGGAGAGATGGAGACGAAGGGACTCTGTAACAAGACAGAAAAAAGAGAGCCAAGGAAGCAGTGCTTTAGATGCAGTGTCAATGTCTTTTGTTTTTTGTTTTTTGGCTGGTGGCTTATTTACTAAACGCAGAGAGAAAAAATAAGAATTTTGGTGCCGTTCTGGACTGTAGAGACAGAAGTCGAATAAAAGGAGAGTTTTTGCTGCACAAGCAAGAGCTTTTATCCTTTTCTGTCCGTCTTGAGAGGATTGGCTATGACCTTTCTTTTCTCTTGATTATCTGGTTCTTGTTATTTTTACCTGATTATTATTGAATGATTGAAGGAGATTTGCATAGCAAGATTGAAGAAAAAGGAAATCAAAGGGAATGATGGCATAATAAGTATATGGGGAAGGTTCTTTCTGAGTTGTCTGACGGAGTTCCATGGATTAGTATATTTCAAGTTACTCAGCGGGGCATAAGAACAACCAAAAACCTTAGGTAAGAAATTTGCAATTTTTAAGTACTTTCATATGATTGCCCCTCCCTTTTTTTTAATTTATAGAATTTGTAATAATTTTCTTATACTATCATTTAATTAGAATGATGGACAAAACATTTTGTATCGGTGTAAAATGAACTTTAATGCAATTATTGTCGTTTTGTTAACATGTTGAGTTGTCCTTTTTTAAAAAAAAATGCAATAATTTTGTCTTTTTTTTTACCTTCCCTTTTACTTTAAATAGAAAAGTTAAAAATAACTTACAGTAAATATCTTATTCAAGAAACTACCCTTTTATTTTTATTTGAAAAATATTATATTATTTAAACTCTTCTATTCACCATTCACATCATGAAATTTATCTAATTTGTTTTACAATTAAGTTTAATATATTTTTTTCTGATCTCGATTTTATAGCTCTTTAATCAATTTTAATATGTAATAACAACGTGAAGAAGGGGGTAATTGCAAGCTCGCTTTTAGTCCTTGTATTTTATTTTATTTTCACATAAGTCCACATATAAATCTGTCGATTGCCTGTTTAAATACGTTCCTAACTTATCTCTTGACTTATCCCAGAGTTGAGATCACAGTGTTTCCAATCAACAATCTAGCCTTTTTTACTCTTGAACATAAATAGATAATTTCTAGATATATAGGATATGCTCAGCAACTAAAAAATCTATTTTCCTTTTTAATTTTTAGTTTTTCTTTTTTTTTCAAATAGGATACTGAAAACATGTTTATCTGTAAAAAAATAAAAATAATTTCTTCACTAAAAAAATAAAAAATACTTCAAGATTATAATTATTTTTTGTTAAAAAAACAAGATCATGATTTATAATAGCCATTTTAATATGCTATATTCGAGGTAATATAGCTATAAAATATTAATTTTATTTCATTTGAATTGAAAATTATCATGAAAATAGTTATATTTCTAACTTAAAGATCTTTATATTAAATTTATGACACTAGCTAAATATAAAAAAAAAATGTTCTTAATCTTTTACATTGCTAGAAAATGCTTGTGTGTGTGTGTGTGTGTGTGTGTATAGATCATGGAGAACTTGGATTGAAAAAATTCTAGAAAATGCTTGTGTGTGTGTGTGTGTAGATCATGGAGAACTTGGATTGAAAAAAATTATGTTTTTTTTAAACTTGATACAATTTTAAAAAACTAATTTTCTAACTTTATAGATGAAAAAATATTATATCTGAAAAGAAAGCTTCATTTTTACGTATTTTCTAACTTTATTTTTTAATAAAATAAAATATTACTTAATTTCTAAACAACTGTATAACCTTTCTAATTTTTTTATTATACTTGTTATATTCCAAACAAAAAGTGGCCATAACACTAACTTTTCTTGATAGAGACGAGAAGTTGTCCAAGTGGCCATAACACTAACTTTTCTTGATCATGCATGAGAGACGAGAAGTTGTTCTAAACAACTATAGAAAAAAAAATTAACAGTTAAAAGATGATAAAATTTTTAAAAATTATTTTAAATAAAATAAATAAGAATAGAAAAAATAATCTAAGAATAAAAAATTTTAATTAAGAGAAAAATAGATGATAAAAAAAAAACCAAAATGATGTAAAAAATAATCTAAAAATAAAAAAATATAATTAAAAAAATAAGAGAAAAATAGATAATAAAAAAAATCAAAATTGATGTAAAAATCAAATTTTAAAGAATAAAATTAAAAAAAATAAAAATAAAAAATTAATAACTAGATTTAATATAATTAACAAATAATAATATATTTTTTTATTTTTTTATAAATCTCTGAAAAATATTTTTCACTTAAAATAAAAAGAAACCACTCAATTAAAAATCAAACCAATTTTTTTAACTGAAAAACATTGTTTTAAACATTTTTCCTAGATAAACACAGTAGAGATTGAAATATGATTTTCAGGAGATCACTCTTCAAAGCAATCGTGTTCCTGTGCCGCTGAAACTTATTCAGCAGAAATTATGATAGACGTATGATTAAGATGGCAGAGAATTAAAGAGCAAACAGAGCGCCAAAACTTTGGAGTTTATCAGATTCCAGTCAGAATAATTGCGACTTGAAAAGAATATTCCAAGCATTTCGACCTGACCCCCAGTTGCCATCGCAACGAGAATTCCTGCTCGGAAAACGACCTGGCGTTTTTACCGTGCCGTTTGCCTTTTCTGGAATTTCGGCAGCAATAAGATCCCACGCTCAGATCTACGATTTATAACTCAGCCGCCCTCCCCTTCCCCCTACTTGCTTCAACGTGGCCTGAAGAGACTTCTATGGACGCGTGATGGAAGCCGGGATGGTGATTATCAATGCTGATGGGTCCACGAAAATTGGCCGCACCAGAGCTTTCTGTCCCCCAGTATCCGTAGGCACATGATGACCTGCATATAGGGTTTCCGGTTTCGGATTGAAACGCCGTGGATTGATTGATCCGTCGCATCAAGCTAGATTTTACGGGCATGTTAGTATCCATTAAACATTGTTAATTATCCAACCAAGGGAAAAGGACACGGAAAATGAAATGTTGTTTTTTATTTTATTTTTAAAATTAATATATCAAGAGAATATAAAGCGTAAAAAAATTTAATTTTTAATAAAAAATTAAAATTTTTAAAAAATATAGTTTATATCGCATCGCATTCCAACATTCATTAACAGCTTAAAAGAAATAAAGGCAACCTCTTGCTATCACTGTTTGTGATCTCGATAGATCAAGCAAAGAGAACGAAAGTCAAGGAAGATTTTTTTCCCAGGAGGAAAAGGATAAAAGGTCCTCAAAACATCTTGCAACGTGAACACGCTGTCATTTCAAAAAATTTAAGTGGTGTTGGAGAATTTTGCTGTAGTTTGATTTTAAAGGGATTTTTTTAAAATGTATTGAAATAATTTTATTTTAAAAAAATTATTGTTTATATTAAAATATTAAAATGATTTAAAAAAACTGAAAAAATATTATTTTTTAAAAAATAAAAAATTCTTATATTTAAAAAAATATTTTTTTAACATAAAAAGAAAAAAGTTTTGGTATTGATTATCGTTTGATTGGTTTTTTATTAAATTTTTTAAAAATATATTTTAAATTAAATTTTAAATTTTTTAAATTGTTGATATCAAAATTAAATTTTTAAAAAATAAAAAGTATATTATTTTAATATATTAAAAAAAAACTTTACCAGCTAATTAATCAATAATCATTATTATACCAACGGCATGGATCCAAGCATCAAGCAAGCACCAATCATATGAAAATTATAGATTTCCGTGCAACTAATATTTATCAAATGCAAAACCCAGTGATGATACCTCCGTTAGTTTGATGATCACATGGGTTTATTATTATTAAATACCAGCGTTAATACGACGGTCGGAGGAAACGTTTAAGTTCGAGACAGTTTGTTTACGCGACTGTATTAGCTTTTAAAACAAATCTCATAAACAATATATTTAATAATATTAAAAACTTAAATTATTGTACATAAAGGGACGGTTGAACCCGCCGGTTTAACTACTTCTCATGCGGCTGCACCTGTGCCAAATAAATTAATTTACTTGATTCTATTCACGTGAATATAGTACAGTACAGGTGAATCTTATCTAGGTACTATTCATATAATCAAATCTTAAGTGTCAGATTTAATAATTTTTTAATTATATTTTAATTCAAAAATTAATATTTAATATTAAAAATATATTAGATAATAACCTAGAACTTATGAAATTTAATTTTAATTTTAATAATATTTTACTTAATTTTGTTATACATTCAAAATATTATAGAAACTATGGTTCTTATCAAATGAATTTCATATATGATAAAATTATAAATAAATTAATGAAATAATAAAAATATTTGATATAAAGTATTATTTATTAAATGATGCAATAGTAATAGTTAAATTTATAATATTTAAATTAAAAATCATCAATATTAATATATATCTTTTTTAGTTATTTTTATAGACTCAATTTAAAATATATTTTTAGCCAAACATTTTAAATTATTTTTTTATTCAATCTTAATTTCAATCATATTTTTAACTAAATATATATAAATATTAAATTAACATTAACTAAAAATAACTTTTTTAAAATTATAATTATAAAAATAACTACAATACCAAATACGACTTCAATTGTATGATAATTTACGTGTTTTAAACTAATCAAAACTAGTCTACAGAAATTAATCTGATGATGAGATCACACGTACATTGGACATCACGCCTTGTGATATAGAAAATATAGAGTACGTCAAAATTATAAAAAGTGAAAGTACATTATAATTAGAATAAAACTAACAAAAATATTTTTATTTTTTAAAATTGTTTCGAGGGTTGTGACAAGACTGTTTAATTTAAAAACAAATTTCTATTATTATTCTTGTTTATAAAGTTACTATACACAATAAAAAATATATAGATTTTTCAATGATTTTATATCATAAGAATTATAAAAAGAAGACAACGGTTAGTTTTTCTATGTGTTCTCAATAATTATATTTTCAATTCAATTTAAATTTTGATATTTAATTCAATTTGTATCATAATAATAAAAAAAAAGAGGAGAAAGGAGACCAAAGGGAGTGATGTTCTTATGTACTAAATAATAATAATAATAATAATAATAATAGGGTTTTATACAAATAAGAAAAATAAAAATAAAAATAAAAATAAAAACAGGAATTAAGCAAATTGAGAGAGATCCTACACATTAAAAAAAACTAATTGATTAGAAATCTATAGTTAAGAATAAAACAATATAACATTATTTTTTCAATTTAGTTTTTTTTATTTATATATTTTGCAAAGAATCTTAGGCAATATAAATGAAAGAGGCACGTAAAACTTAAAGAAGGAAATACTTGCAAGAACCCTAGCCTAAAATAAAAAAGGAAAAAAACTAATTGTCCGATCTTTTCCCAACGGCTTGCTATGCAAACTAGTCTATATTGAGTGTTTAGCAGTGAATTTCAAACTTTTTTTTATTAAATTTTATTTTTAATTATTTTTTATTTTTTAAAATTATTTTGATGTGTTGATGTCAAATATAATTTAAAAAATAAATAAATAAATATTTTTTAATAAATTTTTTTAAAAAAAAAACCACTGCACACTCCAAAACACCCTCTAAAGCTATAAACCCAACAAGATTCTAACCAAAAATAACTCCACCACTCCCTGCTAACCTCCACGCAGCCACTAAGCACCACTCATGGCAATTACTCCCATCAGCCAGCAGTGGAAACAAGAGCAACATAAAGGCATTAAAAAAAACAAATAGTGCAATGTTGAAATAGAAGAAACTAGAACTTTGTAACCACCGATCTCACACACCAAACATTGTCAATGTATGAAGTAAAACGGAGAGAAGGAGCAGCCGGTGGACCAGCTCAGCCAGCCGTAGACTAATTGGAGCACGAGAAAAACACGCCATTGGTAGCTTCACGGTGCATTCATCCCACGTGCTAGTGTTTTTTTTTTCCTACTTTTCCATCAACTTTCTTCTCATTCCGGTCATCTCTTGCGACTCGTGAAGGGTTAGTTTTGAACCTAATTTGTGATTTACTTGTTTTTATAATCATTTATGGCATGTTTGGTGGGTTTTGATTTGTTAATGCGCGTTGAATATTGTCATAATTTAATTTATGCTGAGTAATTTGTGAATTATATTTGGTTATATTATATTTGTTTATATTAATTGAGCTGTATTGAATCATTAATTTTCCATACATGAACGGATATTTTTTACATCTGAACATATTTACGAAGTTGTGTTGAGACTTATGTTTATAATAATATATGCTAATCATCTTTCATTTAAGAACTCAATCCAAGATTAAACTATATGTTAATGGCACATATTTGTCTGGTATATCAGAGGTCGTACGTAGTATTTACAGACCATGAGGTATTAAATATGTATGACCCGGATCCCTTGTCTTCTCCTTGAAATCGATGCTGGTGATTGGGCAATTATGAGTTGGAAACCAGTAGAAACATGGACTGTAATTAAGATGCATCGGTCTTGCGAGCAAGATCTTAATTATGCAAAACCAAATGTTTTTAATACGGTGTGTAAAAGCAAGGTTAAGAAAGGCAATTAATTTCATGAATGATATCCATCGATTTGCTTGTTTCGTTATATTGTTTTAGGTTAGATATTCAGAATCTTCAGATCCACACGTGCTTTCACTTCATATTTTAAGGCAGATCATGGAAAGGGTTTTGGGACTCGCCACTAATGCGATCTCTGCCCAGTGCAAGTCATCATCAGCTGGAAGTTAATTTATTTAAACGATGCTGCTCATGTGATATCCATCTCTCCGTACGACAGATCCATGGAGGGACCGTAAGGCATATGAATTAATTCCATTTGCAATTAGCAGTAAGTAAAATAATCCCACTTGGTTACCTCTCTCCTTGATTTCCTGGGGGGGAAGATCTTGCTTTTGAGGTGGCAATTTGAGTTAATTATGGTGGTGCTTACTTTACTTTTCAACTAATTAATTTTCATTTCCTTCATTTCACTAATCTATGAACGCAAAACTTCGCAGATTAGCCATGAAAAAGTTAAATGATACAGTCCTTATTAGTCTTGTCTGGAAGTGCGGTCAGAATAAAAATTTTGTTAAAATTTTTAAAAAATGTTATTTAAACTTATTTTTTAATTTTAAAATTATTTTATTGTGTTGATATTTTAGGGGGAGGCATTCAGAAGTTTTGACGTGTTTTTAATTGCTAAAAAAGTATAATTGCACCCATAAAATTGAATAAAACTTAATAGGAAGACTTAGTTTTAAATGAAAAATAGCTACAGGAAAGTCCAACCTAAAATTAGAAATTGTGAAGCTAATTCTCAGTTAACTTAAAATTAAAAAAAAAAATTAGACTACTTGGAAAAAAAAAAGAAAAAGAAAAAGAGATTAGGAACATGTTCTGCGATAAAAAAATTAAAAAAAATGGATTCTCACTCTTTCTGCAACATGAAGGTGCATGTCTCAGTTGACATTTTATTTTATTTTATTGTCAGCAATACTAGACAGTTACAATGGTTAATGTTTGGTCGCAGTGTGACGGCATAGAAAAGTATTCAGTCTGTATATAATTAATTATATGCTCTCTTTTTGTTCTACAACGTGTTTGTAGTTGACTCGTATCCAGTCTAAAAGTTATGTTTGTAGTTGACTCGTAATTGATTAATCAGTCTATGCCACATGTTAAAAAAAGAAAGCAAGATGTCTTTTTTTTTCATGTCATTTGTGCATATAAAAAATAAAAAGCAAATAAAATATCAATGAATCTTCTTAGGATTTATGTCCAAGTTTTAATGTCATGGAAAAAAAATGTATATATTCGGGAGGAAGAGAAAGCTCATAAGAAAACGTATTGAGATATTTGATAAAGTTTGGAGGATTTTTTTTTTATTTTAGGAAAAGAAAATATAAACTTTCACAAAAAGAAAGAGAAGTAAAAAAATATTTATGAAGACTTTGTGTTTGGACATGAAATTGGATAAAAGAAAAAAGCAACATGAAGGGGTAAAAAATAGAGTTATGATCAGAAAAGAAAATATAAAAAATCATAGACATAAAATTGTATATCCTAGTCTTGGTGGTTGTATTTTGCTTGGAGCCGGGCTATTTTTTTCTGTGTAAAAATTGATGTCTTGGTGTTATATGCATGTTTTAAAAAGAGAAAGACAAATATGTGATTTAAATCATGAACCCCATTGAATTAAATAAGTTGTATTTATTTAAAATTAGTCAAAAAAAAAAGAAAAAAAAATGACAATAGATGAGTAATAGTTGTTTGACCAACGAGTTACATTTATATATTATTAGTGCCAACATTGGCATGTTTGGGGCAATGAAAGAAATAATTAATTAGACCTTCTATAGTAGGTATTATTTTTTTTCCAAAAAAAAAATTAAAATTATAGTTGGCATTATTTTTTTTCCAATTTTTTTTTTAAAAAATACTCATGGTAACCATTCTAGCTCACAAAATTAGTAATATTATCTGTGAACGTATTAAGCAATATAATAGGGAAGTAAAGATTGTAAATACTGAGACCGTACTTTAAGTAGGTGACGGCATTGCTCGTACTTATGGTCTTGATGAAGTAATGGCACGTGAATTGGTAGAATTTGAAGAGGGTACGATAGGCATTGCTCTTAATTTGGAATCAAATAATGTTGGTGTTGTATTAATGGGTGACGGCTTGATGATACAAGAGGGAAGTTCTGTAAAAGCAACAGGAAAAATTGCTCAGATACCAGTGAGTGAGGCATATTTGGGTCGTGTTATAAATGTTCTAGCTAAACCCATTGACGGTTGAAGTGCAATTTCATCTTCTGAATCTTGATTAATTGAATCTCCCGCTCGAGGAATTATTTCGAGGTGTTGTTTGAAAACAAAAGTTATTAAGATAACTCAAGAAAAAATATTATTTTTCAAAAGAGGACAAATAAAATATCTTCATTTACAACGTATTAAAAATAGAAGAATGAAAAAGGGGTAAGAAAAGGGCATAAAAAAATCAGTTATGATTAACCCAAGTTAGCATGACAAACCTGTAATTTTGTTAATCAGGGTTGAGCCACCCCTAAATATCTTATTAAATACGTAGCCTAGATTACGAGATTGTACTAACCAAATAAAAAATTTGTGAGAATTATAATGTTTTTTTTTAAATAAAAAACTCATGTTAACTTTTCAAATATATGATCTGGGTCATTAGTTTGAAGTACCCTATCTGAAAAAATCATAAAGTTTAAATCTGAATTAATTAGATATTGGAGGTTGAAATTGAAAAAAAAAATTAAAACTAACCTTAGAAAAATCAAAGAGATGAGGATAGGAAATAGAATAAAAAAATAAAAACAAGTTTTTGATTGGAAGGTGAAATTGAAAAGAATAATAATTTTTATAAAAAAATCAATAAAAATATTAGATATCAAAACAATGAGGACCAAAATAAAAAATATAATATCATTATTTTGAATTGAAAAATAATTTTAAAAATTAATAAAATTTTTAAAAAAGACCAAAAAATAATAACATTTATATTTTTTATTTGATCAAATACTCAATTACTCTCGAGCTAACTTCGTAATAACAAAAAAACCATCATGAAGCCCCTTGATTTCATTTTTTTAGGGCATTTTGATTGTTGCATGATGCTTTTTATTTTTATTTTTATATTTGCTCAAACCAACTTGCCCTTTATATAACAGTATAATAACAAAAATAAAAAAACAGTGTGCAAACACAAAAATACCTCTTGATGTTGGTTTAGATTTTTTGCCCCTCATTGTATCTTCATCATTTCATTATATAATTACAATGAAAAAACACTGTATAAATGCAACTTTAAAACACTTATTTGTTTCTAGTCAAACGGATAATAATTAACAACTTATGTGAAAAAACTTTAATATTTTTAAAAATAAATATTAAATTATTTAGATAAAGAGATAAAATCATCATTATATTGTTCTGGTAAACAATATTTTTTATTTTTTAATGTAGAGTTAAAATATTTTCTCAAAGCTAATTTTAAATTCTTTTACTTTTGTATATTAAACCTTATTGATTTCATAAAATAAATTAATAGTCAAACAAAAATTAAAGGAAAAGGGATGTCAAACATGAATAAGTATATAAAATCTCTCACGATGATTTCAATTAACCAAGTATTTTCATGACACTATAAAAAAGAATATTAAAATATTGCATTCCATACCATTTTCACAAAAACTTCATACCAAACTACATAAGAAGTCGCAAAATGAAGAAAGGGGAAAAAATTGTCAAATTAAAGAACTAATCAACATCAAATGCTGAAAATCTATTTGATGCAATTCCTAATAATGTCATTGTTTAAATCCTCAAAGAGGTTTTCCAGCAACAATCAGAGGACTCCAACAATGCAAAAGCAAAGTAAAATAACCCCATAATAATTTTATCTTAATATTTATCTTCAATTTTAACAATATCATAAAAATAGAAATAATACAATAATAATAACTAAATAAATAAACACTTGCACAAATCCCAAGCCTATGACAAATTTTACAACATAACTTAGTTAAAAAATAATTTGAATAATTGATAAAAAAATTATGTGACTATAAAAAAATATATAAGATAACATCTTTTTTTAAATATTAAGTTGACAACATATGAAATTGATTCAGATAAACTCGAATTAATTTATCAAATACTTAACTTAAATTATGAGATTATGATAACTCTATTAAAAAATTAAAATAAATTATGAATTCAAATTTTTAATCTGTTTAATGTTAAATGATGAAATTAAAACAAAAATAATTTAAAATAAAAAAGTAACTTGTGCTAATTTGAATTAATTTATTAGACCCTTGACTTGTATTATAAAACAAAAATAACTTAATAAAAAATAAATTATAATAAATTATAAATCTAAAATTTATAATTAACCTCATATTAAGAATAAAGCTAAGAAAATCAATGAAAAAAATATTGTGGTATGGGTGGAATGAACGGTGAATTCCGCAACTCAATTAGTATTTTTTCGTTCGGCATGACCAATTAAGTTAAAGCACCAAGAGGTAAAAACTGCTAGAGAAGAGGGGAGGGAGGGAGGGAGGGAGTAAAACGGTAAAGAAAAGGAGGTAATAGGCATCCACATCCTTGCATTATCATTAATGAGGTTAGGTATAAAATGGTGATGGCCCCTCGCACTCTCATTGTCAACGCAGCTAAGATTATTAGGAGCATATCAGACTGTTATGAGAGGACCACCGCTCTGCTTGGTGGCCTGCCCGACTTTTGTAGTACAATGGTGGAGCTAGTGGTCCTAATGGCCCTCATGTCTAATTGCCCATTTCACTCCATTGCCGAATCCAAGGCACATAAAGAAAACATTGCCTGCTAATGGAGTTCGAACGATACGATGTACTTTTAATACGCAATAACAGGAACTACGCTGTATGCATAAAGGGCATAATTATAACCTTGTAATTAATTCCTGCTTTGTTTTCAATCAAGTTAATAGACTCTTCCTCTCGGAGGCCTGCTATTCTCTATGCATGACTCAAATTCATATCACTATTGTTTTTTAAAATATATATTTTTAAAATTATTTTTAATATCAATAACAATTCAAAAACATAGAAAAAATATTTTTTTTTCTTTTAAAATCAGTTCGTTTTTAAAACCATTCCAAATGTACTCGCAAACTGCTTCTACTGAGGCACAGCCAGCCCATCGTGAAAGCTCAGGAGGGCGGACGGAGAAAGCTTGGATGCCGTTTTTTCCCCGCAGTTGTTGGAGCTTTGGACAACAACTCTAACCATAAGGGTAGTAGTTTGGTTTTTTGGACAACAACTCGGAAGCAAAGTAATAGCCAAGCAAATTGTACATCAGAAAGGCACAAAAATAAAAACGAAAATCAAATAAAGGGAAGATATATAGTTTCACACTAGTATTTTATGTTTTGTGTAAACGAGATCCTTAATTTATGACTAACTAATTCTTTTGATAAAGAAAAAAACTGATACTTTTCATTTTGTATCTCTTTACTGCCAAGGGAACTTCAACGATAATAAAGTAAATATTTATTTTATCTGCGATGAAATAATAAGAAATTTATGGATGAGGGAAGAGAGAGAAAACGGGGACAAAAGATGGATCGTTGCATTGTGTAGTTGTAAAATTTTAGGGTTCAGACTTGATTAATTATTGTCAAATTGCCCACGCATCCAAAGAAAATGAAGTTAATATTAAATTTGACAATTAATTAACAATTCAATCCATCTCCCACGCAACTTTTTAAATTTTTATTTAGCTTTCTAATTTATAATTCTAGGGCGGAATAAAAAAAAAATGTAGTTATTTAAGAATGACGGAATTTAACTAGAATTTTTCCATCTATTTAGGTTAAATACACCGCAACTTTTCATGTATATAATTTTTTACACATACATATTTTTTTTATGTATTTATGCACTATTTTCCACACCAATAATATCACTTATCACTAATATTTTCATAGTAATGCACTTGACATAATAATTATAACATATAATAATATCACTAATATTTTCACAGTAATGCACCTGACATGATAACTATAACATGATATAATAATATCACTAATATTTTCAGAGTAATGCACTTGACATAATAATTATGACATGATATAATAATCAATATAATCATCATGATTAGCTTATTACAGTACAATAATTTCTCTATCAATAATATATCTTTTTCTTTATTAAAAAAAGTTCAAGATATGATGTATAAATACACTTGTTTACCTAGATCTCATCCTTGGCCACACAAAGATGACAATAAAAAATCATATCGTAAATCAGCCATAAAAAGGTGCATGTCACAAGTTCTAAACACACCAAGGCTAGAGCCAGAGCAGGGCTATGTTACAAATTTTTTAGCAACTACACCTCTCATCGTCATACGTTTTGAGGTATTTGCTGTGATTAAAAGAACTTTTATTGTTTTTACCACAACCACAATCATTACAACGAAGAATATCACCCCCTAAAAAAGAAGATGGATATCCATGGAATTCAAAATGTAAAGAGAAAAACCTTGAAAAAAGAGCAATTGTTGTGGCACCTCCGATAGAGTATATCCTGGAGAAGTTTTAGAGGTGATATGTTACTCGGCCACTGCCTCCTTTCTGTGATATCATAATTTTTTGGTGGGTCAGAAAAGCCAATAATGCCGCTTTCATTGACGGCGATTTTGAGCTAAGAGACAACATGGGTGCCTGCCAGGCATGATACATGGAGGTATGAACTTATCTAGTTGAACGTGCATCCTGTCTGCAGGCGCCTGAGATTATATATATATATATTTAAAATGGTTATAGTCATCTCTGCGGCTATGTACTATGTAGAGTGGAGACGAGGACATGATCCTTTTCCTTCTTCCGAGATTCAATGTGGCAATGAGTGGCTGAGTTGTCAACATGTAATTTGAGGATGCATTACATCCTCTCGTCCAAAATTTTATTTATTCGCGGCTGCTATGATCTTTTTTTAATGAAAACTAGAAAACGTGGCAGCGCGTCGTCGCGGCACTGCCTGAAATTATTGTTATTGTTATTTTTAGATGTTTAATAGATTATTAAAAAAAAATAATTGAATCAGATCTAATCCAGAAAGGTATTGTTTTCTACTCTAATTAAGATTTTGAAAAGCATATCACCCTTCATTTATTTAAAATTCTCACTGAACGGATTAAAAAACTTCCAAAACTTTTACAAAAAAATCAAAGAAACTAGGATAACCTAGGTAAAAAATAATTATTAAACTTAATTATTAATTAATTTATTTATAAAAAATTAAATTTAAAAAATTAATTTAAAAAATAAAATAAAATAACTTGACTTAACTCATATTAATTCTTAAAAACTCATGATTCAGGTTATAAAGTTGATATAAGCTAATAAAAAGTAAATTAAAAAAATTATAAAACTTAATTTTTAACTAACTTAATGTTGAATGATGAAATTAAAAAAATATCAATTAAAATAAAAAAATTTAAATCAATCAGATTGACTCTTTAAACCAATAATAAAAGTCATGAAATTAGAATAACCAAATTGTTAAAAAAAAATTAAATTAAAAAAAAATAATAAAAAAATTATTATAATAAATAATATTTTATAAGTTGATATACAGTAAAAAAAACCTAACCACAACTTAGTTGCCTGTGGAGGAAAGAATATTGCTAATGTCATGTGTTATTTGAAATTGTGTTACAACAGTATTTTTTTAAAATTAAATATTTTTTTATTTAAAATTAAAATTTTATATATTTAAATCATTTTAGTGTAAAAAATAATTTTTAAAAAATAAAAAATATATATTATTTTATTAAATTTCAAAATAAAAATATTTTAAAAAATAATTATTATCACACTTTTAAATACCTTTATAACTTATAACTTAAGAAATCAGTATATAATTGACTCAATGCATTTGCTGGTTCACAAGTTAAGAGGTTAAGCATGATTAACTCAAAAAACAATTTTGAAGGATCATAACTATGCCGATCTAACTAAGTTTTTACTTAAAAAAAAAAAAAAACCAACGGTTTTTTACTTGTTTTATTTGGGTTAATTGTTGGCCAGTCTACTTTTTTATCAGGTTAATAAAATTCGATTCATTTCCTTATTTTTCTTCAACATTGACCGGTGGAGGCTTCTGATGCAACCACCGACCGTGTTGGACTTTATAATAGTGGTTCTCAGACCAAGCAAAACAAATTGTGAAAAGAGAAGGTATATAAAATTGCAAAATGGTACATGGTATATAATTTCTTTACCTAACTAGCCCATTTCAAATAGGTCACTCGTCAAGGCTTCCTCAGGCCTACAAGCCACAACGGACCATGGACAACTAAAAATCAGGGGGTAAATATTTTAGGATTTAGGAAAAAATATCAATGTTTTGACAGTTTAAAATTAGAATTTTAATTATATTGATCTTTAAGTTTCTTTCATAACCATTTTGTAATGTAGGGAGAAGAATTTGTGGTTATTAAAAATTGATTTAAAATAATAAAATGATTCTTTGCTGTATTTTATTTACTTGTAGTTATTACATGTTTAAAATTTATTGTTTGTTGAGTAATTAAGCTTTTAAAATTATGAGGTTTACATCGAATAACAAGGGAAGCGGGAGAAGTTATAGAAAAGATAGAAAAGATTTTTAAAAATTCTTCATCGATTTCAACATAGATTTTTTTAGTTTTTATATTAAAAAATTCAACCAAATCGAACTAAAACCGGTTGGTTCAAACTAATTTCAGTTTAAAATTTTTATTTTTTTTTAATTATTTTTTTTAAAAAAAATTAAACCAAACTAAAAATAATTACTTCTAAAAAAAATATTTCATCAAACTAGTTTTAAAGTAATGTAACGAGCATATGCACTTAATTACCATCTCTAACAAACCTTCAGATTACGGTTTTATAGGCCATCATGAGTTTAATTATTATAAACAGAAAGTCATATGGCCATTCACTCTCAGACCCTCGCGTCCTTGGAACATTAGATTCTTGAATGAAGGCGGGACCATCTCGAATTCGAATATCCTATAAGAATATACGCAAAATTGCAAACTTATGGGAAGTTTGAAATTACGCTACAAATGATATTTTTTTAAAAGTAATTTTTTAATTTGTTTTGTATTTTTTATGTAAATCAAAAATAAATTTTTTAACATAAAAATATATTAAAAAATAATTTCTATCATATTTTTAATAAAGATTCCTTAACTTTGCAGAGGAGGGACTTGACAAATTTTGTTTCAAACAACTAAAAGATATTTTAAAAAATTATTGCAATTATATTTTTAATAAAGATTCCTTAACTTTGTAGAGGATGGAATTGACAAGTTTTGCTTCAAACAAATCACACCCTCTCTCATCGTGGATCATTAGACACTTGTAAAATGAATATATTAGATGACGAACAAATAGATGACATTTGACATTTGAAAAAGAACGTAGGTATACACTAAAAAAAAATTAATCAATCCATGATTAGGACTCAATTTGTTAGCTAATATAAAGGTTATTTCTGATAAGCACTTATTTTTCACATGCAGACTTGGACCGTTTCTCAAGACCTAAATATTTAACTAATTAACAGGTTTAGTTTTTTTAATTTATTGTATATTTCGATGTACAACCTTTTTTTTAGATTAACGTGGGTGTTCGGGTATTTCGATGTACAATCTTTTTTTAGATTAATGTGGGTGACCGGGTCAGCTTGCGCGCACCACGACTAATCCCACGGGCCCTGAAGTTAACGACCATGTAAGCCTCTAGTGACCATTATATGAGTAACCAAGAACTCGAATCTAAGACAACAGAGGAAGCAAACCCCTTAATCTCAAATCTTTACCATTAACCAGCATCTAGATATTTCAATGTACAACCTTTGATTTGATGCCTGCGTGTTCTGTCCTAAACCAATGTTCTAATTGAAGTGCTATGTACAATGTACATGTGCCATTACTATACAAGTCAAGATCAAAACCTGTTTAAATCAGGATCCAGTCAACTCTCTAATGTTCTTCTCGTCATCGCTCTGTTTTTTTCTTTTTTTTCTTTTTTTTCCCCCTTAAGAAATAAACAACTTTAATGTCCAGCAGGACCCTCTAGAAATAAACAACTTTAATGTCCAGCAGGAAGATTGATAGCAAAGCTTTTAACTTTAACCCTAACGAAAAACAACGAGTCCTTTTCACCAGGGCCCATTTAAACTGCAAATTATAAAACCCCAAGAACAACATGTGGAGGGCCATGGATTGTTTGTGGTGAGCCCCACCATGTGCCTGCAATATGTACTGAAGCCCTGAGGGCTACGATCCTCTAGTTATGGTTGGTAAAACCACTGTATCACCCTAATTAAGAAGGTACATGTCGCTTCTATATATGTCCTCATGTACGCCACTGAATTCCTTCAGTCCAATCCGTTTAAGTGCTTGTTTTAGGTGGGTGATTATGATTGCTTTTAAATATATATATGTTTTTTTAAAATATATTAAAAATATATTTTTTTTAAAAAATTACTTTTAAAATTAGTATATCAAAATAACTTAGAAATATTAAAAAATATTAATTTTAAATTTAGTATATCAAAATAATCTAGAAATATTAAAAAATATTAATTTTAAATAAAAAAGTAATTTTTTAAAAAATATTTTTAAAATATAAAAATAAACAGGTATAAATTAAATTAATTAAGACAGCAGACCCGGTACGTTATGGAGTTGGTTTTGAAGACGGTTGCAGCACCGTGCCCGTCTCTTTCACGTTTCTACTCAGCTCGGGCTGATGCAGTCAGTAAGTAGCATTAATGGCAATTTGATCCGAATCTCGATGAACTTTAATAATAGCATTTTTTAGATAGTAATTTTGTCCGATAAATAATGAATAAAGTATTAATATTATCAAATCTAACTTGAAATCGCTCGAATTGAAATATATACTTACGACTGCAATTTCCCTTGAATGTTTTGTTTTAGATTTGCCAGCAACCCACTCAGAGGCTTGAGGTCCAGTTCTTGGGATTGGCCATTGGACCATGGGCTCCCAAGTTTATTAACACATCAAAAGGGAAAGGTAAGCCTTTATTATCATGAGGTTGGATAGCACCGGGTCGGGTTTCTCCCTTCTTCATATTTTATTATTTAACAGCTAACAAATTAAATATTCGTATTATATTTATTGGATTTTATGTATCTACATTCATATCCATCATCTAAAAAATTATAAATATTACACACACACACACGCACACATACATACATACATACATATGTGTGTGTGATACGTATATGTATACATGTCCGTATATGTATGAATGTGTAATATTCATTCAAATTAATTTCCTTTAAACTCGAATTAAATCGTCAAAGGGACGGAGAACTATCTTGTATAGCAATTGTTTTTTTGCGTTAAAAGAGGCGGGCCAGCACTTGGAAAGGACATGGGCTTGCCTACAATTAAAATAAGGAGGAGGGCGAGAACTTGGAAAGTACACGGGCTTGCCTAAAATTAAAATAAATATTGGTGCTATTTTTTTTTTAAAGAATATTGATGCCATGAAATTGATTTTTTTTATTTCTAATCTAGAATGGGAGTTACGAAAACTGAAGAGATTTTAAAATCCCTTTAGAATTCCATTCGACAACAACAAGAAACCTAACATAAAGTATCGAGGGCCCGAACAAGGCGAGATGAAAACATAATCTCCATCTTGATTGTTCCTTAACCTAATTATATGTTATCATTTTCAAAATATCATTAATTGTAGTCTTTTTTTAAAAAATATTTTTTTAACAGTTAAATTTAACTTCAAAATAGATTAGCTGTTAGATTTGAGTTAAAACTAATTACACACTAAAAACAATATTTATTTTGATATTACACAACTAAACTTTTTTAAACACACGCATATTTAATATTTACATATATTTTGTAGTTATAATTAATATTTACAGTTGTTTGCAGTGAATTTCTAACCTATTCCGAATCTAATGTAGATATAAAACTCTTTCGAGCAATTTCTCCCAGTATGTATGGGATAAAGTTAGAAAATGAATGAATTTTCCGCCCAAAGTTTGCTGATCGCTATCCCCAATTACTGTCCATAAATTCTAACAAATAGTTTCATCCTGTAGATTAATTAGTTATCGATGACTTATTAACAAACTAGTTAGTTTGAACATTAAACTCAGAGACGGAATCAAGGAGTGGCCCGGGACCCTGCAAGATACCATTGTAAAATATTTTAGATATTTTTTATTTAGTATTTAAATATAATAAGTAATAAGTTATCTAATAATAAATTATTATTTCATTAATTAATTATCATTGAATATAAAATGATCTCTTCATCCAAGTTGTAAAAATAAAAATATAACTTGTTCAATTTAATTATTTTTTACTGTTTTTTATTTATTTTTTTAATATGTTAATTTTACTTTTATATATTAATGTGTAAAAATTTATACTTGTTATATTATTTTTGGCCCTTCTTGTTAGGTAGTCCCAGCTCTGCCCCTGATTAAACTAACCATTTTTATCCCTTTTGTCAAACCTTATTCTTGCCTTTCAAGTGTTTTTTTGTGCATTGATGGGAGAGGAAAAAAACCCTTCATCTTGGATTGAATTTAGTATATTTCTCAAAATATAATCCTTATATATAAATCATTAATATACATCAGATTCGTATGAATCAAACCAATCATATCATGTAAATTTATTATAACAGCTGATGATAGTGTATTAAGACTCATTAATTATATCAACTGATTCAAATTTCCGTGAACATCCATGTAAGAATTTGAATCTTAGTGACATGACTTGCGCCACCCAATAACATTCCTAGCTAGAGTAAGGCATCCTCGAGAAGATTCATGTATCACATAAGAACACTCTTCTAGTTCAGTGAGCTTATAAGTCACGATTTGTCACGATTAATGATGGCATTGTCGCTTGAAATGCCAGCATAATTTGGTCGCCACCCCCAAGATTTACTGTGGCATGTCTAGCTCGAGTAAATTACGGCATGCTAATTCCATCTCCGATGTGATTTTCTTCACTCTCACGAGTTCATTTGTCACTTTGCTTGTGTTCGTCATCGAGACTTCTCTTGGGGATTTGAGCATGTATTTATTAAGGTTTGATTGTTCAAACTTTCTAAAACATAGTGCTTCCACTTTTTTTCCTTGATTTTTGTAATAGGGCTACGTACTGTGCTATTACAACTAATTAAGATTTGTCTGAGTCGGAGACACTCTTGAGATGATAACCATCCTGCTGTCCTGTTCCTTTAAGAAGCTAGCGTACATTCCTCGAGTTCAGAAACCCATGAGCATCTATACCGCGGGTTATGTTTAATTTAATTGTAAGATGGTTTTTTAGTTCACTGTTAAATATTATTTGTAAACTATAAAATTAAAATAATATAATAAAAGATAAACAAAATAAATAATAAAATTTATTTTTTAATTAATCTAATATTAAAAAATAAAATTAAAAAAAATTAATTAAAAAACTTGAGGTAACATGCTAAACCTACCCTCCATACTAATAACCTAATTAAAAAAAATTAATTAAAAAACTTGAGTTAACCTACCATCCATACTAATAACCCAATAAAAAAAATATAATATAAAAAAATAACATATATTATTCTATTAAATAATACCTCCTGAAATGAGTAAAGCAAAACCGCCCTACTATTTTTAGGTTATAATCAATTATAAATAAATTGTTTAATTATGAAACTTGAATAGCAGTACAAATGGCCGCATGTTAGTTTCTTCTATTGTACTTAAAGTTTTTAAGAAATTACGATTTCTACTTGTATAAATTAATAGTTGATTTTCCAGACGAGGGGGTTAAAGGTTGGATCTCTGTTCTAAGTATAACTGACGCGTGTTCTAATGTTCCATGACCTCAAATCACAGTTGAGCAAGGTTGGAAGAGTGACTTTCAAATCATTAAATTTAATGCCTTTCTTGGTTATGAATTAATGCGGCTATGTATAGCTCTCATCCATAAAAAGACGAGCTCGCTAGCTAGGTGATGATTAACAAGCAATATTGCCTTTCTTGGTTATCATTAAATTTAATGCCCTAAAGATTACAAAATTACCAGCTAGGTGAATTAGATCTACCATAATATTATAAGCTGTATTGAGCCAGGCTCTGCCATTTCTCTCTCGCAGCAGCCTACCTCTCCTCATGCCAATTGCTTCTGAACAAGGCGTCATAAATTAGGCCTTCAAATTGACGGTGCCTCTAATATTATGACTTGTGAGAGGGGTCATTGAATAACTCTCATATCTTATTTTAGGTCTTCATCGATCCTATCAGTAACTGTAAGGCACAAACCACCCAGCAGGGCTGGGAACGGAGGACACTAGGAGGAGAGTGGGGAGTGGCCTGGGGCCAAAGATCTTTTTCGTTTTTTTTTTTTTTTATTATATGGATAGGATAGTAGTTATGGTTGTTTTTTAAAGAATATTTTGTGTTGAAATACATCAAAATAATATATTTTTTTATTTTTTAAAAATTATTTCTAAAATTAATATATCAAAACAATTTAAGATATATAAAAAAAATTAAATATAAATTTAAAAGTAAGTAAAGTGAAAGTTAAAATAAATCCACTATTGAAATTATATCCTTTTATGTTTTGTGGATTATAATTTATTTATAATTGAATCTAAATTAATATTATAACAATTCCTCAATCGAGATAAAATAATATGGATTATAATTTATTTATAATTGAATCTGAATTAATATTATAACAATTCCTCAATCGAAATAAAATAATAATTTCCTCATTTCTTTACTTGGTTCTTCCTTGTATTAATGTTTTATAAGTTGAACTTTACATCGAGATAAAATAATAATTTCATATTAATTAAAAAATAAAGTAATTTAATTTTTTTCCTCTCCCAATTCCTCATTTCTTTACTTGGTTCTTCCTTATATTAATGTTTTATAAGTTGAACTTTGCAAGTTTATAAGGTTATTTTCTCATTTTTTTTAATTTTTTTAATATTTTTTTCTTACTTTTCTCTCTCTCTCTCTCTCTCTTTTTTATTCTGTTTCTCCCCTGTCGGCAACATATAAAAGAAAAGAAGAACTTATTTGTTTTATTTTTTAATGGTAAATAATCATTTTACCATGAGTTATTTTGTTTTTATTTGATGATTCTTTTTTTTGTTAGCACTACCAATTAAGCTTCATTTATTCTAAATTTTAAATCAGATTTTATTCAATATATTTTAAGATTCCATGTAAAATTTTAGCTTAATATGATGATCGGAATGAAAAATACAATCAATAATATAAAACTAGTTAAATTGTGATTTTTTATCAAATTTCAGAATTTCTTCAAAAATTTTGAAATTTTAACTCAAAATAAAGCATTATATTAGAAGATTATACTTAAATTTTTAGAATTTTTAGATAACTCAATCGAGAATTATAAATTTATTTTTATATAAAATTAATAAAAAAATATTAATAAAATCTTGATTTAGAATATAATTCATCCAGCCTTTAACATGCCTCTCCCTTGGAGGCATTTACATGTTAAGCAAAAGTGAAATGTTTCTTGGTTAGTCTACTGTTATCTACTTTTCGAAAAAGATACCATGAATCAAAATTCAAGGGATCAAAGTTATCTATAATCGCTGATGAAGAAAACATTTTTTTGACATATATTCTAGGATTCTTGACTCTGTGTGTGTGTATATATATATATATATGTATGTATATGTATGTATGTATATGTATGTATGTATGTATGTTCATAAAAGTACAATGAGTCTTGGACGACACGACTGGATCCCTCTACGTGTATGATCTGTTCTTTTATTATTTCATTATAATTGAGAAAACTAATAGCTTTATTTTATTTAAAAAACCATTTATTAATTACGCAACCATCTGTTAAGAATGGAATGTTGGTTTGGTTCATGAATATTCATAATTGCATTCATTTATCGTTCCATAATTAATGTTTAATTCGTGTATTATTTAGTTCTTGAATGCTCTATAATAAACTATATTGTATTTAGCTTTTTCTACGTACAACAAGAAAAATTTGTCACAACTAGATTTTTTTCTTCTCAAATAATATTGCTCTTTCTTAGTTTTATTGTAGTTTTATAGATATAATTACAAGGTAGTTTAATTGGCGATTACTATAATTATATAATTAGTGGTCAGATAATTTTATTTTTTTAGCGAATTGAAAGCATATGAGCTCTTGCTAGCAACGAATGTCTAGATCACAAACATCCCTTAACGTAATGTACGGACACTCAAAAGAACTACTTAATTATCACATTTTAGCCGTTGGTCACCATTTTCTTTTTAAATTAATGAGCTCATGAAATTTATTAATATTCAAATCAATGACAGGAGAGGGAGAATAGCAGAAGAAGAAGAAGATGAGATGGAATATATATTCCACTTCATGAGAACCAAAAGATAAGAACAAATATTATTACAACATTGAGGGTTCCCTACATACTAAGCCATCCGCATGCAATAACCATATATATATATCCTGGCCAATGCTTATTGTTTATCCTTTATGCACGCTTGCTTCTACTTGAATCTTTTTCAATCGAAGAACCTTCTGTTTCCTATACCAAAGAGTGTGTGTGGTGTGTGTAGTCAAAAGTTGTAGAGACCATTAATTTCGTTTTCATGAAATACTATATCAGACACAGCTATAACTAAGGTTTTTCTATTGTGAATTGGTGGCGTCCGATGTGGTGGTTCATAATCTATCACCTCAGCATCCTCTTGTACTTCGTTCTCACCGGACTTGACATTATTGGAACCAAATCCTGCTACTGATAGTGCTCGCCTTGTTGAATATCCCTTCATGAAAACACATCATAATCTCCATGTTATATATTTTGGTGTGACACATTTCCTTGGTTTCATTCTTCAATATATGTGATCACAACTTCAATGATGATCAATTTTATATCTCTAACATAGTAATTAGTAAATATCAATTATTGTGAGAGGTCGCTGATCAATTTCTCGGTAAATATGACTGATCAGTATATATATGATGACGACGACGATTGACGACTATTGAGTTCTTCCCTTTTCCATTTCTATGAATGAAGTTCATCAAAAACCATTTATAATAGGCAAGATAGCCACCTAAGACACCAAAATTGATAATAAAACATGTGCTATACAGTTTGCACACAGCTCAGATTTTATTTCAAAAGTACTCTACTGCTTTCATGCAATGTAGCCCCCACAATGCTTAGAGGCACCTATAGATAATCATACATTGATCAATTGCCCTTCTCACTCTCATCATGGACAAGATGAAAGTGATGGTTCAGGAGCACCTGCTCACTTTTTTAACTGCCCTCCGCATATATATATATATATATATATATATATATGTATGTATGTATGTATGTATGTATGTATGTAACGTCGAAAGCATGAAGTATCATTACCTCTATATTCGTTGCCTTAAGCGATACCACAAGGGCGTGAAGAGACTTAAGAATCTGAATACCTGCATGTTCCATCCCTATCAGAAAATAGTGTTTGAAAACGTAATGATACTACTAATTAATGACTATAAGAAGATAAAACAAACAGCATCAGAGACAATAATGGATCATATAGAAGATTTTTCCGTCCAAAACTGGGTGAGAAACTAAGCAATATACTGGGATAGTGGCTGAAGTTATAGCTAGGCGAAGAGCAGTAGTAAAATAACAATCTTACATACTACATTCTTAATAAGTATAATAAAAGCTCGAAAAGGTAAATATATATAGTAGAATAGCTTCATAAAGAAAAGTAGCTTCTCAAATTTGTAAGGACAAAAATGCTGTATTGGTTGACTTGCTCGAGCTGTATGGAATGGGTGCGTGTCTTCGATTAAAAAATTGCCAGTGTCTCGGAGAGAAGTATATGGGCTCTATATTTTGGATAACTTCGTTATCAGATCAAGAAATTGTGGGCATAAATGCATAATGTAAGTGTTAAAGAGGGAATTGATCAGTTATGAGAAGGTGTTCGTGTTCTAGGCATAGCATAATCTGAGTGAAACCCAGCAATTTGACGGTGGTTCTTGTGAGGCGCATACCAAGAAACTGAAACAAGAGGCTTGATGGGATTTTGATCATGACCTGAACTTTTGGTGATAGCCTTTGAATCCTTTGATTCTCGAGTTATAATTGCAGCACCAGGAGCACTACTCTTTCCACTGATGCCCTCTCTATCATTAGTTCCATGAACTGTATCTGTGTTGTGTTCAACTTTCTCTCCAACCTGCATGCACCAGGCCCAAAAAAATAAAATTACACGCACAGAAGGCGAAGGCAATACCTAATAAAAGAATCCACGACATATGTGGTAATGGAAGTTCAGGATACCAACCTTGGCAGGGGACAAGACTTTTGTATAAAAACCCTCGTTCACCACCCCAATATTTCGAGCATTACATATTGCATGCATAGAAAGAGACAAGAGAAAAATGAAAAGTGAGGATTTAAAGGAGTGCATGATTCGTAGAGAGACAAGAAACTAGAAAGATAACAGTTATTGAGGGTGTGGGAGGTGATTAAGAAGTGCTCGAGATATTATATGTGATGGGATGTAGAAGAATATGGTGCTATTTATATTGTATTCAAAAGGGTTAATTTTGTGGGGCCAAGCCTATGAGAAGGAAATTCGAGTACACCGATTTGACGAGACTCATGGGAAGGAAATTTAGGGTATGGTGGCCTTGTTGTCCCCCCTAATTTAACCGGTCATTTTCTCAGCAAGGGACCTCCAAAACACAGTACTGTGCTTCTCTCTTCCAAGAGAATGGAAGAACAAGATATCAGGAGAGAAAAAAAGGCAGAAAATTAAACTAATCGTAACCCATTTTCATAACTATTGATCCCTTAGTAAATGAGCTAGTCCCTAGTGTAGTTTTAAGCAACTGGTGATCGATTTTCTCCAACATCTAGATTAATAATCAAACGAACTAATATATAAAATGAAAAAACAAATAAGTAAAACACAAAGAGCTATATAATGCAGTCATACGAGTAAAAGAATGTTAATTACCATGGCATGGGAGAAGCAAGACATGCGCATGCAAGTGGAGGAAGTCGAAAGAGAACAAAATGTTAGGATTTCAAAGCTACAGAGCTAATGAGCCTGCGCATTTGTTAATTTCCTAACTACCCAATAGCACCAAATCTTGTCGTCTGATCTCATGCCTGTGGCTCCGTGTTCGGAGCTCTTGCCCACCATGTTAGTACCGTTCTAAAATTTGCACGCAAATATTTAACTTTAACTGCATTGTGGCAATAAATAATACAGGCATTGGAAAGGTTGGTTGTCTCTCGAAGCGCTTCGAAGGTTACCCTAGAACAAGCAACTTCCATTACATGCAAAGCTCCGGCCATGGTAGGTATTATAAAGCTCGGGAAATTAGGAGTGATCTGTGGCCTGTTTTTACCTCGTTTAATGTACTTTTGCTCTGGCGCTTGATTTGAAAAAAATAAATAAAATTAAACCATTTTGTAAGAAAAGAAAAATCAGAATTGAACTCCTGCAACTTTGATCAATTTGAAATTGGATGCTTTTATTAGATTTTGTTGTGAGGTTATACTCATTAATTAAGGTTCACCATTTATCTCTCTACTATTGAAATTTGATCAAACCCAACCGTCTACAAACAATTTGATAACATGAAACCCTATTACTTTCAAATTTTTTTTTTTGTTAGATTGAATACGAGAAATTAACTGACCAAATCAAAGTCTAGGTAAGTGCCACGTGCATGATTTAAAATAAAAATATTTTTTTAACAATAAACTAAATTATAGAAAAACAAAGGCCAAAAAACGAGATTAAGATTGAAATATTTTTATTTTTCAATTTTTATGAAAAGAATTGTTATTTTTGTTATTTTTTATGGGTGCTTTTATTACCTTTTAAATATATTTTTATTATTTATGCTCAAAAGTCAAAGTCATCTAGGAGTTCAGAAATAAGTAAATAAATAAAAGGATTAGATTAATTTGTGGACAGATCTAACATGGCTATTATTTGCAGCATAACCATGTTATCAAAAAAATCTTTTTTTTTTCAAATTATTTTTTTATATTTTTAAAACAGCATTAAAAATAAATTTTAAAAAATAAAAAAATATATTATTTTAATGTTTCTAAAAAAAAAAACAATAATTAACACAATAACCATCTAAATTTGTGACGTTGACCAAAACTTGAGACATTAAACAGTTGGGGTGTGAGCGCGTTTGTGATGTGCATGATGCCCAGCAAAGCAAAGCCATGGGAAAACTTTGATTTGTTCCCTTCGAGGCACCATAATCCAGGATTTGTTCCACGAGTAAATTCATGTGCGGCTCTCACGAGAACCTCACTGAACAAAGGTCTCTACAATCTGCAGATCCATTCCATGATTATTCATCCACCTTGGGCAAGATTTTTAAGAGATTAATAACAACGAAACACAAAGAATTGTCAAATCCTTTCAAAGAACCGACTGCTTTACTCGGACAGAAATCAGGTGAGTAATGGATTTGGAAGACAACCATTTGTTATTGGGTTTTGCATAGGGCAGAGGCAGACAACATGAAACAGTATTTATGAATTGCAGACAATTTCATCAACAAAGAACTATGCGGATGCTAAACACAACTGGCTGCAATATTTCGATTGACAACTAGCAATTGATAAGATGCTTTAGAAGTAAATCATAAGTTTCCTCAGAATCTAACTGAAGCTACTCAGATCAAACAATACAATTTATTCATAAATGTACACATGTATGCAGAACAGAGCAGTGCAGCCGCATCCTTTGTAGCTTGGAGTAAATTCACTTGATGTGGTAAATTCTCTTCAGGCTCGTAACGCATATACCTACCTCAACCTGCCCATCTATTTATATATATCGTAATTTATTTTTCCACATGAAACCGAGAAACTAACACTACATTGTGCCTTCTTCCTCCCCTTTTCTTTTCCATCTCAAGTACAAATGCCTTGGTATGTACATATATTGAAGCTTATGGGTATTTGAAAGGGTAAGAGCACAATGACAAGAGAGCGGTCTGGGGTCATTGGCAAAGTCGCGCACAACCCAAACTGTCAGAGATACTCAGTATATGGAAGGACAGATTGACTAATGAGCACATGAAACCATTACAGAATATTCTTCTCACCTTTGCAGGAGATTATTTACAGTAACAGTAGCAGAATTTGTTCGCTGCAAGTCCTGCAAAGTTTTGGATTCTTAATTAAACAAACCATAGAATACTATATTAAGAAAATGAATTGCTTCGAATGTAATGAACACATACCAAAAAAGTTGGGAGTCCAGAAAATATTTTCCACTATAAATCCCATCTCCTAATTTATATGAATGAAAATGCACCAACCCTAATCCTTCTAAGTCAACATTCAATCTTGTGAACAGGTTTCCAGAGCAAACATCTAACAATACAGCACTGAAGACTAGCAACAGAATGGAGATGTGTTGCATAGGATCATCACAAGTAGTGAAGCAATGCAGAAGACGAGGAAATCGGTACAAAAAGAAAAAAAGAAAAAGAGACACACAAAGGAAAATGATAGGAAATGATAATGACAAGTGACAACTTCAGAGACATAATTCATAACTAACCACACAAAAGCACACTCAAGACAAGGAACAAATGAATAGCCTAGGGACATGTTAACAAAAGTAAATCCAAACAGTACCTGGAGTATCAACTCATCCGGAATGTGGGGCAAAACCTCCCGCACTGTCTCAGCCATGGCAAGTATGTTTGCTATGTTGTCATTTGTGGTGCGTGATGTGGTGCTCATATGTAATCCACCAGGGCGTCTTCCACCAGCAGCAGGAGGGATGAAAGAGGTAGATGGAGTAGCGTGAGATGGATTCATTGGCCAAAGGCTCCAAGCAGCATCTTCAAGGGCAGTTTGTGCATAAGTTTCTCCCACAGATGCAAAATGCCTCATCATCATCTGAACCCTACCCAATCCAACAGATCTCATAGCTGTTGAGGGACCAGCCCCATCTCCACCCTGGCTGGACCAAGGGGGTAGCCAACTTGAATCCAACCCTGCACTTCTATGGTACAAGAAAGAGGGGGATCGCAATCATTTATGGAAAAAGTGGCACCAATCTTTGAAATCACAATCTATGCAATGATCATTCGCCATTTCACTTAAGATTGAATGCATTTTATAAAAGAATAGACAGACTCAGTCAGATGTTTGAAACTGCAATTTGAGCCAATTACAGATTAGGATTTATAGCTTGAGTCACCATTCCAGGTTATCTGAACTCTAAAGTGTACCATCTCTTTTGCCTCCATCTACCTCTTTAGGTAGAACAAAACATGCATGTGTTGGAATTTACTTTTTCCGTTTTCTAAAGCATGATGTTTGGTTAAAGTCAACTTAAACATGGCAATAAGATCTAATAGAATATGACAGCCGGTCAGCTAAAGAGTTGAAACAGAGTCATACCCCGAGCAAATCTCCATTCAAGATTTCCAAAGAAGCTAGAACTCCTTAGTTATCACAAAGGAACTACTACTAGGTAACAGACTAACCATTGCTAAATAGCAGAAGGTCCCCTGGCTCTTAATTTCGGAAATTCCACAGCCATCTTAATAGGGAGGGGTGATGATTATTTTTCAGCTAGAAGAAGCAATATGTACTCATTTCTAGGCAATCAAGAAAGACTGATGATTGAAGGTAAGGGTCTCTTACCTCCAAGGGCTGCCTTCCATAGAGTTCCGAATCTGGTTAGGGAAAACTCCAGCAGGCAGCACATGACCTGGAGTGTTTTGCCGTTCATGTCCTTCATTTATTTGATGAGCAAGTTGTTCATCTGTTAGAGCTTCTCCAGTATGAGTACTTGCTTCATTTTCAGGCCTGTCTACAAAAAGTGGCTTCCGACAAGTGGGACATGAGTATATCTCATTTAAACCCTGATCCAACCTGGCATTATTGAGCAATAATCAGCATTTTATTGAGCGTCATACACTGAATTGTCAAAGAAAAGTGCATATGAGCGAAAAGATTCAAAGCCATACCAAGATCTCAAGCAAACAAGATGAAATATGTGACTGCAATATAGCCTTTTGGCCTTAGCCATAGGTTCCTGTCATTTGCAAAACTCATTACACTAAACAATCCAATGGAAAACTAAAAAGGAAACGGAAATGAGCAAGCATACCCTACAGATAGCACATTCATCATCATATGCTAGTAGCGCTTCCGATGTTGCATCAGGAAGTGCTGCGTGAAGGGCACCTAAAGCGATTCTAAGCTTGATGAATCCTTTCATACGCTTTATGATAGCGCTTAGCAATGCCTGCTCAAATTACCAGAATACATCAAATCAGTGTGTCAAAAATAAATAATTTCATTTATTTTAAACGGTTCCAAATAAAAAGAGGAACAAAAACTTACACGTATATTCAAAAAGAGAACTGCATCCACAAGATGAAATGCCACACCATGAAGCCACCATATACACACATAATGACCAAGTGCCATTAATAAGGTTGCCATGTCTAGCGAAAAACCCAAGTTCCGGATAAGAACACCTTTCCACTCCAACAATGAACCTGCTGTCACACTCAATCAGGAAAATGCCATCACATGAAATCCACTAGAAGCATGGTAAAGTTTAATAAACTGGCCAGTACATAAAATAGGACCACCAACCAGCATCATTAAAATCATATCTAAAGCACCCTTATAGCACGCAATTTGAAGATCAATGAAGAAGCAATTTTTACTTTGTGGCAAAGGGCATTGATTTGCATACGATCAAAGCAAAAAAAGGAGCACTCTTTTCATCTAAGAGTTAAGCACTAAAAAAACATGTGCTTTATCATTTTCAATTAAGATCTTTAAGCTAGTTGAACACAAATACACTAACCGTTACACTATATAGAACTTTCCATTTGTTCATTTCATAATTACACACATATCCATGTGATTTCAAGTGAAGACAAAAGTCACTGGACAACAAGTGTGAAGTGCAGATAAAACACGTCCCCCCCTAAAAATTCTATTTCTTGTACCAGTTCCTCACATTCACAAACAATGTAATTGCACACTACAAACTTTATGCAATTGAGCAATGCTTCATCTTTAGGGCAAACAGAAAATACACATGATTATGTTTCGTCTTGGTATTGGATCCACTCCTGTTAGCATGAAGATGAATTATCTTCTATTCATCCCCCCACCCGAACCTTTCTTAAGACCACCAAGCCATCTCGAATAAGTTCTACTTTTTTAGCTTTCAACAAGCAGGAGGGGGAAAATGCTGCACTCACTAAGACGTGAAACTATGTGACTAGATTGTCCTGAAGACAGATGCGATGGGAAGAAGTGGTATTTAGAAGCATAGTTTTTAAACCCGGCCCGGTGGCTGACCCGGTCCAAGGCCCGAGTTCCGGGTTTTGACCGGGTCGAACGGGTCGGCCGGGTCAATTCCTATTTTAAAAAAAATTCAAAACGACATCGTTTTAATAAAAAAATAAATAAAAGTCAACGGGTTACCACCGGGTTTTTGACCGGGTTTTGCCGGGTCGACCGGGTTTCCGGGTCAACCCACCGGGTCAGCCGGGTCATGGCTTACCTTATTTTTTCATCAACCCGGCCCGGTTCCAGCCCCGGGTCGGCCGGGTCCCGGGTCAACCCGCCGGGCCAGGCCGGGTTTTAAAACTATGTTTAGAAGTGTTGCTAACTTAAGATTTAGGTTTCGGCATAACAAAGCTTGCACTTCACTGTTTTAGATTTCTACAATAAGTGTTGAATTTTTAGGTTGAAATATTTAGCATTGCATTTTGGAAATTGACTTTGTTCAGGCAGCTTCTTTACTTTGTGCCTGGTCTCCAAGGTAAATTGCCCTCAATAGTATACTGAACATATTATAAAAAACACTTCAGCTAGCCAACCAATTCAATCTAAGATACTGACATTCATATAGCAGAATAGAAGTTCAGGAAGTACCTGCTCTCATTGCATCAAAAAACTTGAACCTTTGGCAATTTGTGCTATTCCCAGCCGAATGATGGAACCAAATCTCAAGCAACTGAAATCCATGAACCAGCATAGCCTAAACGGAATATAACCTTGTCAACATGTGCTATGGTCTCACTGAGATTTATATAACAAATTAATGTATCAAACTATAAAATATATTCTTCAGAGACATTACTTGCATGGTCTCAAAAGCAATACTGAAAGGCTCAAAGAACAACAACAGAAACATGGACGAGCCCGTACTTCTGTATATCACGAAACACATCTGTATCCTGCAACCACCAAAATGTTGTAGAAATAAAGTGTTTCTCATGATTCAATCAACAGAGTCAAATGCAAACAGCTTCCACAGAAAAAGCAAGTTAAGCAATTCCCTCATATCCAACCATGTGAAAAATGTGAGAATTAGTATATTATCACCTTCCTCATATAGACCTGTTATTTCAAAAAGATAAGTTGTTTCTGATACAGGTGCAGCCCCTCATGGGCCCCACTCAGAATTTAGGAACAGAATGTTTGTGGCAAATGGAGAAACGAAGCAACCTAATCCACCACTCAGTCTCAGTTAGTCAACCATCATGACCACTCCCAGCCACTGCTCCTCCAAACCACCCCATCCATTTCCACCAGCACAAGGTTAGCACCAATAAAACAAAAGGAAAGTTAATTTCATATGTGCAGTGCCAAAGAAAAACGTTCTCACTTAATTAAAACAAGTGGTGCTGTGCTCCGGTCTTCTACTTCTCAATATAGTGTCCGATACACAAATGCACATTATTTTTATAGCTTTTACCGAAAGTCAAATTGTACTACCCATTGCAGATATTTCAAACAGTGATGAGATCAGGTTCTCCTTGAGCTTTATTGCCACTATCATAGAAAGAAGACAAGAAGTGCATTTCCAAAATCATGTTTATCAATACAAGATTAGGTTACCAAAGAATACCAGAAAAAGTCAACAGAGAGGACCAGCAACAATGCTGAATAAACACGAAAATATGTCCATGGAGTTGCAGAAGGAGATGCATTCAAACGTTCAAGTCGATCTCTAGCTAGTGCTTGAAACATCTGCAACACCATGCAAAGTCCCAGCAATTTTATTACTTCTATGATGAAATTAAAACAACAGGTTTTTTTTTATTATTATTAAAACAAAGTGCCACCAACCTTTAAAGAACATAGAACAGTCAACCAAATTGACCAGAGACCTGTTTGAGAAATTGTTGGTGGAATAACGAGTGGCAGAAAGGTTCCCTGTACAATATTCATAAATTAAAAAATGACAGCAATTACAGAACCACAAACACAGAGTTTCAACAGAGTAACTAGGCTTATCAAACTTCAATTCAAAGATACCCTATGGCCTATTCCAAACCAACAATCAAATCATCATCAAAAGAACTAATACTTCTCCCAAATTCAAAACATTTACCAGCCTGCTAACCAATATTATAACTTGACAAGCAGATTGCAAAACCGCAGGCCCAAATGATTCAAAAAGAAAAGAAAAAAAACAGCAAAAGGAACCATAAAAAAAGAAGCAAATGCTAGATATTCTTGTCTCTGAGAAGTGCAAAAATTAGGAGAAAAAAAGAAGGCTGAACAAACACTTAAAATCAAATTGTCTTCTTTCTCATTATTTTAGCTTGTTCAATAAATCCTGACTGTAGGCCCAAGAAAGTATTACTACAAACTCAAAGTGTGAACAGAGCTAATACAGTGGTTTGAATGAAGTGGCCTGCCCAGTACTACAGTGAGTAATAAAAAAGTAAAACACTTTCCATCTAGACACTTGGTGAGGATACTTACCTTGTAAATAGCATAATTAATAAGACGTTCCACTAGTTTTCGAGTTTCAGAAGAATAGAGCTCACCAAAGAAAATAGTCTGCATGTTCGACAACAAAACAAGAACCATCAAAGCAATGTTTATGAAGGAAAGCAAGTTCATCGATATGATAACCAACGAGGAATCAAAGGCACAATTCCATACTTGAGCTATATTGCCCAAGTGATATGGGCTAGACACTATATAAACAAAAAAGGGCAGGAAACTTATAGAAGATTAATGTAAACAATGCTAGGTATGTTAGTGATGCCACTTGCAAGATATTGAGGCTTGAATTCAAATTTTCAGTCCATGGATTCCAAGAATATCTTTTCCTAGTTCCAGTAGCCTTGAGTTTGTATAAAGCTCATCTCTCTTTTTCAAATAAGAAGATTTTACTGGAAAAGAATGAAGCGAAAAGTACAGCGAGCACATAACATCAAGTAGTGCAAGTAAAGGCAATCAAATAAGAAGGGCTTCCTGTTACATATCTGACTCTGAAAATTCCCCTAAATTTCTCTAAGCAATAAATCATAAAGAGACCAAAAGAAAACATCCTATGTGCACAATAATTTATCATTCTGCTTACAAACCCATACAAGAACAAGATGGCATCCCATTTCTTTCAGGCAGCAATTTATGTGCTCACTTCTATTCTAAAGCAATAGCCTTGTTCCTTTAGACACAATATGCACACCATTAGACAAGCAATAACAACCTAGCAAGCATGCAAACTGTAGAAAATGATAGTATAAATTTATAAGAACAGTATTTCACCATATTTTGTGTCATAACTTAAAACTTAAGTAGATCCTCCTACACAAATTGCTCAAGTCACTACATAAATCTCTGAAGATATATATTAAAAAATCAATAGTCATAAACCAGAACCCATTTGGAAAAAGTTGAAAGAACACACCTTGAGACAAAGATTGAGTAGTAGAAATACATTGAATACAAAATTCACCAACAATGCAATGGTTGCATAAGAACTGAACAGAAGCTCAAGCGCACGGTTGACATTCTCCGAGTTGATAAAATTCTCACCAATCAAACCATCTGATCTCAATCTATCTAAAGACACCTCTGTCCAACATTGAAGACCCACAAAACTCAAAGCCGTACAGACTGCAGAAATCGCTATATAACTCGCACCCATTTATAAGCTAAAACAGCCTCTACACAAAAACCCAACTCCCAGGAAAAAAAAAAAAAAACAACCCTAACTTACATGCCTCTTCCCAACCAACAGTCACAACTTCACATTAAACCACAAAGAGCAAGACTATCAAAGACTCAATTAGCTTGAAACTCGAGCCAGAAACCAATATATTATATTACCGATCTACAACCCCCTCCCCGCACACACACAAAAACCTGCAGAAAAAATAAATAATCAGCAATCAATCATTAATTTTGAAACAAAAGATGAACATAGAGTTTTCAGTTTTCAGCATCAAATCAATTTGATTAAGAAAAAATAAATCTCAAACCCCGTTTTTATTTAGACAGAAACGTTAAATAAAACAAGATGATCAAGTGTGACAGGATCAATTACAATTAATCAAACTTACAACAAAAATTAGGCAAGAAGAAAAGAAAAAAAAAACCTAGATTTACATTAAAAAAAAAGACATTGAGAACCATTTGATTGATTGGAGAAATGTTAAAGGAACCTTATTTGATCCAACAAGGAGAAGAAAGTGTTGGTGTTGGTGGTGATGCTGATGCTGATGCTGGGTGGCAGAGAGAATAATGAAAAGGGCTAATTTTTAAAAGAGAGGGCGAGGGGAGGGAGATGGGACTTCTGCGGGAAAGCAAAGGCGAAACAAAGAGCTTCATGTCGAGTTATACATAATTACATGTACTCTGTTTTTTATTCAAAATTATTTAATAAATGTTATTTCAAATGTTGACAGTCTGTGTTTCTTTATGGTAAATTATATTTTTAGATCCCCGTACTCTGTTTTTTTCTCTGGGTAGAAAATATTATAAAATCAGTATAATTCAAACTAAGCTTAAATTTTGATTGAAGACTTAAATTTTCCTATTCACAAAGACTTGGAGTCCTGCGACTTTGTAAAATGATGATGTTTCGGTTTTGTCCTTGCCTTGGGTAGGTAGCTCATAAGATTCTTGTTTCTCATTCCATACATTGTTCCTTTCTCGGGTCATTTTTAATGGCTAGTTTATCCTCTAGAATTTTGGTAATGTTTTAATTTCGGACTTTATGATACAGGAAAAACAAGAAGAAAAAAAACTAATTGGTGCATGCATTGCACTCGTAAACCTTTATCACTTAAGTTAGGTTCAAATGATTAACATTTTAACCATTAAATAACTTAATTTTTAATTTTTCAGGGCCATATTCAAACAGCTACAAACTTGATATTTCAAGTATTGATTTAATCCTAGCTCACCGAGATCTGTTCAATCTTATCTCAAGACACACCTTTATATATGTTTTGTAAGTTTGAATATAACTAATGGTTATTTTTTTATGTTATAACTAGCTAATATTTTCATAAATGACACGCATATCATAACACTCCTCAACTTTCTAAGAAAGGTTTGTCATAAACATCATAATGCATCTAATAACTTAATTTTCTAAGAAAATATTTCTCAGCAACTTGTAAAAATAAATAGGTCCTACTTCTTTGTCTTTACACCAACCATTAAAATTCTAGCCAAGCAATATCATACATGACTATCAACCACCCAACAATTTCAAGAACCAACAACAACCATTCACAACTATTAGAGTTATAAACAACTACCAAACAATTTCTAGAATAACAAACAACCACTCCATGATTTAAATAACATATAATTTCTCTTATATTTTCCTGTTATTTTTTTATTTACCATACATTATTTTCTCTTGTTATATTTTACTAACTTAAGTATTGGATTGTTCTCTATGCCCACATGGGACTTGTTTTGTAGAAAAGCTTACGGACCAATCTAAGATTACAACTTTGAAAAAATCAATTCTTATATGAAGCTTTTCTTGACTTCATAATGGCACCACCTGTTGGATAATGATTTATCTCACCACTATAATAACTCCCTCATATCTCTATCAAGTACAAGTGTTAAAAAATATTGTTCTCATCATATAAAAATAGCTTCTCACTTTTCTATTATATCAATAAAAAATACAACACACTACTCCATCATGCACGTCAAATGCACAGAAATAACTCAAACTTCATAAAGAAAGAGCACAACCAATATGCAAAGTATGGATGATATTTCAACTCTATAAATAAGGCATTCTCGATATAAAAGACACTTTTTAATAAACAATAATCATAACCATGGTTATCACCATCAAAGATTTTTTCAAATCTCACTCACATGGTTTTAATAAACAAGACACAAACATGAATGAGATAAATAAATACATGAGCTATTAAGAATGAACATCATCACACCAAGTATGAGACTTTTCATCATGTTATCAAGTGTTACACACTTATTTCTTTAAAGATAATGTCTCTTCAGAAGTTAACTAGACAACTATAATGGTCTTATAGATCCCATAGAGCACATATAAAATATAACAAGCATCATAAAGTTTGTAATGCAAAAGAGTGATGTTATTTGTAAAATCTACCAATGATATTTTGTGGATATGCATGGGTGTAGTATCATAACTTTAAGTTTAACTCTATCATTGGCCTTCATGATTTTTATGTTAAGGCTTATCTTTTATCTCATCACTAATATTTCAATTAAAAAGAGCATGCTTAGAATCTTTTCCATCACTCGATAAAAAGATAAAAACATTAAAATACATCTTTAGAGATTTTGATAAGGAAATACTAAACATGAAAGATCTTGTAACGACCTCAACATTTAAAACATGATTTAACATATTCAAGGTATAAAATAAATTATATCTATTCTTTTAACTTTCCATTTCGTATTGTATATACTGATCACTACACATTTATCTTACAAAAATCTAATATAAATAAGGTATAGAAGGTTAGTAAATTAAATCCCATATATTTCTATCTATAATATAAAGAAGTAAGATTTTACACTAATATTTCAACGAAACTAAAGAATTTAAGTTTATACAAACATTTTTAATATTAAATTTACTTACATATTAAAAGGCTTTATCAAAATTACATTACATAAGAAGTTTATGATATTCCTAGATATAACATTAAAGACTACCATCCTAAGTAAAAATAAAGTGGTCTATTGCTTAACTCGAACTTGTGAGAATATTGTAGTAAAATTAACTTACATTATAAAGAATATTATCTAACAATTAATATATCTAATTGGAACAATATTTATTAAATTACAAATATAGTTAACTAACACTTAAATAATTTGATCAACCATAAATATCTAATAATATTATTAATTTCTCTAATATCATTCAAATATATCAGCCCAACACATCATTATGGACATATATCACTCCTATTGCTCTCATCTCTTTAAGACAAATTAGTCACATAAATTCTCGGTCATTTGATAAACAAACACTTCTAGTATCTTTCAAGGTACTAGTCAATTTAAATTCTTTGTCGTTAGTCACATTAATGCCTCTAATACCACTCAGGTTACTAGTTAATTTAAATTCCTGATTGTTGATAACACTAATTATAACATCTCATATCGAAAAAAAAGTGTCCAGAGCTAGGGCATATTAAGGCAGTTGATACCTAACCTTGTAAAGTGTGTTTTGGGGCCTGTAGGCTGCCAAGAACAAAACCATGAGGTGTGAAAGCTGGGTTGTGTTGAGCTATAATGGATAATATTTTGTAAGAGGGAATGGGCTGAGCCTTACACTAACACCTCTAGTACCACTTAGGGTATTGATCAATTTTAAACTCCGGGTTGTCATTAGTCGGACCTCTTAGGGTGCTAGCCAATTTAAATTCCTAGTCATTAGTCGGACGGAAAGGAACTCTTCCTCAGAATGGAATGCCAACAAATAGCCAAATTAGATCGCATTAATAGCTCTAATAGCTTTCAGGGTACTGGTCAATTATAAACTTTCTATCGTTAGATAAACTAATGTCTCTAATACCTCTTAAGGTATTAGTTAATTTTAATTTTGTTTTTTTTTTCTCTTTTCCATTACCAACACTACAATTAATACATGTATATGAGCAATGCATTTAAAGAAATTTCAATTATTTAAAACGAAGAACTTTTAACAATTTAAATGATGGAAAAGAAAAAACACCTACCCGATGCCTAAGCTCTCGATATAGTCCTTTACTACTATCTTGAACCTGTAGCCTTTTTTATTACCATATGAATCCAAACATCATCACAATATGAAAACATGAACACCATTTGAAACTTATTTCAAAGATTTTTTTTTTGTCCAACTTTTTAAAAACTCCTTTTATATATATATAACTTATTTAAATAATAAATCAAATATTATTCAACTCTTTCTTCTTTGCTAAATTTTTTTATCAACCATGGCCTGATAATGGTCCTATAGTTTTGGTATTCAAACTTTCCATCGATTCTCACTTCTCTCACCCTTTCTTATCTATACATTTTAAGTATAAAATTCCTATCAAACTAAAAGACTCAATTCATTTCTTTTAAAATGTCCTAGGTCGAGTCTTTCATAAAACAAATATGAATTTTTCTTTCACTTTTCATGCAATTCGATTTTTATTCACACTTCACTTATTTCATTTAATACAATTTGATATAATATCTATGTAATTTAAATTAACCACTTTGATTCCATCTTTATTTGGCAAATGGTCGGATTATGTTTCTAAAGAGGAAACATAAATTTCTCTCAATTTTTCATAGCTGATACATTATTCATTTTCTATATAACAAATATAATTTTAACCAAGATTGAAATTTCACCAAATAAATAAAAAAACTCCTTGCTCACACCCATTTATTAAATTCTTCCTTTAACATTATTTATAATGAATTGTGAGTCAATTAATTCAATAAGTCTAGGTTCTTCTTTTACCTAGTGTGGTCGAAACCCCTATCACATAAGAACATCTTCTTCTTTTTTTCAATTTTTCTTCTAGTTGTCACTTAACCCGTTCATTATTCATGACTAATAACATCATCTAAACATAAAAACAATAATCTATATTCATAACATATACAATTCAAACTTTCATAATGAAAATTAAAATGACTTGTTTTCCAAATCATAATAAAACTTTAACCAATTAAAGTAAAAGTGTTTATTACCTAAAACAATGATGAATTAACAAGGATTCTCTTTGTTCTTCCTCACTTTCATTATTTTTTTCAAGCTAAAACCCTTAGTTTTATAGTTTTTAATCCTTCTTAAAAGCTTGTAATCTCTTTATAAATCCTTAAAAAATTCATTAAATACTTAAATCTTCTTCTTTTAAGTGTTCTGATGTAATAAAACCAAGAAAAGAAATCAAGAAATTGTTGCCCCCCTCCCCTTCTCATTTGTTTGGCAACTCTTAGCTTCTTTAAAAAACCAAGAAAGTTATTTATATGTCTCCTATAATTAATATTTATAATACTATCATTATACTTTAATTCATGTAGTTTTTTGTTAACCCAATTATCCCATCTCGGTCTATTTTTACATCTTACCTTATTTTTAATTTTTAACCTATAAAACTTTAATTTGGCTACTTTAATATACACACACATTTTTATTTTTATTTTTATCCCATTGTATTATCAATTATTTTTTTTTCTAAAGAGTAAAACCTCTATATCATTAGTCTTTTACTAGGGCATCAATAAGGAATACTAAGAAATTTATTCATGATCTTCTAATATGTTCTTAACTTCTTACCACGCCTCTTACATCTACATTTACCAAGTTGTTTATTACCATTTAAGGAAAAGATTTCATGTAATACCCATCTTTAATAAAAAAGTGTTCGAATACAAAAAATTCTAACAAGTTCTATAACTTTCATCATGATCATAACTATTATACAAAGGAATGTCATGTCTTGAAAAAAAATTGAAAGATTGATCTTTAAGGACTGCCTTCAATTTATGAATAAGAAGATACAACCTGAACAAATAGAAAAAAAAATCATAAACTATTTATTTATTTACTACAATTTCATTCTACAAAGAACTCTTTGAATTCTTTTACTTTGTTAAAATTTATATAGAGTTTCCTCTTAATTTTTAACATTCCAGTTCTTCAATACTTCATAACCTGTATAAAATTTATATTTTTTTTTCATCATCAACACATGGTAACCTAAAGCATACCTTAGTTTATTTATTTTCAATTTAGTTATTATCATCTAAATCACAATCTCATATATTTTCATAACAATAACATAATTTCAAATTATCCATTTAGATCATTTATACAATTTACAAAAGACATATACATATGATAAATTTGAGATAATTTAAATTTGTTGCTTATAAAAGGATAATAATAAAAATTATTGAATTAGAAATAATAAATCATACTAATTATACAAAAGATAAAGCATATGGTAAATTTGATACTAACATAGATTAGATCAACCTTATCCTACAATATGTGATCATCCTGCAACACATATAATTACAAACTAATAAACGAATTCAGTACTTAATTTCATGAAATGAATTTGATAATAATAGGCAAGATCAATAAATTTTTACATCCATATCTACATTCTAAATTTTTCATTCGAAACCTTATTACTAACTTTATAAATTTTCCTTTTAAATTCATTTATATTTTTCTCTTTGTTTGTCCTTCCTAATGACCATTTGTTAACACTTTACTATCATTAGATATTGCCAATATTTTTTAACTATACAATTCATTTACCTTTGTCCATGACAACAAAATTAACATTTAATGACTTACATACAAGGTCGTAAGTTTAACATTTATTGGCTTCCATAAAAAATGACAAGCTTGTCTTTTATTAGCTTCCATCGGAAATGACAAACTTGTCCTTTATTTCACATTTTTCTTTCATCTTTTTTTAACCATTTCATTTCATTTTCATTTCTATATGTTACCTTTATTTCTCGTATATCCTCTTTATTTCCCTTTTTGGATACCATAATAAAACAATATAAATTAAAAAAACTTATAATAATAAAATAAAGAGATAAGGTGTTAAGCACCTATATATTCCTCTAGTTGAAAATCCAACTTTTAATACCTCTCTTGATTTTTAAAAAGGGATCTTTATTAGTATTTTCAACAATTCACCACATAAATCAATATTCATGTCAATGCAATTCTATATTATCAAACCTCACTAAATTCTCTAAGTAAATCATTTCTTATTAATTCAAATATTTTACGCAATTTCCTTAAATCTTTGTTGATTTATAATGAAAATCATACTAACTAATTTCACCATTTAAATAGAAATCTTTTCAATTGTATAAAAAAAATTCATTTTTTTTCAATTTTAACCTAACTTTCATTAACCAAAACTTACTTTCATATAGAAGATATTTGAACCATTTTTGTTGTTTAACATTTTGATCTCTTTTTAAGTTTCGTCATCTTACATATTAATAATTTGATTGGTATGAAACTTCAAGCTTTCCATATACAAACATTAACATCATATCACAATAAAATAACAATTCATACCCCCATATAATGCCTTAGTATTTACATATATTACTTTCATTAAATCTTATATTAAACTAACATGGGTTCAACCATAAGATTACCATTACATTTTAAAAAAAGTTATTTATCTAATTTCACATAACATCACAAATATTTAACTTCAAATCTAAATCTTTCCAAATTCAAAAGCTTATAATTTCTACTTAACTATAAAACATTTATTTTTAGTAACACATACAAACTACCAACACATGACCCTTACTAAACACAATTTTCTCATGCAATTTTTATCATTTTATCAAAAATCTCACATGATTTTAATCAAATAAACTACCCCTTAAAATTTTATCCTATGGTCGGCCCCAAGAGCCCTTCATCTACCTATGATTTACTTGGTTTACACTAATAAACAATCATTATACATTATTTAAACAAAATCACAAACAATTTCATATTTTCCCAATTCTTCATAAAAACGGTAAAAGACAACTTAGGGATTTCTCCCCATCTTATAATCAAACTTTAGATAACGTGAGTTATATAGTTTAAGACACCTTACCCAAAAGTTTTGAACCCAAAATCACTTTTTTTACAACTTCCTCTTTCAATTCTTTTTTCTCCTCTATAATCACTTGTTTCTCTCACTAAAACTCAACTGGTTCTCTCTTTAAATTCTTTTAATCTTTAGATTTTTAATGTTTTTTCCTTTGTAATATGTCCTCAACTAACCCAAGACCTTTAATTTTGAAAAAATTAGAGTATAAAATGCAAGAAAAAATGATGGATCCTTCTTTTTCTTCCTTGTGTCTGACAGCTGGTTATATAAGGAGGAGGGGATAGATCTTTCAATTTATTTATATTTTTTTCATTAATGAGTCCATAAATATATATTTTTTCTATATTTCTTCTCGGCTATTGGTAATTCCATACAATCTTCCTGAACTCTAGTTTACCTAAAGTGTAAAATGATATATTGGATTAAAAGTTATTATTTTTTATTGTTCAAGATGGCTTGTTATGAGTCCATTTACCTTAAATATGAGTAACAAATATCGTTTATTTTAAAAAAAACAAGGTTAATGGTTTTATTATTTTGAAAACCTAGGTATATCGGTGCAATGGTTTGAACAAACTTATTATTAAGTCTAAGTATGCATGTAAAGAATTTTTGTATTTTCTTCATTCATTTTTTTTATGTGAAAATGCTAAAACAAAATAATTTATCAAATGTTGACATGTGCAAAAATGCTGCTTCTTCTTCTTTCTTTCTTTCTTTCTCTTTTTTTTTTTTTAATTTGTTACTTTGTAAAATGGCTAGAAAAAGGCTTATGAGTGTGTTTGGTATTGTGGTAACTATTGTGATTGTCCTTTGAAAAAAGTTGTTTTTATAAAAAATACTTTTGATTGAGGTTGATTTAATATTTATGCATATTTGGTTAAAACTGTAGTTGAAATTAAGGTTAAACAAAAAGTAGTTTAATGTATTTGGTTAATAATGCTTTTGAAATTAACGTTATAAAATAATTTAAAATATATATATATATATATATATATTAATATTGATGGTTTTTAATTTAAATATTATATATTTAACTATTGTTATTACATCATAAAATAAATAATAATTTATATAAAATATTTTTTATTGTTCCATTAAACCATCTACAATTCCATCACATATGAAATATATCCAACAAGAACTATAGTTTTTTTGGTTTTTTAAGCGCGTAATAACATGAGGTAAATTATAATCAGGAACAAAATTGGGATTGTGATCAAATTCTATAAATGCTACGTCATCAAACAATCTTTATCTAATTTATGTAGTGCCATTGAATAATGTTAAATACTAGTTTTTATATAAAACATAATTAAAAAATAAAAAAAATTATTTTTTATTTTACTGGGTTAGACCTAGTATAATGTATTTTAAGTTTTGAACTGAAATCGATCCGACCGGAACAGTATGCAAAAATAGTGGTTCTAGGAGCACCATTGTTTACTGTTGGAAAAAAATAGAGGGAAGCTCCTTCAAGAGAACCTGTATTTATAGTAACAAGTGGGTCTATAAACAATAAAACATGTTTTTTTTAACCAAACATGTTAGAGTTATATTTTGTTTAAAACATACCCGCAGCTATGTTAACAAATATAGTATAAATAAATATAAACGTTTTTTTTTTATGATTTTTTTAGCACTTGGCCATGCATTAATGTTATTTAAAAAAAGCCTTGATGAACGCTAATTTCACTTGCAATTAATTTTATTTCAAATAAACAGATACAACGTGGATTGAAGCATACCATGCAAAGAAGAAAAATTATGACAGCATGATGAAGCACTCGACAAATGAGACAAAGAAAATAATTGATGCTGTATTTTCACATGACAAGAATCAAAAACAAAAGAACGAAGATCACCATCTCTCAGATTGGACCACACCACCTACTTGTTCCTGCCCCAGCAGTGTTAAATGGCCTTTCCCAGGCCTCGAATATCAGCATAAAGCACCACAAAAATGAATAATATATATGTCAAACCACTTGCTGGGTCCTTCAGCTAGCTCAAGCATTGCAGGGTATACCTGAATAAATACAGTAATTATTATTTTTTAAAATATTTTTATTTAAAATATATTAAAACTATGTTTTTTCAGTTAAAAATTTATTTTTTATACCAGTATATTAAAAATATATGAAAATACTAAAAAATATTAATAAAAAATAAAATAAAATAAAATATATTTATTTTTTGAAATACACTTTAAAATACAAAAACAAACCACCTCTGTGTATCGAAAAAGAAAGAATTACTTTTACTTTTCAAGCAAAGTCATGCAACTAACAGCTATTCATCCCTTCTGATCCAAGATTCTTCTTATTACCGGAAAGTTTAAAGCTTCTTCACTAAGAAACCTCCCGTTCATGCTATTTTGCACAAGACTCCTTAAGCTTATAATAATCTTTTTCAGACCCAGTATATATTCTTTTACTGTACACACTTCATGCTCTCAGCATAAAAGTCAAAACATGGTCCCAAAGTTGATAATATAAAGATTGAACTTTGGAACAGTGAATAAACTTAACATGAAAAAAGAAAGGTAGAAACTTTACCTGTCAAGGTCAAGGATGTCAATTTTATTTTGATAAATATTTTATTTTTTTAATTAAAATAAAATATTTTAGTTTTGAATTACTCAGGTATGTCATTTTAGGGTTGTATTATATATATAATTCAACAAAAATAATTCAAATTCAATATAAATTAAATAATACAAACACAATGTCAAACAAATATAATTTTAAAATTTAAAATATTACTAAATAATCAAGATTAAATAGTTCTTTAATTTAAAGTAATTCAACTTAAACAAAATATCAAAATATTATGAAAATAAAATATTTTAACATAAATATTTTAAATACAAAGTTAGGTCAATGTTGGCAAGGCTAATGAAATTTAGAACATCCTTTGTTTTGCTCAAATTCCTACAAAGTATAAACATGAAAAAAAAAATATGAATATAAACCATATATATTAGTGATACATTTAATTTTGAAAACTTAATATCATTGTTAATGAAAATAGTAATAATAATTTTCAATGTTATTATTAATATCATTGTTATTGAAAATAGTAATGAAAAAGAACTTTTTATACTTGGATAGTTTTATTAATTAAATTGAATTAGGTTCAATTTGATTCAATAACTTTTCAAGACCGAAATGAAACATGTGAAATGAAATCGAAACATTTTAGCTAAAATTTAGCTAAAAAATCCAGAACGAACCGAGATTTGAAATGAGATGAAAATTGTTCTGTTTTGTTCCTTTTTTAAATTGATATGAAATGTTTCAGCCATTCCAAACAAAATATAATAGAATTGACAACTTTAATCAAGGTAGTTTCCTTTTCTGTTCAGAAGAGAAAATAAGATCCACGATCTGCCATCCATTGTGAAACCAATGTTAAAGCAAGTGAGCAAACCATTGAGAGAGGCTTGTGGTCTTGAAATTATAAGGATTAGCTCAACTAGAAGCGTCTCCCCCTCAAAAGTTTTCTTGGATTCTTGAGGGATGGCTTGGGGAGTGGAGGTTGGCAATGGTGTTGGTTGTTGTTTTTTTTACAGTGGAGAGATGAGACTTGTGATGCTTTAACCAAATGGAAGTAGTAAAGGCATTGCCCTTCTCTTCTCTCTTTTCTCTCTTTCTTTTTTTTATTTGTAGTAAAGGTTTTTGTGTGGTTTTATAAGGAAGTGTAGGAAGATTCTATGACATATAAGATGGTTAAGAGGGTGTTTGTAAGTGTAATAACAAATACTTTTTAAAGTGTTTTTTGCTTGGAAATGCATTAAATAATATTTTTTAAAATTATTTTTAACATTAGCACATCAAAACAATATGAAAATATAAAAAAATATTAATTTGAAGCAAATAAAAAAATAAAAAAATTTCAAGTTTTTTTCAAAAACACTTTTGAAACACAAAAACAAATAGTCTCTAAATTTGAACCTTTTAACATTGTTTAAGGTATAAAAACCTTTAACTAAATATAATAACAAAGGATCTGATAGAGAATACTAGAAGTCCTGCAACTTTTTTACTCTTGAGGATGGTATTTGTTGTGCCAATGGAGCATTGTAAAGGAACATATCACATCTTTGAGATTTGAAAAAAGGTAATTTAGGCTATGATTTGGGAAAATTTTGGTGCATCTTGGTCGTAAAATTAGGTCGAACTAAGGCTGCTAACATGGCTACTCGAGTAGTTTTTGTGGTTCAAAACATAATAAATCAACAAGAAAAACAATGAGGAGTACTAAATGCCAAGTCATTTGATCTTTTAATCTGATCTCTCTTTTTTAAAAATATATTGAAATGATATTATTTCTCTCCAATACACACAACTTTATCTTAAAAGACATCGTTTTCTCAATGTCATTTCTTTAACTTATGTAGATTAGGGTTTTGACCTTTTCCAAGTCAATTTTGGTCCTTGTTTTCTTGTAATCTCACAATCACACCTCCAATTGATCCAATATTTGGAAATCTTTTCAATTATGCCTTTGGACTTCTTTAATTGAGCCTTCAAACTTTACTTCCTTTTATAGTACGGTTTTTAGTCTTGAAGTCCTTTAAATTCGACCTAATTGACTTCTAAACTTTGATATTTTTTCAGTTAAGTCTATGATTACTTTAATTAGACCAGACCAAAGTTCAATTAATTCCTTATACTTGCTCATTCTTATAGTTTTGATTAAACTAACTTCCAAACTTTTATTTATCTTTCATTTTAGCCTCTGATTAAGACAATTAAGCCTTTTCAAAGTTCAATTAGATCTTTTGTTAATTTTTGCAATTTTGCCTTCATCTTTAACTTTCTTTTTAATTAAGCCTTTATTTATCATAATAGGACTGCCAAACTTTACAACCTTGTCCATTTTAGTCCTTAAACCTCCAATTTATGTAGTTTTGACTACATTTTTAGTTCATTTTCTAAAATTTCTTCAGCAAAATCCTAAATTATCCATCTATATAGCATTCAGACCAGTTGTGAATTCAATACATGTCTGATTATGATTCAAAGTGTTATTTTTTTTTAATATTGTTACCTTTTCTTCTTCTTTTTTCATCTTTATTTTTTTTCTTTTTTTTTTAAAGAAAAATATTTTCTACATGAAAAATAGGAAATTTTAAGGAATCTAAAATTAGGTTATGACAATTGTCTTCTTTTTACAATACTTATGTGCAAAAGCATTAATTTGTTTTTTTTTTAGCTTTGTATAGTAAATTTATAAGAAAAAATAAAATACTAAAATGATTTTTTTTACCTTGTAAAACTTCAAGAGTGGCCAGAAATGTAATTAATGACGTAAGTTTGGTAGATTATGTAATAGCTCAAGGTGGAATTGTGAATTAATTTTTATAATGACTTTTTTATCACAACATTTGACGTGACACTAATGTATGGTTATGGATATATCTTACCAATATATCATAAACACTTAAATCAATCATTAAACCTAATAAAATTAAAATTTCTAATTAGAAATATGTGTGGTTAATATAATCTCATCATAATAATGCTCATCTAACTAAAAGATACAACCAATGAACTCTAGCTAAACTAGCATTAATATCCCATCTTCTATTAAAAAAATCAATCTCCAGTTCTAGCCTCTTTTTTATATAAAAAAATTATTAAATGCATGTTTGGAAGAAGTTTTATAAATTCAAGTGTTGATTGTTGCAAAACCTACCTTATATCAATGGAATAATATAATTATATTACCCAAGCATTTAAAAAAAAAAAGAAATGAAATGTGGTTCGCTAAGCTTAAAATTCAGCCATTGCCCAAAAAATGAGGTTTTTTTTCTTCCAAAAACTCATTTTCAGTTCATTTTTTACTCAAAACATTTAGAAAACAACTTAAGAACCTTGTTAAACTAATTCATAATCTCTAAAAACATAAAAAATGATCCAAGACTAAAAATCAACGCTAAACTCAAAAATCTTTTCAAGTTTAGATATGTTTTTTTAGGTATTTTTCAAAGTAAAAAAACACTTAACTGTAACTCTCCTCGTCATATAGAAACATCTGGCACAAAGAACGATTATTTTGACAGTTGAAATTGTCATCAATGATAACTATCTTTCTCTACACTGTAATCTTATGACTCTCTTTTCTTCAACCAAATAAGGACTTAAAAATGATAAAAATAAAGGTTAATATCAAAATTAATTTTTTTTAAATTACAAGGACTAGCAACATAATATATTAAAAAGATGAGGGACAAAAATGAACTTCCTTAAAAAATCTCAAACCTTTATTCTATCTGTCTTTTTTCATTTTAGTTTTTTGTCTTTCAATTCAACCTTTTCTTTTTAAAAAATATGTAATTGAGGCTAATTTGGGTTTAAAATAGCTAAATTGTGAAAAATAAAAGTTTGAGAATGATTAGTACTTAAAAGTGCATTTTTATCATGGTTTTATATCATCATTTTGCACTTGAAGTATCAATAACTCATTAACTAAAGTATGATTTATAATAATTGATTAGTACTT